>NC_053426.1:71357224-71670273 GCF_007990345.1 Gossypium hirsutum | reverse complement strand
TAGTGCTATATCATTCGAATTCGAGATTCAGATATTCTAAACTGCTTAGAACGAGATTGTCATACGATTCTTAGTGATGCGTTTGGCTCATAATGCCCTGCAGTATTTATGGATTTGATGAATCGGATCTTCAGACCGTATTTGGATCGGTTCGTAGTTGTGTTCATTGATGACATTTTGGTCTATTCAAGAGATGAGACCGAACATGCTGAGCATCTGAGGCTAGTGCTGCAAATTTTGCGGGATAAGCAGTTATATGCTAAGTTCAGTAAGTGTGAGTTCTGGTTAAGAGAGGTTAGCTTCTTGGGTCATGTGGTATCCGCGTCGGGTATTCGAGTTGACCCGAACAAAATTTCAGCCATACTTGACTGGAAACCTCCGAGAAATATTACTGAAGTTCGGAGCTTTTTGGGGCTCGCCGGTTATTACCGACGATTTGTGAAAGGTTTCTCGATGATAGCCACACCAATGACGAAGCTACTTCAAAAGGATGTTAAGTTCGAGTGGACGGAGAAATGTCAGAAAAGTTTCGACCAACTGAAAACTCATTTGACTGAAGCTCCAATTTTGGTGCAACCCGAATCAGGTAAAGAGTTTGTCATTTATAGTGACGCATCCCTACTTGGGTTGGGTTACGTATTGATGCAAGAAGGTCGAGTCGTGGCCTATGCGTCGAGACAATTGAAGCCACACGAGAGGAATTATCCGACCCATGATCTCGAACTAGCTGCCATCGTGTTTGCTTTAAAAATATGGCGACATTATCTGTTTGGTGAGAAGTGCCATGTATTTTCGGATCACAAAAGTCTCAAATATTTGATGACTCAACGAGACTTGAATCTGCGACAAAGACGTTGGCTTGAGTTGTTGAAAGATTACGAGCTTGTCATTGATTACCACCCGGGAAAGGCTAACGTGGTTGCGGACGCCTTAAGCCGGAAGTCATTGTTTGCTTTACGAGCGATGAACGTGCATTTTTCTGTTCTACCAGACAATGTGTTAGTAGCTGAATTAAAAGCTAAACCATTATTGACTCACCAAATTCGTGAAGCTCAGAAAGTCGATGATGAATTGGTTGCAAAACGGGCTAAGTGTTTTCCGAACGAGGAATCGGAGTTTCAAATTGATGATGATGATTGTTTGAGGTTCAGAAATCGTTTGTGTGTTCCAAGGAATTCGGAACTTATTTCGATGATTCTGAACGAAGCCCATTGTAGCCGAATGTCAATTCACCCGGGGAGTACGAAAATGTACAACGATTTGAAACGTCAATTTTGGTGGCATGGTATGAAACGGGACATCCCCGACTTTGTTTCGAGATGTTTAATATGTCAACAAGTGAAAGCGGAACATCAAGTGCCTTCAGGATTACTCCAGCCGATCATGATACCCGAGTGGAAATGGGATCGAGTCACAATGGACTTTGTGTCCGGACTGCCCTTGTCAGCAAGTAAGAAGGATGCGATATGGGTTGTTGTTGATAGACTGACTAAGTCGGCTCATTTCATCCCCGTACGTACGGATTTTTCATTGGATAAACTAGCTGAATTGTACGTTTATCAATTGTGAGATTACACGGGGTACCTGTTTCTATCGTGTCGGATAGAGATCCGAGATTCACCTCACGATTTTGGAAGAAATTGCAAGAAGCTCTGGGTACCAAGCTGCATTTTAGCACTGCTTTTCACCCCCAAACCGATGGTCAATCCGAGTGGATAATTCAGATACTTGAGGATATGTTGAGATGTTGCATCCTCGAGTTCAGTAGTTCATGGGAACGGTATTTACCTTTGATTGAATTCGCTTACAACAATAGTTTTCAATCAAGTATTAAGATGGCACTTACGAGGCTTTGTACGGTCGTAAATGCCGTACACCATTGTTTTGGACCGAGCTCGGTGAAAGTAAAATTTTCAGAGTTGATTTGACTAAAGATGCTGAACAGAAAGTAAAGGTAATCCGTGAAAGTCTGAAGGTAGCCACGGATCGTCAGAAGTCGTACGCAGATTTGAAACGAAAAGACATCGAGTATCAGGTGGGAGACAAAGTGTTCCTTAAGGTTTCACCTTGGAAAAAGATACTCAGGTTCGGCCGTAAGGGCAAGTTGAGCCCAAGATTCATTGGGCCGTACGAAATCTCCGAACGAGTTGGTCCGGTTGCGTATAGATTGATTTTGCCCCCGGAGCTTGAAAAGATTCATGACGTCTTTCATGTTTCGATGCTTCGACGCTATCGATCTGATCCATCGCATATAATTAGCCCATCAGAGGTTGAAATTCAAGTCGACATGAGCTATGAAGAAGAACCGATGCGTATCCTAGCTCGTGAAGTGAAGGAGTTGCGAAACAAAAGAGTTCCGCTAGTAAAGGTGTTATGGCTCAAACACGGGATCGAGGAAGCTACTTGGGAGACCGAGAGCTCGATGAAAGAACGATACTCAAACCTATTTACCGGTAAGATTTTCGGGGACGAAAATTTCTTAAGTGGGGGAGAGTTGTGACAGCCCAAAGTTGACCCTAGTCGGGAAGTGGTTTCGGGACCGCTAAACCGAGTCACCGAAATGTTTGAATGTGATACTTATTGTCTAGAATATGTAATTATGAATGTGTGAAAATTTCAAGCTTCAATTTGGTTGATTTCATGTGAGTTTAGTCAATAGGACTTATGTGAGAAAATTCTAAAATGTGATAGGTCAATGTGTGAGGACCTATTAGAGCATGTGGACAAAGGGGGGACTTGCATGTCAAATTTCCCCCTACTAGTAGTGGCCGCCCATGACAAGCATGGTAGACCAAGTTTGATGGCCAAGACATGTCATAGACATGTTTTGTTGGTGCATCATGGGTGGAAAAAAATAAAATAATAGGCATGGAAATTAAATAATGAAAAGGAGTATGATGAATACACAAAAAAAAAAGTGTGTAGTTGATTCTTTTCCCCCCATTGCCGTGAGCTAAAGAAAAGAGAGGAGAAGATCTTTGTTCATCCTTTTCTCACCTTCATTTAGCCTAAATTAGAAAGAAAAACAAAGAAAAAATTTTCTCATCCTTTGGTTCATCCTTGGCCAAAAATTTTAAGGAGGAAAGAAGAAGAAAGGTGAAGAGATTCGGCCATGCATGTAGCTAGGCTAAGGTATGTTTGATGATGTTCCATGAGATGCATGCATGTTTTAGTTGTTAGCTTGAGTTCTACCTAGCCCATGGTCTAAATCTTGCTATGAGATGGAATTGGCACTTGACCATGGATGCATCATTCTTGGTTGGTGTTTGATGTTGTGGTGATGAGGCATGAGGATGAGTTAAGATTCGGCCTAGGTGGAGGTTGTGTTAATGCCATTGCATGCAAATTATGAAGCTTGTTAATGATGCATGTGATGATGGCTTGATGATTCTTGAACCTCCTTTTTAGCATTTTTGTGTGAGCACATATGTGCATTGGTTGCTAAATGGAGAAGAATCGGCTAGCAAGATGTGTGCTAAGGCCGAATGTAACTTTGCATGTTAATGAGCAATGCATGTGTTAAATTGATGAAAAGGGGGAGGATGCTTTACTAGTGTGTATATGTGTGTATTAAGTGTTGAAATCGACCCCAAAAATAGACATGCATATTCGGCCAAGGGGAAAGAAATTAGCTAATATGTTGTGTTGATGCATGATTTTTGCATGTATGAGACTTTAATGTCTAATGTATAAATATGGGCTAAGTGCCTTGTGTTCATCTTTTTGATGCCTAAATGATGAAATCAATTTATTTGTTTAATTAAGCTCAAGAGCAAAGGGGAAATAAATCCAATAAAGGGAAGGAAAAAGTGGTTGAATAGCTAGTGGAATCGTTCGACAACACCCGAGCTAAGTTCTTGAGTAAGAGAGCTTAAATTACGATGTGATTAAATCATGCTCTATGTGTGGCTATTGAGCCGAATGTGCAAGGACGATATGTGCCTTGTGTTTGAGTTTCGCAAATGAAAATGAAATATGAATGTGCCATGAATTATTGTTAGATGTGCATGATTAATTGAATGCTGTCCGGGCTAAGTCCCGAAGGCTTTGTGCTAAGTGAATATATTCGGACTAAGATCCGAAGGCATTTGTGCGAGATACAAATTCCGGGTTAAGCCCCGAAGGCCTTTGTGCGAGATACTAAATCCGGGTTAAGTCCCGAAGGCATTCGTGCGAGTTATTAAATCCGGGTTATGTCCCGAAGGCATTGTGTGAGTTACTAAAACCGGGCTATGTCCCGAAGGCATTTGAACGAGGAGCTATATCCGGTTAAATCCCGAAGGTACGTGATTTGGTAATGAATGAGCTTGCTGTAAAATTCCAGCGAATACTCGAAAAACATCCCAATATGGGGATATGTTACGTATGTATTGAATTTAATCGAGCCCTTACAAATAAATGTTCGCTCAGTTGATAAACGAGCTACCGGCCTTCGGCTAAGTTAGTCTATTGTGTATGTACATAAGGGTTGTTAATGTTGTGAAGCAAGTTTGATATCGGTAAATTGCGTATTATGAAATATTCCGTTTAGCTAAATGTGTGTTATTCTTTGTTTATGCTGGAATTCCTTGCTCAAAACTTACTAAGCATAAATTGCTTACTCGTTACACTGCTCCTCTGTTTTATAGATTTTTGGTTCTCCAGCTATCGGACTCGGGATCTTGAAGTCGAAGTCGCCCACACTATCAAAGGCTCTTTTGGGTACTATTTTGGTTGAATTTTGATATGGCATGTATAGGACTACCCATTGTTGTTTTTCGAGTACTTTATGAAATGTATAAGTGTACAGCCATGCGAAAATGGCTTGTAGAAGTGGAGTATGGCATTAGACCATTCGTGTTTATGAATGTATAGATGGTTTCATGATGTAACTATAGTTGGAATGGAAGTGTTGAGCAAATGATCAGCCATTGGAATGGCTAAGTATGATCATATGTGGGCATATGTATGACAAGGCCCTAGTTGGTCCATGAAACCCCGAAAATAGGTAAGGTTTACTTTGAAAACAAAGGCTGACAGCAGCAGTGGTGTGAATTGGAAAAATCACAAGAATTCGTAGGAGTGGAATTAAATAGTGAATAAATTATGTAATCGAACCTTGATGAATCTACTTTCATATGAAAGTAACGAGACAATCATATGAACAGTACAGTAAGAGATATTCGGGTTCTTGTGGAACAGGTGCAGAACAGTTTCTGGATTCCCTGTTCCGACTTTGGAAATTCACTATAAATTGACCAGAGATAATTAGAAGTCATACCATATATGTATGGATTCCTCTCTGAGTCTAGTTTCCATAGAAACAAACGGCATCAGTATTGAAGCTCTGTGCAGAGAGATATCAAAGTCGTAATGGGAAAAGGTCAGTGTAGTCGACCCCTGTAACATGGGAGACTTTGACTAATAAACTGTACTAATTGGCCCGACCAAAAATTATAGAAAAAATACATAGGTGGGGACATGAGTCTAGTTTCAGGGAAAAATCACAAAACTGATTTTCGAGTTGTGAAACTCAAGATATGATTTTTGAAGCGACTAGTACTCAGACTGGGCAGTGTCTGGGAAAAATTTTTCAAGTTTGTTAACATCTCGTGTCCGACTCCGGTGTCGGTCTCGGGTTCAGGGTGTTACATAGGGATTTTAAGAGATAGGACATTTTGGTTTTAAAAATCTTAATCTTTAACTTTATCTTGGTTTTCTCGTAATACAACCTTTTTCTTTAAGTGAACCTTTGGAACACCCCAAACTTATTTTGAACTCAAGCTCATACATTTTTCCTTTTTGGAGATTGAGCAAACTTTTCTTTGCTCTTTTGTTTTTTTTAAAGCGTGAGCACATACATCTTTATGAAAACTTCTTCAAATGTTGATTACAAGACAACTTTAGTTAAGATAGGTGCACAAAATTAGAATAACATTAAAAGATGGTAATGTGGCTTATAATGTAGGTTCATTACAATAAACAGGGTTTTAAGCTCAAAATTTCAGTTTCAAGGGTCAAATATCATAGGGTTGGCTTGAAAAGGCTCAAACAGTCCAAAGAAAGAGTGCCTATATCATTTTAGATTTTTATATCCCCTAGGATTTTGCCTCAAGAAAGTTATTAAGTCAATTCTAAAGATATAAACCTTCATGCATGTCTAATCTCAAAAGTAACTAAGTTTCCATGGAAAACATTACTAAGGCTAAGATCATACAAGCATTCCATTCTTCATGATAACATACTTTCACTCAGATAAAGTCATTATTCATACTTGCATACAAACTATGTTATTAACAAAAAAATATCCCTAAACATTCATTTATTAAAACAGACTTATGAAAGAAATGATTGAAACATACTTGAAAAAAAATTTAAAGGTTTGAGCAATTTATTTGCCTTACCCCCTTTAAAAAGAAGCAATGTCCTCATTGCAAGAACAAAGTAATGAATGAAAGCTGAACACCATGTAGGGTTGTAAAGAAAGAGAGGTGAGTCATTAAGATTGCTTAAATACCAAATCTTTCCTAATAACCCAATCCTAGACATGTTCATTCCCATTACCATATCACTTAGTCTTTTTCTTTCTAAAAAAGTGTTAAGTTTATTCATGCTTGCTATTTTTTATTGTACAGAAATTAAATCTTAATTACAAAAGAAATAAATTCCTAAGGACCTAAAAATAAATAAATAAGAAGACAAGAGCCCCCCTTTTATTTTCTTGACTCATTCCTCTTGTCTTTTTCAACGCCATCTCCACTTGCATCGACAGTATCTTCCATCTATGTCTCAAAGATAGCATCTGGGAACTTAGGAGAAAAAGTATTAGAGATATTCTTAAAAGAATTTCGAATTGAGTCATCTCTAATTTTTGCATATTTTCAGTAAGTTTTTTGTTGATTGTGCATGAACTTTCACATATCCATCAAAATTGACTACTCTGATTTCTTTGAAGCACTTGCAGAAGTCGACATAGGAGTTGCAGATTCAGGTTCAACACTTAGCTTGGCTGGTTCTTCTTTTGGCTTAACTCTTGGTTCAGGAATGTTCGATTCCCTATCATATGCTTCCTCTTTATTGTCTATAACTGAATTAGCTTCAATCTCAGTTCTATCTGTTGACTCATTGGTATCTAGGTCAGTTGGCTCTTCTTGCTCACCTTGATTCAGGTCATGCACCCTCTCTACTAACCTGTCAATATCATAAGTTGAAATGCACCCTTGAACATATTGTTCCTTCAGATTTGGTAACACTCCAAACCCGGCCTGGAAGTTTGGCTCGAATCTGGCGTGTCACATTGAAGTGTTTTTCGAAAACCATGTTTCCATTAAAAACCCTTCTTAATAATTAAAAACTTATACCCTTTTCAAACATTGTTAGAAAACCTCAGCTGAATAACATTCTTAACAACTTTGTAAAAATCTTGGCAGTTGCGGAAGCTTAATTTAAAAACAATTGCGGATACGTGATGTTTTGAACAATAGTAGTTGCTTTGGAAAACCGTGTTCTAATACTAGCAATTATAAGAACAATAAATAAAATTCTAAATTTGAAATCCAGAAAAATAAAACGGCTTTACTACAACCCACATAAAAACATTTAAAAGTAATAATCAAAACTGTAACATAAACAGTGTGTGTGTCTTCGTCCGATCCCCTCGCAGCTCCGATTTGTCTAAGGCTAGACATGAAAGGTAAATAAACGGGGCGAGTTTACGAAAACTCAGTGTGAAATCCCCTACTATATAAAAGGAACAGTCAGTCATATAAAAGAATTAAAAGTCTGGCCCCAGCCCTACTTACAGTTTCAGTATCAATTGGGCCTTAGCCCATTATAACAGACAGTACCAGATAGGCCTTAGCCCATTATAGAATAAGAAACATTATCAGAACTAGAATCAAAATGAGAATCAGAATCAAAATCAAAATTAGGTGAAAGAATCAGAATCAGTATCAAGTAACAGAATCAGAATCAGAATCAGAATCAGAGTTAGGTGACAAAATCAGAATCAGTATCAGGTAACAGAATCAGAATCAGAATCAGAATCAAAATTAGGTGACAGAATCAGAATCTGTATCAGGTAACAGAATCAGAATCAGAATCAGAATGTGAACGCAATCCCAACCCAATCCAGCCGTATACACCCCCGTACCAACCTTACGCCATGTGGGGAGGCAACTCGACCCACCCATCCGCTACACACCATATAATTTGCAGCATGCCTGCTAGAACAGATATTGTGATAGAGTCACCAGATACAGATATTGTGGCAAAACTACCAGAACAGATATTTGTGGCATAGCCACTAGAAACAGATAATGTGGCAAAGCCACTTAACAGAATACATGGCACAAAGCCATCGATAACTGCATTATGTTAGGCACATAGCCATCAACTAGAGTGACATAACTGGCACACAGCCCTAGGTAAATGTGATCGACACAGAGTCGTCAACAACCAAATATTGGCACATAGCCTTAGGCAAATACGTTTGGCACACAGCCATAATCAGGTTGGCACAGAGCCATATGTAGGTTGGCGTAAAGCCATAATCAGAATAATTGGCTTTAAGCCATCGATAGCTGTATCAAGTTAAGCACATAGCCATTAGCGACGGTAATATAGTCGGCACACAGCCTTGAGTAAATATGATCGACACAGAGTCGTCAATAATATATATTGGAACATAGCCTTAGGCAAATACATTTGGCACATAGCCTTCGGTAACATGATCGACACTCAGCCATCGATCAGTCCACAGTCGTCTCGGGCGACCTGTGTAACCTTATCAAATCAGTACAAATATACGGCTCTTAAGCCTTCAGTGGATCCACAGTCGTCAAGCAACCATGAGATCCTAACAGATCAGATCTTCCTCCGTACAAAATCCCAACCCATGCAACATGTCATGTATGCAGAATGACATGCCCATATTTGAATCAAACAATCACAGTCAAGTCATTCATATCACCAACATCTATTCACAATCAAATCCGTCAACCACACAGTCCAAGTCAATCACTTGCCCACAAGGGCAAAATAGTCATTTAACACCCTAGGGCAAAATGGTAATTTTACCTCACAAGGGTATCTCGGTAATTCTACCCTACAGGGGTATTTCGGTATTTCTACCCTACAAGGGTATTTTGGTAATTCTACCCTACAGGGGTATTTCAGTAATTCTACCCTACAGAGGTATTTCAATAATTTTGTAAATCGAGGGTAAAATGGTAATTCTATAAATTGGGGGTACTTTGGTAATTTTACAAGTCGAGGGTATTTTGGTAATTTCACACATCAGGGGTATTTTGGTAATTTTACAAACCATGGGTATTTGGGTAATTTTACAAAGCAGGGGTATTTTGGTAATTTTGTAAACCAAGGGTATTTCAGTAATTCTAGCCTACAGATATGAGATTCACATAGTCCAACCCAATATTTACTACACAATCAAACAACTTATCCAATTAGGCTCGTAGGCCCATTGGGCCCACATAGCCCCTTTCGACCCATCGCGGCCCGAAGTAGCCATCCTATCGCTAGAGTAGTGAGAAATACACACCTAATAGGAGACTAGAGTTAATCCGCGCTCTGAACACTCTTAGCCGACGCCCAACCCAAACGAGCAGGCCATAAAGCGAAAGGGATCAGCCAAGAAAGGTACCTTTAGTCTCCTCATGGTTCTCTCTATTTAAAGGCAGCTTCGCATCCACTCTTATGTTAGCTTCCCGATGTGGGAACCCTCCATCATCAGAGTTTAAATTCAACACCAACTCTTGCCGCCCCTTGTTAACAAAATAAATGTTCTTTGATTGCCATGAGTTTCAAACCCTAGACCTCCTCGCCAACTCTATGACGCCACCTTCCAGCCTCTTATGTGGCGCTACTTTGCCACTAGACCACAAGGCTTTTTGTGGCACAATTTCTCCAACAATATTCTTAAGGCCTACCTACTACACCCAGGGTTTGATTCACCTTAAACCAAAATTTTTGCTAGAGTCCAGGTTTGAACCCAGGACTTCTCCAACACTTCTCAGCACACTTAATCACTAAAACAAACCTTCATTAACGAAATTTACATGCACAACAAAATATTATAAGCTACCTTCAACCGTTCCCTTGCTCAAGGCCCAAAACTTCTAGGCCCAAATTCAGGGTGTTACAACTCTACCTCCCTTAAAGAAATTTTGTCCCCAAAATTTCCATCTAACAAGGTAGTTGTGTAACATCTACCCCACTACACTACCGTTGCGCACTCTGATCCCACTATCACTATCACACTTCAACTAAAACTTGAAACATCTCATACATACAATACTTATTCACTGAAGCAGACACATATTTATCACACATATATACAATTTTTATATCCAAACATCACATCCACATAAAATAAATACCAACTTTAAATTCAGACCAATATCTAAGGAATTCACAGTATTTCAATTTCTAAACAGACAAAAGTATTCAGAAGACTTACGGATTCGACGCTGGAGACTCGGTGCGCCACACTTTTTAAGAGAAATACTTCAAACAAACCACGTGGTTGAAAATAATTTTCTGAAATTTAACTTTTGAAAACCCAATCCACAGCCGAGTTGTTGCAACCCAGGCTCTGATACCACTAAATGTAACACCCCAAACCCGGCCTAGAAGTTTGGCTCGAATCTAGCGTGTCACATTGAAGTGTTTTTCGAAAACCATGTTTCCATTAAAAACCCTTCTTAATAATTAAAAACTTATACCCTTTTTAAACATTGTTAGAAAACCTCAGCTGAATAACATTCTTAACAACTTTGTAAAAATCTTGGCAGTTGTGGAAGCTTAATTTAAAAACAATTGCGGAGACGTGATGTTTTGAACAACAGTAGTTGCTTTGGAAAACCGTGTTCTAATACTAGCAATTATAAGAACAATAAATAAAATTCTAAATTTGAAATCTAGAAAAATAAAACAGCTTTACTACAACCCACATAAAAACATTTAAAAGTAATAATCAAAACTGTAACATAAACAGTGTGTATGGCTTCCTCCGAGCCCCTCGCAGCTTCGATCCGTCTAACGCTGAAAATTACTTGAAAGGTTAATAAACGAGGTGAGTTTACAAAAACTCAGTGTGAAATCCCCTACTATATAAAAGGAACAGTCAGTCATATAAAAGAATTAAAAGTCTAGCCCCTGCCCTACTTACAGTTTCAGTATCAATTGGGCCTTAGCCCATTATAACAAATAGTACCAGATGGGCCTTAGCCCATTACAGAATAAGAAACATTATCAGAACTAGAATCAAAATAAGGATCAGAATCAAAATCAGGTGGTAGAATCAGAGTCAGAATCAGAATCAGAATTAGGTGACAGAATCAAAATCAGTGTCAAGTAACAGGATCAGAATCAGAATCAGAATTAGAATCAGAGTTAGGTGACAGAATTACAATCAGTATCAGGTAACAGAATCAGAATCAGAATCAAAATCAGAATCAGAATCAGAATTAGGTGATAGAATCAGAATCTGTATCAGGTAACAGAATTAGAATCAGAATGTGAATGCAATCCCAACCCAATCCAACTGTATACACCCCCGTACCAATCTTACACCATGTGGGGAGACAACTCGACCCACCCATCTGCTACACACCATAGAATTTGCAGCATGGTTGCCAGAACAGATATTGTGACAGAGTCACCATATACAGATATTGTGGCAGAGCCACCTGAACAGATATTTGTGGCATAGCCACTAGCAACAGATATTGTGGCAAAGCCACTTAACAGAATACGTGGCACAAAGCCATCGATAACTGCATTATTTTAGGCACATAGCCATCAACTAGAGCAACATAACCGGCACACAGCCCTAGGTAAATGTGATTGACACAGAGTCGTCAATAACCATATATTGGCACATAGCCTTAGGCAAATACGTGGCACATAGCCATAATCAGGTTGGCACAGAGCCATATGTAAGTTGGTGCAAAGCCATAATAAGAATAATTGGCTTTAAGCCATCGGTAGCTGTATTATGTTAGGCACATAGCCATCAGTGATGGTAATATAGTTTGCACACAGCCTTGAGTAAATATGATCGACACAGAGTCGTCAATAATCATGTATTGGCACATAGCCTTAGGCAAATACATTTGGCATACAGCCTTCGGTAACATGATCAGCACTCAGCCATCGATCGGTCCACAGTCGTCTGGACGACCCGTGCGACCTTATCAAATCAGTACAAATATAAGACTCTTAAGGCTTTAGTGGATCCAAAGTCGTCAAGCAACCATGCGATCCTAACAGATCAGATCTTCCTCCATACAAAATCCCAACCCATGCAACATGACATGTATGCAGAATGTCATGCCCATATTTGAATCAAACAATCACAGTCAAGTCATTCATATCACTAACATATATTCACAATCAAATCCGTCAACCACACAGTCCAAGTCAGTCACTTGCCCACAAGGGCAAAACAGTCATTTAACACCCTAGGGCAAAATGGTAATTTTACCCCACAAGGGTATCTCGGTAATTCTACCCTATAGGGGTATTTTGGTATTTCTACCCTACAAGGGTATTTCAGTAATTCTACCCTATAGGGGTATTTCAATAATTTTGTAAATCGAGGGTAAAACGATAATTCTGTAAATCGGGGGTACTTTGGTAATTTTACAAGTTGAGGGTATTTTGGTAATTTCACAAATTAGGGGTATTTTGGTAATTTTACAAACCAAGGGTATTTTGGTAATTTTACAAACTAGGGGTATTTTGGTAATTTTGTAAACCAAGGGTATTTCAGTAATTCTAGCCTACAGATATGAGATTCACATAGTCCAACCCAATATTTACTACACAATCAAAGAACTTATCCAATTGGGCCCGTAGGCCCATTGGGCCCATATAGCCCCTTTTGGCCCATCGCGGCCTGAAGTAGCCCTCCTACAGCTAGAGTAGTGAGAAATACACACCTGATAGGAGACTGGAGTTAATCTGCGCTCCGAGCACTCTTAGTCGATGCCCAACCCAAACGAACACATCATAAAGCGAAAGGGATCAACCAAGAAAGTTACCTTTAGTCTCCTCATGGTTCTCTCTATTTAAAGCCAGCTTTGCATCCACTCTTATGTTAGCTTCCCGATGTGGGAACCCTCCATCATCAGAGTTTAAATTCAACACCAACTCTTGTCGCCCCCTGTTAGCAAAATAAATGCTCTTTGATTGCCATGAGTTTCGAACCCTGGACCTCCTTGCCAACTCTATACGCCACCTTCTTGCCTCTTATGTGGCGCTACTTTGCCACTAGACCACAAGGCTTTTTGTGGCACAATTTCTCCAAAAATATTCTTAAGGCCTACCTACTACACCTAGGGTTTGATTCACCTTAAACCAAAATTTTTGCTAGAGTCTAGGTTTGAACCCAGGACTTCTCCAACACTTCTTAGCACACTTAATCACTAAAACAAGCCTTCATTAACGAAATTTACATGCACAACAAAATATTATAAGCTGCCTTCAACAGCTCCCATGCTCAAGGCCCAAAACTTCTAGGCCCAAATTCAGGGTGTTATAGATTTGCTTGTGTTTTAACACGAGCCCTTAAGCAAAGTGAAGTGATTAATGATGGGAAATAAGCACTTTCTGCCTTCTTTTCAGCACAATCGTGAATCTCCTTGAGGATACTTTTCCCAACATTAATGGACTTTTCTATCAAGATTGCATATGACAGGAGCATCTGTTCCATCGAGATGGTGGAACTATGTGAGATAGGCATAAAATTGTAGCGAACAAAATAAAACAACACATTTTCTACTAGTTTTAGGTATTCCCTTCGGTAAGAATGGCTCCCATACTTTCTTATATCCATTGGGATCCTTTTTCTTTCGAACGATGACCTCAGTAGCATCTTGTGTCGTCAGACTTGCAAAGAATTCTCGAACTAGTTCATCACCGGAAAGTGAACAAACATCACAAAATAATTCCCACTTGAGAGCATTGATTATCTTTCTAATTGGCACATGAACAAACATCAAATCATTACTCTTTAAGTTAAAGCCTTTTTTTTGGCATCATAGGTTGATGCTTGAAAATTCAATCAAATCTCTTTTTCACTTCTTCATTGATCAAAATTGAGTTTTTAGGAGTAGTCTTTGATGATTTAATTCTTTTACGAGACATGGTATCTTTTCCCAAAAATTCGACAAAGTTTCTACTTACTGGGGAAGAAGAGAAATCAGCAAGTGGGTAGAACTTGCTACGACAAAAATCTTACGATGGCAAGAATAGTGCGTTGGCAACGATGCCGTGCGACAGCAACGGCTGTGCTTCGGCAATCTTTTCACAGCGGCAATAGGAAATTTCAGCAAAAAGGGAAGAGAACTAGGGTTTCTTTTGGGATTTGAGGTTGACGGCTCAATAGGAAGATTTAGGGAGTTTTAGGGTGTAAGTAAATTGCTTTGAGGGATATGAAAATTAGTGGAATGGAAAGGGGTTTATATAGGGAAAAATTAGGGCAACATGTAGCAAAAAATTAGCTATATTAGGGTTACTTGGGTAGCAAGTAATGAGAGTGGCAGCAATAGGCATGGATTTTTCCCTCCTTTATGCTGTCTTGGGCCTCAAATTTAGGTTATATTTTCAAGCCTACTCAAGAGAAAAAAAAACTGATTAGTATTTCGGCCAAATTTGACTCCCTTAAAAAATTAAAAATTTAAACAAAACAAATTAAACTTAAAAATTTTAAATCTCAATTAGAAAATTTCTTCTCAATAAATTACATTAAATTAATTCTTAGGAAATGTTGGAGGGGTCACAGTGGTCCCGCTTAAGTTCTAATCTCTTTAGACAGAATTAATTAAATGTACTAAATTAAGAAAATAAATTCTAACTATTTATTTATTTACAAAACAAGTTCATGAAAAATCAAGGGTCTGTTAATTTGAACAAGGATTCAACTCGCTCAACTTCACCATCCCAATAATGTTTGAGACATTGACCATTAATTTTAAACGTACCTCTGTGATTGTCGTATAATTCAACAGCTCCGTAAGGATACACTAGGTAGATGGTATAGTGTCCTTTCCATCGGGATTTAAGCTTCCTAGGAAATAACTTTAACCTTGAATTAAACAACAAAACCTTCTGACCTTCTTTAAACTTGTGAGGTTGTATATGACTATCATGCCATCTTTTTTATCTTTCCTTACACATTTTGGCATTTTCATAGGAAAATGACCTCAACTCTTCCAACTCATTCAGTTGTAACATCCTTCTCTCACCGGCTTGCTTAAGATCAAAGTTCAATTGCTTCAAGGCCCAATGAGCTATATTCTCCAACTCTAATGGCAAATGACATGTCTTCCCAAAAACTAACCAATAAGGATTCATTCCTAACGGTGTCTTAAATGTTGTGCAATAAGCCCGTAATGCATCATCGAGCCTTCGAGACCAATCTTTTCTGCTAGGGCGTACTACCTTTTCAAGAATTCCTTTGATTTCGCGGTTCACTCTCTCAACTTGCCCATTGGACTGGGAGTGATAGGCTGTAGCAATCTTATGCTTCACATCATAGTTTTCAAGCAACCAGCTAAGCTATTTGTTCACAAAGTAAGAACCTTCATCACTAATAATAGCTCTTGGTGTCCCAAATTGTGTAACCACATGCTTATGTAGGAATTGCATGACTACATTAGCATCATTTGTAGGGTATGCTTCAGCTTCAACCCACTTGGATACATAGTCCATAGCAACTACGATGTATTTGTTCCCGTATGAAGAAGGAAACAGGCCTAAGAAGTCCATGCCCCATACGTTGAATAATTCAATCTCCAAAATGTTTTTCAAGGGCATCTCATTCCTTCTTGATATATTTATGGTCCTTTTGCATTTATCACAGTTCTTCACATAAGCATAAGCATCTTTAAACAGCGTAGGCCAAAAGAAACCTGTTTGCAAAATCTTTCTTGCAGTATGTGAACTACCAAAGTGTCCCCCACTTGGAGATGAATGGCAATGATACAAGATCTCAGCAATCTCACTTTCAACTACACAATTTCAAATTATATTATCTGCACATTGTATAAACAAAAATAAATCCTCCCAAAAATAATACTGACTATCATGAAGGAATTTTTTCCTCTATTGGTATGTCATTTCTGGAGGAATTATTCCACAAGCAAGATAATCGGCAAAATTAGCAAACCAAGGTGTTTCATGAATTCAACTTACCTCAAATAAGTGTTCATCTGGGAAATTCTCACTGATAGGCACACATGATCGAGTAACCTCATCTTGTTCCACCCTCGATAAATGATCAGCTATTTGATTTTCGACACCCTTTCTATCTTGGATCTCAAGATCAAATTCTTGAAGTAATAGTATCCAACAAATTAGCCTCGGTTTCGCATCTTTCTTTGTGAGCAAGTATTTAATGGTCGCATGGTCAGTAAATACTGTGACTTTGGTACCTATAAGACATGAGCGAAATTTATCAAAAGCAAAAACTATTGCAAAGAGTTTCTTTTTTATTACCGTATAATTGAGTTAGGCTCCCGTCAAAGTTCTACTTGCATAGTAAATAGGGCGAAACACTTTGTTTCTTCTTTGACCCATCACAGCTCCAATAACATAGCCACTTGCATAGCACATCAACTCAAAAGGTAAGTTCCAATCAAGTGTAACCATTTTTGGCTGAGATTAACCATTTTTTCAGATCTTCAAAAGCTTCCAAACATGCTTTGTTGAAATCAAACATTGTATCTTTCTCTAACAACAAACACAACAGTTTAGACATTTTCGAGAAATTTTGATAAACCTTTGGTAAAAACTGGCATGGCTTAAGAAACTTCTTAGTCCTTTCATATTCATTGGGGCCGGTAATCTTTCAATTATGTCCACCTTTACTTTATCGACTTCAATTCCTCTTTTTGAGATTTTATGTCCTAAGACAATCCCTTCCTTGACCATAAAATGGCATTTTTCCCAGTTAGGGACAAGATTCGTTTCTTTGCATCTCTTCAGTATCTTGGCCAAATTGCTCAAACAAATATCATAAGTGTTACCAAAAAACAGAAAAATCATCTGTGACAACCTCAACAAAATTTTCAACCATATCAGTGAATATTGCCATCATGCATGATTGAAAGGTTACAGGTGCATTGGATAAACCAAAAGGCATTCACTTAAAAGCAAACGTACCGTATGGACAAGTAAAGGTTGTTTTATGTTGGTCTTCTGGGGCTACAACTATTTGGTTATATCTCGAATAGCCATCTAAAAAACAATAGAATTCATTACCTATCAGTCGATCTAACATCTGATCCATAAAGGCAACAGAAAATGGTCCTTCCGAGTGGCTTTGTTTAATTTTTTGTAATCAATACAGATTCTTCAACAGGTAACAGTTTTCGTTGGAATTAACTCGTTATGCTCATTTTTGACAATCGTGATTCCACCTTTTTTCGGCACACACTGTATTGGACTTACCCATGAACTATCTAAAATAGGATCGATGATTCCTGCATCTAACCATTTGATCACTTCCTTTCTCACAACCTCTTTCATAATAGGATCAAGAAGGGCTTATACCTCGAATATTAGCTATGGTCTAACCAATTGCTTTCTTAAATTTCTTCAGAACAGCAATTAGGTACTCCTCTTGATCTTTCATTAGTTCTGCTAAAATAATACAGGCAAAGTAGAACAGTCACCTAAATAAACGTATTTCAAATGGGAAGGAAGTACCTTTAGTTTGACTTTAGGTGGTTCTTCGATTGACAACTTGGGTTGCACAAATTCTCTGACTCCAACTCCAACGGTTCAAACCGTGTGGATTGAATAAAATTTCTCGGATTGGTTTCTATCAAAGCCATGTTTTCTTCGCCTTTTTCATCCTCCAAAGGGTCAAGATCTAAGGCTTTCTCCAATGGATCTTCTTCAAAATTGCTTGCCATAGAAACCAAGGTTTCTATCTCTTCCATAAGTGAACACTCTTCTGCCAGATCAGGAAATTTCATCTCTTTAAGACTGTTAAAGGTTACCTGATCGTCTTGAACTCATATGGTGAGTCCACCTTTCTACATATCAATTAATGTTCTTCCCATGGCTAAGAAAGGTCTCCCAAGGATGATCGGCACTTCTTGATCTGCTTCAAAATCTAAGACAATGAAATCAACAGGAAAAATAAATTTATCGTCTCTTACCAAAACATCCTTGATCTTTCCCTCAGGATACGCTAAAGATCGATCCGCTAGCTGAAGCGTCACAGTTGTAGGTCTTACTTCACTTATCCCTAACAACTTGAACATAGACTTAGGCATCAAGTTCATACTTGCTCCTAAATCACACAAAGCTTTACCGCAGTAAGATTCACCAATGTTACAGGGTATAGTAAAGCTTCTTTGGTCTTTCAATTCCGGTGGACAATAGTCTCCTACTCACTAAGTCATTTCTTTGTCAAGGCAATAGTCTCCTACTCACTAAGTCATTTCTTCTTGGACAATATATCCTTCATAAACTTCACATAATCTGGCATTTGTTCTAAAACCTCCACCAAAGGAATATTAATGTGTAACTGCTTCAGAACATTCAAAAACTTCTTGAATTGCACCTCCTGTTTCTACATGTGTTGCTACAATCTTTGCGGATATGGAGGTGATGGAACTTTCAGTTGAACTGGACAACTTTTCTGAGTTGGTAAATTTGCATCCAAAGAAGATGTTAAAGTATCTGAATTCACTAAGTTAGGATTTACCTTGTTAGTCTTTACAGATTCTAATTTATTTGGTGTAGGAATTTCAACAGCTGGTTGATTCTTCTCAACGGGCTTATCTTCAACATCAATCAATCAGGGTTCTAGAATTTTTCCATTTTGCTATGCCACTGCCTTAATATATTCTTTACCTAAATTTATTAGATTCTCAGTATCGCTCGGCAAGCTTCCTTGTGGATCTACAGGGAGTAAATCGATAATTCGATCTATGCTCATAAACACCTAAAAGAAAATCACAAAATTAAAAAGAATAAGTTAGTAATGTTAGAATAAATCAAATTGAAAATAAATAATTTCACAAAAGAAATGACTATGGCAACAGTTGAAAATCCCCGGCAACGGCGCCAAAAACTTGTAACGTGTAGGTTTGTGCAAGTTTACACAGTCGTTATCAATTAATAAGTAAGTATCGAGTTATCATCTCCACAGGGATTGTATTTGTGCTAAGTCACTTAATTTGTAAAATTATATTAACAATTTGGTAAATAAAAACACAATATAGTTGAGAAGTGATGATTAAAATATATTAAACTAAATGTAATGATCCCTAATGCAAATTAACCTAAGTATGCAAACTATATGAATGAAATAGATTTTAGCAAAACTAAACACAATTTGCAACAATTATAACATAAATAAAGTAGGACAATTATTTTAATTAAACTCAATTTATTATCAACATGCTTAATAATATTCGAAAAAACATTCCATGGCAACTCGATCTTTCATGAATTTGGAAACCACGTTAGGTCCTTTTGGAATCCTTTACTTAGTAAATACGCATTTTAATGATCCTTATTTACTAAAGGTTTCTTAGTATTTGTGCGAGGTAACAGGGACGTGTTAGGTTTGAAATAGTTTAATCACACAAATCTAAAAACTATGCAGATAACAGAGCCTGGTTAGGGTTGTTATGAAACCTGCAATTTAATCGGGTTAGGATCTAAAATGAGCAGGCACATTTCAATTATGCGTCCACTAGCCGTCGTCTGGTTAGGACTGCTCAGCTAATTCAGGTGCATTTCAATCACGTATGAACGAAATACAGACTTGATTTTAATTGAAAACATGATCGTTGATGCACAAACATTATCAGCATGAATCTAATAAATATTATTTAATCAAAACAATCATCCTAGCTTAAATAAAATTAACCTAACATTGTTGTAAATAAGAACAAAGAACACATAGCAAACATATTTAAATTAAATTAAAGAAAAGAAAGATTATGTAACACCCCGAATTTGGGCCTAGAAGTATTGGGCCTTGAGTGTGGGTCCGTAAGGAGGTTGTATATAGGTATTTAATTGTACAATGAAATAACACAATTAAATGTTTGCCTTAGTGGTTAATGGCTTTGAGAAGTGTTGGAGAAATATTGGGTTCAAACTTGGGCTTTAGCAAAAATTTTGGTATTAAGTGAAAAAAAACCTGAATGCTTGGATGAGGGCCTTTTAAATTATTATGGTAAATATATGACACAAAGAAGCATGTAGTCTAGTGGTTGTGGCATCATTAAGGTTGTATGGGAGCTTGGGTTCAAGTCTTGGCTCTTGCAATTTGTTTTGGCTTTTTAAGGGAACCTGGACTTTGGCCTTTAGACCTTATAATTAATTGGGGATAAAATATGACACAAAAAGCCTTGTGGCTTAGTGGCAAGAAGCGTGTGGAGCATTTGAGGGGAGGCATGGGTTTGAATCCCATGGCAAGCAAGGAGCATTTATTTTGCTAACAGGGGACGGCAAGAGTTGGTGTTCAATTTAAACTCTGATGTTGGAGGGATCCCACATCGGGAAGCTAACATAAGAGTGGATGCGAAGCTGGCTTTAAATAGAGGGAACCATGAGGAGAGTAAAGGTACCTTTCTTGGCTGATCCCTTTCGCTGTATGGCGTGCTCGTTTGGGTTGGGCGTCGGCTAAGAGTGCTCGGAGCTTGGATTAACTCCAGTGTGTATTTCTCGCTACTCTAGCTGTAGGATGGCTACTTCGGGCCGCGATGGACCGAAAGGGGTCATGTGGGCCCAATGGGCCTACGGGCCCAATTGGATAAGTTGTTTGATTGTGTAGTAAATATTAGACTAGGTTAGGTGAATCTCATATCTGTGGCTAGATTTGGCCTAAAAAGGCCACACGAGCGTGTAGGCCCATTTGGGCCGAGAATAGGCTTTAGGCCCATTCGTATTGTTATCCCTGTTTAAAATACTTTAGTTTACCAAATTACTAAAATACCCTCAAATTGTAAAATTACCAAAGTACCCTCGATTTATAGAATTACCGTTTTACCCTCGATTTATAGAATTACCGTTTTACCCTCGATTTACAGAATTACTAAAATGCCCTTGGTTTACAAAATTACCAAAATACCCTCGATCAGTAAAATTACCAAAATACCCTAGTCTATAAAATTGCTAAAATACCCCTGGTTTGTAAAATTACCGAAATACCCTCAATTAGTAAAATTACCAAAATACCCCTAGTTTGTAAAATTACCAAAATACCACTGGTTTGTGAAATTACTGAAATACCCTCAATTTGTAAAATTACCAAAATACCCCTAATTTACAATGTTACAGAAATACCCTTGACTTTCTAAAAATTATGGAAATACCATTGGTTTACAAAATTACTGAAATACCCTTGGTTTGTAAATTTACCAAAACACCCTTGTAGGATGAAATGACTGAAATACCCCTATTAGGTAAAAAGACCGTAAAGCCCTTGTAAGGTAAAGAGACCGTAAAGCCCCTGTAGGGTAAAGTGACCGTAATACCCCTGTATGGTAAAATGACGAATATGCCCTTATGTTCCGTATGACTGATGTGCTTAGGATTTACATTTATTGATATTGGATTAGTTAAGTTTGAGTGACAGGTGGTGGTTATCGTAGGCGATTAATTTTGGAAACGTTTCAACTTCAACCCGTAACAGGTGTGTACTAACCCTCGTAATAGCTTAGATTAATATTTGCTGAGAAGCCGAAATGCTAAAATACAAGTATTTCAGGAACCTGTAACGTTGCGTTTGGGTATAGATGCGATAAATACGATAAGATCGGTGTTTGGATCGATGGAACATGTAAGAACTCAATTTTGTGCACGATGGTAAGTTGGGCCTCAATGGGCTGAAATTGGGCCCAATGGGCTTTCGGACCCATTTGGGTAGAATTGATAGAAAATGGGATTTGGAAAAGTTACACGTTAACACAGTTAGTATTGTTGTAAAATTTGGGTTAAGTAGGCTAAATCAACATTCGTAGGGCCCATTAGAGGTTTTGGCCCAAAAGCCCGAATTTGATAAAGTGGGTTAAAGATCATTGTTTAAACACTCGAAAATATTGATAATTGTAATGAACATGGAAAACCCTGATATTTGGTAAAATTATGAAAATACCCTTATAATGTGAAAAACAACTGTTTTGCCCTTGTGGGCAAATGACTGACTTGGACTGTATGGTTGACGGATTGATTGTGAATATATGTTGGTGATATGAATGACTTGACTGTGATTGTTTATTCAAATATGGGCATGACATTCTGCATACATGACATGTTGCATTGGGTTGGGTTTTTATATGGATGGAGGAAGTGCAAAAGGGCTTATGCCCCAGTTTATTAAAAAGGGCTTATGCCCCAGTTTATTGAAAAGGGCTTATGCCCCAGTTTACCGAAAAGGGCTTATGCCCCAGTTTATTGAAAAGGGCTTATGCCCCAGTTTACCGAAAAGGGCTTATGCCCCAGTTTATTGAAAAAGGCTTTGCCCCAGTTTACCAAAAAGGGCTTTGCCCTAGTTTACCAAAAAGGGCTTTGCCCCAGTTATTAAAGAGGCTAGGCCTCTAGATATATGATAAAGCAGCTATGCTGCTAGTGGTGTGTTGGATGGGTGGGTTGAGTTATTCCCCACATGGTGTGTTGGTTGGTATGGGTGGAGAGTAGCAGATGGTGGGTTGAGTAGTCTCCCCAAATGGGCTTGCATACATTCATTGGTATTTCATGTGATATTGAAATGGGCTTGCATACATCCATTGACATTACATGTGATATTGAAATGGGCCTAAGGGCCATACCGTTTACAGTAAAGGCTTTGGCCCAATGATATGATTTATGAAAAGGCTTCGGCCCAGTAACCGTTAAACGAAAGGCTTCGGCCCAGTATATGTCAAGACTAAATAGGGCTTTGGCCCAGATTGTACTGATACTATGTTTTCACCGTTTGTTTGTTATTGGGATTACACACTGAGTTTACGTAAACTCACCCCGTTTCTAATTGTGCAGGTAATCCCTAAGCTTAGATGGTTTGGAGCTGCGAGGGACTCGGAGATGGCCACACTACTGTTTTTGTTTCTTTTAATTGCAATAAGTAGCCGATTTATTTCTTTATAAGTTTTATCTTATTAATATTATTGTTTGGTTTTGGGTTGTAATAAGGCCATTTTAATTATTTTTTTTGGGATTATTTTATTTTTAATAACTTTAATCTGTTTGTTAATAAATGGGCTAGAGTTAGGACGTGTTTTCAAAATGATAATTGTTTTCAAAATAACACCACGCCACGACTATCTGATTTATCAAAGATTTCAACTTAAATAAATTACAACTTGATTTAACCAAGTGTAGCAATGGTTGTGGGCATGTCTAGGATTGGATCCATTAGAAGAGCTTGGTACTTAAGCAGCCTTCATGGCTCACCTCCTCTGTTACGGGTTCCTACCTGGTGCCCAGCTCCCATTCACTTTGTTAGCTTAACAAAAGTCAGTTTTTAAAGCACTAAAATGAAACATGGGTTTTTAACTTCAATGTGGCACATCAGATTCGGCCATAACGTCTGGGTCGGGTTTGGGGTGTTATAGATTAAACCCAATTCAGAGTGGCTGTCACCCAAGACTCTGACTAACGAAAACTTAAGGGAAATTCTTGAAATAAGAACTCAAAGATATTTTATTAACTCAAAAGAGAAGTTGAATAATAATGAATTGATTCTTTGTGTACAATGTAAAGGCCTTTAAATAGGTTAGCTAAATAATACTAAATAAAACTTATGAGTATACTAGAACTCTAATTAACCTAAATAAAAAGTAGTTTTAAACTAAACTTTCTTGTTGACATAAAACTCCTAAATAACTTAAAATACTTAATAATTATAAAAAAATTAAAATAATAAAATAATAAGAGCTGATAAATACAATATTGGGCTCGTATATAATAAAAATTAAGTTTAAAACTCAAACCCACTATTATTTAAACTCAAATTAAAAGCCCGAAACTCGTAATTCCTACCATAATCTTATCTAGAAATTCTACTAGTGAGATCTTCACTAAAATGGTCATAACTTGAGCTCCCGAGCTCAAAATCAAGCAATTAAAAGTGTGTTTCGGAGCCAAGAGATATATGTTTGAAGGAATAAAGTCATCTTAACTAGGAAATGTCTGGATCTCATCTAAAAAGTAATCGCAAGTTTGCTACTTCCCCAAACTTAAAAATTGGCAGGATGAAATTTAATAAATTTCTCCCATTTCGAGCATGTATCATTCCTTGTTTCCTCAAAAAGTTTTATCCTCACATATTGCCTTTGATTGAATTTTGATTTGATTTGATTGGCCTTTGTTCTTATTTTTGGGCCTTGAGGTAATGTAAGCCTATTACACCCATGGGTCTAAAATTAGGTTTTGAGACTCACATCATTCCTCCCTTCCTCAAGAAGATTTGTCCTCGAATATTTAGTTGCATAAAAGAAAAAGAATTAGAATTAATAACAAAAAAATGAAAAAAATACTTACCTAAGCTTTCTTGGACATTAAAACTATCTCTAGAATCAAATACATTATTTTGATCATTCAAATCAACTTCGATCATGGAAGTTTCCATTAAAAACAAGGTATTAACACTAACCAAAGAAATGTTAGCCACATGAATGTTCAAGTAAAAAATAACATGTAACTTTCTTTGAATATGCATGGTCATCTGTATGAATTTCCAATGATGAGTCAAGAATTTCACGTAATTATAAAAATCAAGAAGGTTAAGATTATGTAAAAATTCATCGTTAAAGGTCCAAATAGAAAATTTTATTGCAAGAGAAAATGTATAAAATGCTTTAATAAACCTATTTAATGCAACAAGATTACTATATTTCACCTTTACAAATTTAGATAAACCCATAAAATTAATTGAAACTGACAAAGACTTATTAAAACTTGACCAATGAGAAAACATGACAAAGGCTTATTAAAACTTGACCAATGAGAAAACATGTCATAAGGAAATTTAAAATCAATAGGATACTTATCAAGCACATGCAAGGTATGCCTTATTAATTCAATTTCTAATGTTACCTTTCTTACCTTGTAGCACTTGTAGAGAATTATCAATGTTCAACTTACCTTTTTCCCAAAAGTAAAATTGTCTATCGATGGTAGAGTAATGTAATTGGAAGTCTTTCAATGGATCCTTGAAATCTTGTAACAAGGAAACACCACTAAACAAATTCGAGTTATGGTTAGTTAAAACATAATCATTCCTCACTTTTGCATGAATATTTTCTTATTTTACATTTTCTTTTCCCACTGGAAAACTCTCTAATTTTAACTCATATGTATTTTCACTCACCAAAAGTGGACAATCAAGTAGACTTTTATCACTTAAGGTGTAATATCCTCAATTAGGGCTTAATCGGAATAGTGGTTTCGTGACCACAAATCTGAGATAGAAATAATTATTTTACAATTATTTTGATGTTTATGATATGATTGCATGATTGTGTGAAAATTTCGTGATGAAATTCTATGCCTAAAGTGCTTAAATTGAAAGTAGGGACTAAATCGAATAAGTTGCAAAACTTGCATTCTAGAAGTTTTTAGTATGAAATTGTTTTGGAATATTAATGAGGAGGTCTTAAATAGAAATTTGACCAATTTTAAGTTCATGGACAAAATTAGGACATGGAAGGAATTTTTGGAAAGTTTAGTAGTAAGGGTATTTTGGTCATTTAGTTATTAAAATGAATTAAAAACAAAATTAAAAGCCAATTTTTGTCCATCTTCTTCATTAGGCCGAAATTTCAAGGGTTCTCCATAGCTAAGGTTTGTTTCAACCTTCCATGCTCCATAGTAAGTGATTCCAAGCCCCGTTTTTAATGTTCTTTACGTTTTTGGAATCTCGGAAGCTCGATTAAGCTTATGCTAGCAATAATTCAACCTAGGGTTTATATTTGGAAAAATACCCATAGGTAAAATTTGTGTATTTTGATGTTTTATGATAGAATATGGGGTTTTAAATTATGTTAGACAACTTGTGCTACTCGGTTTTTAGTGAAAACGAGTAAAAGGGCTTAATCGGCAAAAATACCTAATAGTCACTAGTATATGTTAGAGAGAGAATTTGATGTTGCCATAGAAGGGAAAAGTGATCAGCATGTTATAAAACATAAGAATAAGGAATAAAGTTTAATTCCCGAGCCTAGGGGCAAAAGTGTAATTATGCAAAAATTTAGGGGCAAAAGTGGAATTTTTTTAAAGTTCGTATTAAATGCTATTTTGATAAATGTATGTATTAAATAAGATTAATTTGGTATTATAGATCAAGAAAAACGAGATTCAAGTCGTGATCGAGGAAAAGAAAAGATTGTGGACTAAATTGCAAAATCTTTTTATTTTGGTACCAAGGTAAGTTCATGTGTAAATAATGTAGCATAAATGTTATTTTTAAGTTATTAATTTTAATTATATGATATGTTGATTTTTAATCGTGAAATATTATGCTTTGTGGTTAATGTTGAGTAATATGCAAATTATGTTTACTACTTGATAAATATGAATTGCTACCGAGTATCGGTTCCGATATTCCATGGAAGACGGCAAATGTGAGATCGAGGGAAAAAGCCCATTTGAACCTTAGGAATAGATTAGGATACAGGTGACATGTGAGATATATTTGATTCGTAATACACAGAGGTCAGAGCAGTCAAACCCTGAAACAGAGGATACTTTAATTAATAAACTGTACTAATTGGCCCAATAAAAAATTATAGAAAAAAATTAGTAAATAGATATATGAGTCTAGATTCAGGGAAAATTTATGGATCTTGATTTCGAGTTTCTTAACTCGAGATATGATTTTTCTTGTAACTGTGACGCGAGTAGCTAGAAAGCTGTGAATGTAGAAACAAATGGTTTGAAGTTCTTAAATTGATAAATTATGTTCGGTAACCCCTCAAGCTCGACTCCGGTGATGGTCTCGGGCGTGGGGGCGTTACATTTAGTGGTATCAGAGAAGGTTTAGTCGGTTCTCGGACTTCATGTTGTATGTACGGATTTTGCTATACATGCCATATGTATGAATTGTGATAGTGTGACGACTTCTGACCTTTTTAAATGATTTTTATATAGTAAATGGATCCCGATCCAGCTATGGCAGATGAAGTAGAGAGTAATGCGCCAGCTCCGGCTGAAGGGGCAGCGCCGACTGAAAACCCGCCTCCTACTGTTGGTCAGGGAGGAGGAGAAAGGGATCGGGAAGCCTTTCTCCAAATGATGAGTGCATGGTACACTGAGTTCGTTCGTACGAACCCAAATGTACGACCTCCCCCACCTCCCCCAATTCCTCAACCTATGCCTCAATGCCTCAAAGAGTGGATATGATAAAATTTCATAGAACCCCCGTTGATAGAATTCGTAAACAAGGGGCTGAAGATTTTAGAGCAAATATTGATGATGATGCAGAGAAAGCAGAGTTCTGGCTTGAAAATTCTATCCGGGTATTTGATGAATTATCTTGTACACCTAAAGAATGTTTGAAATGTGCTACATCTTTGTTGAGAGATTCAGCCTATAATTGGTGGAAGACTTTGATTTCGGTGGTACCGAAAGAGAGTGTAACTTGGGAATTCTTTCAAGAAGAGTTTCGGAAGAAATATATTAGTGAAAGATTTATTGATCAGAAATGAAAAGAGTTTCTTGAGCTGAAGCAAGGTAATATGACAGTCTCAAAATATGAAAGAGAGTTTGCTCGATTGAGTAAGTATGCCAGGGAATATGTTCCTACAGAAGCCAAGATGTGCCGACGATTTGAAGACGGGCTCAACGAAGACATTAAAGTATTTGTCGGGATCCTTGAACTGAAAGAAATGGTAGTCCTAGTTGATCGAGCTTGTAAGGCTGAAGAACTACTTAAAGAGAAGAGGAAGGTAGAGGCTGAGACACGAAATTGGAAGAAAAGGCCAATGAGTAAGGCACCTTCATAGCAACCCGGAAAGTCAAGAAATATGAATCCTCGTTCCCAAGTTTCAGCTGGGCAATCATATGGAAATTTTAAGAAGCAGAATGTGGGTCCTAAATCTCAGAATACTTCTGCAGCCAGTGTAGGGAACTCGAGATTTGTTAAACCCGAGTGCCAGCGGTGTGGTAGAAATCATTTTGGTCCGTGCAGAGCAAATGAATGTTTTCGATGTGGTTCTCCGGATCATTTTATTAGAGACTGTCCAGAGAGAGCTGAGAAAGAAAAATTTCAGAGTGTAAAAGCTAGTGGTGCAAACTCGAGGGGAAGGTATCCGAGAAAAGCTAGAAGTGAAACAAGCAGTAAGAATGTAGCCAGAGATGCAGCAGTTAGATCTGAGGGAAGAGCTCCGTCTAGAACTTATGCTATTAAAGCGCGTGAAGATGCTTCCTCACCCGATGTGATTACCGGTACATTTTCTCTTTATGATATTAATGTTATTGCTTTGATTGATCCTGGTTCTACTCATTCATACATATGCATTAAACTGGTGTCTAGTATGAATATACCTGTTGAGAACACAGAATTTATGATTAGAGTGTCGAACCCGTTAGGCAAATGCGTGATAGTTGATAAAGTAAGCAAGAAATGCCCTTTAATGATTCGAGGTCATTACTTTCCGGCCGACTTGATGTTGTTGCCGTTTTATGAATTTGATGTTATTTTGGGTATGGATTGGTTGACATTGCATGATGCTATAATAAATTGCAAAGAAAAGGTTATAGAATTAAAGTGTGAAAGTGGTGAAATTCTGCGGGTTGAGCCAGACAAATCAGAGGCATTATCTAGTATGATTTCTTTGATGTCAGCTCAGAGATATTTGAGAAAGGGTTATGAAGCTTATTTGGCGTATGTAATTAATACAAAAGAAGTTGAAAAGAAAGTTGAATCAGTGCCGGTTGTGTGTGAATTTGCATACGTATTTCCAGAAGAATTGCCGGGTTTGCCTCCAGTCAGGGAAGTAGAATTTGGTATTGATTTAATACCGGGAACAGCTCCAATCTCGATTGCTCCATATAGAATGGCACCAACAGAGTTGAAAGAATTAAAGTCGCAGTTGCAAGAGTTGACTGATAAAGGCTTTGTGAGATCGAGTTTTTCACCTTGGGGTGCTCCCGTGTTATTTGTGAAAAAGAAGGATGGTTCTATGAGATTATGTGTTGATTATCGGCAGTTAAACAAGGTGACAATCAAAAACAAGTATCCGTTGCCGAGAATTGATGATTTGTTTGATCAGCTAAAAAGAGCGACATGGTTTTCAAAGATTGACTTGAGATCTGGGTATTATCAGCTGCGAGTAAAAGAGTCAGATGTGCCTAAAACTGCTTTTAGAACAAGGTACGGTCATTATGAATTTTTAGTTATGCCATTCGGGTTGACAAATGCTCCTGCTGTGTTTATGGATTTAATGAATCGCATATTTCGGCCATACTTGGATAGATTTGTTGTGGTGTTTATAGATGATATTTTAATTTATTCAAAAGATGAGACGGAGCATGCTGAGCATTTGAGGATAGTTTTGCAAACTTTGAGAGATAAGCAGCTGTATGCTAAGTTTAGTAAAAGTGAATTTTGGCTCCAGGAAGTTGGATTTTTGGGTCATATTGTTTCAGGTGATGGTATACGGGTTGATCCTAGTAAAATTTCAGCCATTGTTGATTGGAAACCACCGAAAAACGTAACTGAAGTTAGAAGTTTCTTGGGGCTAGTTGGGTATTATCGGCGGTTCGTAAATGGATTTTCTATAATTGCTGCTCCTATGACTAGACTACTCCGAAAGGATGTTAAATTTGAATGGACGGAAGAATGTCAACAGAGTTTCGAAGAATTGAAAAAGTTATTAACTGAAGCATCAGTGTTGATACAACCCGAATCAGATAAAGAATTTGTGGTGTATAGTGATGCTTCTCTAAATGGTTTGGGGTGTGTACTCATGCAAGAAGGAAAAGTGGTGGCTTATGCTTCGAGATAGTTAAAACCTCATGAGAAGAATTATCCTACTCACGATTTGGAATTGGCTGCGGTGGTATTTGCTTTGAAGATTTGGCGACATTATTTGTATGGTGAAAAGTGCCGAGTATATACCGATCACAAAAGTCTTAAATACTTGATGTCACAAAAAGACTTGAATTTGAGACAGCAAAGATGGTTGGAGTTATTGAAAGATTACGAGCTTGTTATTGATTATCATCCAGGAAAAGCGAATGTGGTTGCCGATGCTTTAAGCAGAAAGTTGTTGTTTACTTTGAGAGTTATGAACACTCAGTTGAAAATTTCAAATGACGGTTCGATTCTAGCAGAGTTAAGAGCAAGACCGATGTTTTTACAAGAGATTTCTGAAGCTCAAAAAAAATGATCAAGATTTGCTAGCCAAAAGAAAACAGTGTGAAGCTGATACAGGATCAGATTTCAGAATCGGTTCTGATGGTTGTTTGATGTTTAAAAATAGAATTTGTGTACCGAAAAATGATGAGTTGATTCAAAAGATTTTGCATGAAGCACATAATGGTTGTTTAGCAATTCATCCGGGCAGTACGAAGATGTATAATGACTTGAAGAAAATGTACTGGTGGAGTGGAATGAAAAGAGATATTTCCGAGTTTGTATCAAAGTGCTTAGTTTGCCAACAAGTGAAAGCTGAACACCAAGTACCTTCGGGATTACTCTAGCCTATTATGGTTCCTGAATGGAAATGGGATCGGATTACTATGGATTTTATATCAGGGTTGCCGTTAACTCCAGGGAAGAAAAATGCCATCTGGGCAATAGTTGACAGACTGACTAAATCAGCTCATTTTATTCCGGTACGTACAGATTATTCTCTTAATAAGTTGGCTGAATTGTATATCCAAGAGATTGTTAGACTTCATGGGATACCTTTGTCAATCATTTTGGATAGAGATCCGAGGTTTACCTCATGGTTTTGGCAAAAGTTGCAAGAAGCATTAGGTACAAAGTTAAATTTCAGCACTGCCTTTCATCCACAAACTGATGGACAATCAGAGAGAGTAATTCAGATTCTTGAAGACATGCTCAGATGTTGTGTATTGGAATTTCAAGGTAGTTGGGAAAAGTATTTACCGTTGGTAGAATTTGCTTATAATAATAGTTATCAGACAAGTTTGAAGATGGCACCTTATGAAGCATTATATGGTCGTAAATGTCGGACACCATTGTATTGGACTGAACTCAAGGAAAATCAGATTTATGGAGTTGATTTAATAAAAGAAATCGAAGAAAAGGTGAAAGTGATTCGAGATTGTTTGAAAGCTGCTTCAGATAGACAGAAATCTTATGCGGATTTGAAACGAAAGGCAATGGAGTTTCAAGTTGGTGATAAGGTATTTTTGAAAGTGTCTCCATGGAAGAAAGTCCTTAGATTTGGACGAAAGGGCAAGTTAAGTCCGCGTTTTATTGGACCATATGAAATAATTGAAAAAGTTGGACCAGTAGCATATCGGCTAGCGTTACCACCCGAATTAGAGAAGATTCATGATGTGTTTCACGTATCTATGTTACGTCGGTATCGTTCGGATCCTTCACATTTAATTTCACCGACAGAAATTGAACTACGACCGGATATGACTTATGAAGAAGAACCGATTAAGATTTTAGCTCGAGAAGTCAAACAACTAAGAAATAAAAGTGTTGCACTTGTAAAAGTGTTGTGGCAAAAGCATGGGGTAAAAGAGACTACATGGGAACCTGAAGAAACTATGAGAAACTAATACCCACACCTGTTTACCGGTAAGATTTTCGAGGACGAAAATCCTTAAAAGGGGGGAGAGTTGTAATATCCTGAATTAGGGCTTAATAGGAATAGTGGTTTTGTGACCACAAATCCGAGATAGAAATAATTATTTTACAATTATTTTGATGTTTATGATATGATTGCATGATTGTGTGAAAATTTCGTGATGAAATTCTATGCCTAAAGTGCTTAAATTGAAAGTAGGGACTAAATCGAATAAGTTGCAAAACTTGCATTCTAGAAGTTTTTAGTATGAAATTATTTTGGAATATTAATGAGGAGGTCTTAAATAGCAATTTGACCAATTTTAAGTTCATGGACAAAATTAGGACATGGAAGGAATTTTTGGAAAGTTTAGTAGTAAGGGTATTTTGGTCATTTAGTTATTAAAATGAATTAAAAACAAAATTAAAAGCCAATTTTTGTCCATCTTCTTCATTAGGCCAAAATTTCAAGGGTTATCCATAGCTAGGGTTTGTTTCAAGCTTCCAAGCTCCATAGTAAGTGATTCCAAGCCCCGTTTTTAATGTTCTTTACGTTTTTGGAATCCCGGAAGCTCGATTAAGCTTATGCTAGCAATAATTCAACCTAGGGTTTATATTTGGAAAAATACCCATAGGTGAAATTTGTGTATTTTGATGTTTTATGATAGAATATGGGGTTTTAAATTATGTTAGACAACTTGTGCTACTCGGTTTTTAGTGAAAACGAATAAAAGGGCTTAATCGGCAAAAATACCTAATAGTCACAAGTATATGTTAGAGAGAGAATTTGATGTTGCCATAGAAGGGAAAAGTGATCAGCATGTTATAAAACATAAGAATAAGGAATAAAGTTTAATTCCCGAGCCTAGGGGCAAAAGTGTAATTATGCAAAAGTTTAGGGGCAAAAGTGGAATTTTTTTAAAGTTCATATTAAATGCTGTTTTGATAAATGTATGTATTAAATAAGATTAATTTGGTATTATAGATCAAGAAAAACGAGATTCAAATCGTGATCGAGGAAAAGAAAAGATTGTGGACTAAATTGCAAAATCTTTATATTTTGGTACCAAGGTAAGTTCATGTGTAAATAATGTAGCACAAATGTTATTTTTAAGTTATTAATGTTAATTATATGATATGCTGATTTTTAATCGTGAAATATTATGCTTTGTGGTTAATGTTGAGTAATATACAAATTATGTTTACTACTTGATAAATATGAATTGCTACCGAGTATCGGTTCCAATATTCCATGGAAGACGGCAAATGTGAGATCGAGGGAAAAAGCCCGTTTGAACCTTAGGAATAGATTAGGATACAAGTGACATGTCACTAGGATGGTTGAGCATCCGAACTCGTTGAGTTGAGTCCGAGTTCACTTATGGATGTAAATGTCCGAACTCGTTGAGTTGAGTCCGAGTTCGTGAGATGTAACTAGGCATCCGAACTCGTTGAGTTGAGTCCGAGTTCATTTATGGATGCGAACGCCCGAGCTCGTTGAGTTAAGTCCGAGTTCACTTAGGGGCGGGTTACATGATTTCTTGATTACATATGTGGCATTTATGTGCAAATTATCCATGTATCCGAGTTATATTCCGATGTGTTCAACGGGTGAAATTTCTAGTTTAATGGAAGAGCACTTAAGATATAAGTGACGTTTTGGGTAAGTGTTGTGAAATGGACACTTTGGACAGGTATGTTCTTAACCCTCGGGTTGAAAATAGATACAACAACGATAAGGTGGTAAGATGATGAATGATGTTTAAAGATGTGATATATGTTTTGGTGGTACCATGCTAAAGTTGTTTGGTATATTTGTATTGTTATGTTACTTGTTATTTGCATATGAACTTACTAAGCATTTATGCTTACTCCTTTCTTTTCATTCACTGTAGTTTTGAACAAGCCGGCTCAGGTTGAAAGTTCGATCACACTATCCAAAGGACTTTTATCTTGGTAAATGGCTTGTACAACCACTTAAGTATGGCATGTATAGCAATATACCTATTTTGTGTAAATAATTTTATGATATGGCCATGTTTGGTTGAGAAAATGTTTGATATTGATAAGTCATGGTGATGGCTAATTTAGATCATGTTTGATATCATAGAAGTTTAACAGGTTATCTAGTTCATAAAAATTCATGGAAAGATAAAACTTGCCTTAAAACAGAATATTGCTGCAGCAATGACATGAATTTGAAAAATCACTAAAAATAGTATAAATAGAACTAAATGATGAGTAAGTTATGAAATTTAATCTTAATGAGCCTATTTTCATATGGATTGAACAAAACAGGAATATAAATTATATTTTATGAGATATTTAAACTTTTATGAAACAGGGCCAGAGTGATTTCTGGATCCCCTATTCTGACTTTAAAAATTCATAATAAATTTTGCTAAAATAATTAGAAGTTTTTATTTATTTTTACAGATTCCTTATTGAGTCTAGTTTTAATAGAAACAAACCTCATAGTCATTGAAATTTTTTATAGAGATATATCTGATTCATAATACACAGAGGTCAGACCAGTCAAACCCTGAAACAGGGGATACTTTAATTAATAAACTGTACTAATTGGCCCAATAAAAAATTCTAGAAAAAAATTAGTAAATAGATATATGAGTCTAGATTCAGGAAAAATTTACGGATCTTTATTTCAAGTTTCGTAACTCGAGATATGATTTTTCTTGTAACTGTGATGCGAGTAGCTAGAAAGCTGTGAATGTAGAAACAAATGATTTGAAGTTCTTAAATTGATAAATTATGTTCGGTAACCCCTCAAGCTCGACTCCAGTGATGGTCTCGGGCGTGGGGGCATTACATAAGGTCTCTTTTCTCTCAGTCTTTTCACATGAACTTCTCTCACTCTCTATATCGCCCTCACAAGTATTATGAATATTCGATTCAGTACAATACATCTCAGTAGGAGAACATGACGTTTCTATCTTATCTAACTCCATAGATTCGAGGAAAAAAATTCTCACTATAATCTTTTTCCAGTTCACATAATTCGCCGTCACAAATCTTTTTTCCACTAGAGTAAGAGTTAACAAAAGGTAAAAAGTCATACTTACTTTCTTCTCTAGTTGGATATTGAATTGAACATTGAAAACCCTTATGATATTTCGAACTACACCAATAACATTGCATAAAAGGTGATAGCTTAATTGTATTCTCTATATTTGGATATTTAATTAGATATTGGAAACCCTCGTAATCTTTTTAAACTACACCAGTAACTTTTCACAATAGGTGAGAGATTATTTGTACTCCTCCTTTTATTCAACCATCTCTTCTTGAACTGACAAACTAATATATGGCCACCTTTCCCATCCCAATAAGTCTCTTGATCATTCTTTCCATGAAATTTGTGGAACTGAGAACTTTGATTTAGCTGAAGAATGTTGCCTACGATTATTATTAACCAAAGACTCATCATTTGCACAAGGAACACGCCAAGCATTATTTGCAAAAAAATGAGGTTGGTCAACCTTATCTCCCCAATTATGATTCTGACGCTCAATTTTAGTACTTGATGTTCCAATTTTTTACTCATCATTTCTAGAATAGTGTCCTATTGCTGACCTTGAGCATCTCAAACCTCTTGATCCCTTTGCAACTTTTTGACCATAGTATCACGAAAGCTTGAAAAGTACACAACATTCAAAAAAAGAAAAATTAAGCAAACCTCACTATTATGCACTCATAAATAAAAATAAAAATCTCAATAAGTTAATAATTAATCTTGTGAGTTTTTTAAAAGTGTTTATATCAACTAATTAGAATGTATTAGAATCAAACTAGAAAAGCAAACCTAGTAGCACTAAGAGTCCAAAATCAGCTAAACACCAAAGAATTATGTTGCACAAAGTAAGAAATGTGCAACGTGCTTTAACCTACTGACAGAAGAAATAATAAAGTGTTAAAATGCATAAAAAACAATAAAAAGAAAAAAAGAATGGAAATATAAGGCTAAGAGTCAATGAAAATCCCTAAAAACAAAAAATCTGAAAAATTGCGAAGCAACTTGACAAACTTCTATCGAGGTGTTCCCGATTTCCGAAGATCATGAAATTTAAATAAATCCTCCACAAATATTTTATATTTGATATGAAATTTTTTTACATGGAATTCAAACCAAAAAATATTCTTTTAATTTTTTTCGTATTTTTTGATAACTTTTTTGCGGGAAATATTTTTTAATATTCCAAAAGAGTCCCAATAATCAATATGTAAAATTTTATTTCATTTAAAAAATGTTTATCCACTGGAAAAAAATTTTCCTGAAAACTTTCTGGGTAAAAACTACTTTGAGGCTGTTTGCTGGAAATCAGTTTATAAAAACATAAGGAACACCTAAAACACCCAAGAATCTGATACCAAATGATACAGATGAGAGAGTGGATGAATTTGGAAGAAGATCGTAAAGTTTGTCCAAGTTGCGGATTTAACTTAGGGCTCTAAACGTTTGGATAGAAATTTGGATTTTGACACAACCTAAAATGAAATTGAATCCAAGCCAAATAAAATAATTAAAATAGATAACTAAGATAAATAAAATAGAACAATAAATCATATATTAGAACAATAAATAAGATAAATGGATAGAACGTGGCAAGTAGAAGTCCTAAGAAGCCTTGAAAATAAGAAGAATCTACCTTCAAGCTGCTCTAATTTCCCTTCCAAGAAAGAAAACTTGGCAAGAAAAAGTTTGAAGATGATCTCCACAATCTGAAAATATTGTTAAAACTCTTCTAAAAGAAAACTCAAGAGAAATTCTTGAAAGAAAAACTCAAAGAGATTTTATTAACTCAAAAGAGAAGTTGACTAATGATCAATTGATTCTTTGTGTACAATGAAAAGTCATTTATATAGGTTAGCTAAATAAATCTAAATAAAACTCTTAAGTATACTAAAACTCCAATTAACCTAAACAAGAAGTAGTTTTAAACTAAACTTTCTTATTGACTTAAAACTCCTAAATAACTTCAAATACTTAATAACATCACCAAACTACTAATGAAATTGAAGTGCTATGAAAATGTGATTGTTTGTTTGGGGTAGGATTGGGAAAAACATTGCCTTGGTTCAGTTGTACCCTTCACAGGTTCATGCTTTGGATCATATTTCTGCCATTCATCATTCTAGTTAGTATGTCTGTTAAACGCGAACTGTCACAAGTATGTCTGTTAAGTGTGAACTATGTTCGTAAAATGTCTGCTAAAGGCAAACTGTGTTCACAAGTATGTTTCTTAAGTGTGAATTGAGATTGCAAGCTTGTTTGTTAAGTTTGGGATATCTAATTGTGTATGTTTAATGTCTTACTTAAACCAGTGTCTCATACACATTTAAAGTTAGTGAGGATGCCTCCCCAAAGAGTGAATACGAACCGTGTAAATGAAGCTACCAATCCCTCTGAAGGTGATAAGACTTCAGTGGCACATGAGCGATCTCGTAGGGCAATTATTTTGGAAGATAGAATAGAATCAGTAGTGCAAGGTATGATAGGGGCTTTTTAGTGAGCTGTTAGTGCCAATATTGCTCTCACGAGCAGAGGATTGCCATTGGAGTTTCTCTGAACTCTAGGTGGTAAAGAGTTTAGTGGTGTTATAGTGTTTGATGCTACTAAGATAGAGTATTAACTTGAGGGTGTTGAGAATATCCTTACGCAAATAGCGTGTACTGAAAAAGAGAAGTTAGGATGCATTATGTTCTTACTCACCGGCAAAACCTATTGTTGGTGGAATACTGTGAAGCAAAGGACTGCTACAAACCATTTAATGTCAGATTTCTTCTTAAGAATCTCTAAGAAGAAGTTCTTGGGTGAGCAGTATATGAAAACTCGCAAGTAAAAGTTTATCAATCTGGTGTAAGGCAAGCTATATGTGGCTAAGTATGAGGCAGAATTCGTGCGACTAAGCCAGTATGTTGTTGAGATGGTTTCGTAGGAATAGAATCGCTGTCAGAAGTTTCGGTTTAGGTTACATCGTGACATATAGCTCTATCTAGTAACTCATGATACAACAGGCTTTGACGAGCTGGTCGATAAGGCAAAAGCTATGAGGAGATTAAGTCTCTGCAAGCTAAAGCTAAAGCTATCGTGACATACCTGAATAAATCAATTACTTATGAATAACTTCTTCCTTAATAACAACATTGTATATCCCGAATAATCTTCAGAATAATTTGATATCTCTTCTAAAACTGTCTTTACTTGCTAACCCATTCTCAGTTCTGACCACATTATTAATCATTTAACCACTAAACTATTCGGTTTCACACTTGTGAACTTAATCAATATAAATCTTGTGAATTTCATTGTATAAGACTGTATTAGTGAGGGGTGGAGGTTGTAAAACATCAAAATTAACACATGTATAACATGACATTTCTCGTCAACATTTCATTACAAATATTTATTCATACCTTTATGAGTCTCTACTCATCATAAGCAACCTTTTTAATCAGATACTTGAGTATCAGTTTCAACATTATCGGAATTAGCTCAGTTGGAAAGCATCTCTATCTATTAGTAAAACAATTCTCATCAAGGTCAGGAGATATCACACTATCACAAGTTATATAAAGGCATGTATTTCTAGACTTCACATATGCTACGTTCAGTGTAACAGCCCAATTTCCGTGAAATCGGAAGAGTGGTTTCAGGACCACAAATTCGATCCGAAAATAAAATTTATTTTTATTTTATTAAATGGTCCGTAATATGCTAGAAATGTCATGTGAAAATTTTGATAATAAAATTTTATCGATTTAGTGCTTAATTACAAAAAGGACTAAATCGCATAAAATGCGAAAGTTGAATTCTAGTAGCTAGAAGGATTAAATAGCTATGGAATTCAAAACTTGAGGTCCTTACATGGCAATTAGACCATTAAAGAAAAGTATGTAGATATTTTGGTGACTCATCCATGGAAATTTAGAAAAAGGGAAATGACTAAATTGGAATTTGAAATAATTTAATTAATTAAAAAATGAAAAAGAAAATATCATCTTTTTTACTCGTCTTCTTCCCCAAAAATACATGGAAACCCTAGGGGAGAGAGAAGAAACTTTCATGGCTTAATTGGGTAAGTTTCCTTGTCCCGATTTTAGTAATTTTAATATTTTTGAATCCGGGATAGCTTAATTTATCTATTTGGTGGATCAATTCGAAAACTTATCAAGGTATGGAAATTAGGTCATGGATGGATATTTTGAAATTTTAAAATTTATGGTAGAAAATGAAAGGTTGTTGACAGATAAACAACTTTTACAAAGTGATTTTTGATGAAAACATGATTTAGGGACTAAAATGCAAAGTTATGAAAATTGATGAAAATTTTTTAAATTTATAGAAAATATGTGCTGTAAATTTTATGTTGAAATTTCGGTTAGGCTTGCAATAAGGAGTAAATTGCATAAATTTCATTTTTTGAGCATGTAACACCCCGAATTGGAACAGTGGTTTCGAGACCACAAATTCGAGATAGAAATAATTATTTTATGATTCTTATAAGGTCTATGATATGAATGCATACTTATGTGAAAGTTTCATGAAGAAATTTTATGCATAAAATGTCTAATTGAATTTTAAGGACCAAATTGAATAAGATGCAAAACTTGCATTCTAGAAGCTTTAGCATGAAATTGCTTTAGATTATGAATTAGAAGGTCCTAATTAGAAATTTGACCAATTTCTAAAATTTTGGACAAAAATGGACATGTGTAAGAAAATTTTGAAGGAAAAATATTAAGGGTATTTTGGTCATTTGGTAAATAAAAGAATAAAAATGGAAAATAAGTCAAAATTGGTGTCCATCTTCTTCCCTCATTTCTGAAAATTGCAAGACACCATAGTTAGGGTATTTTTCAACATTTCAAGCTTGATTGTAAGTCAATCCTAGCCCCGTTTTTAATATTCTTTGCATTTTTGAAATGTTTAAAGCATGATCTATCCATTTCTAGCTATATTTTGAGCTAGGTTTCATGTATGAAATTTGAACCATGAGTAACATGCATGTATTTTTTTCATTAATGGAGGAATATGAATGTTTGATGCATGATAAACATCTTTTACTAGGTGATTTTTAGTAAAAACACCTAAAAAAGGGACTTGTTTGTAAAAGTGTAAAAGTCGGTAGTAATAATGTGAAATAAAGGAAAATATGGGCTGACATGAGCATAATAGAGGTTCGACTAGGCTTGGGTAACCAAGAAAATGCATGCATTCCATTTTACGAGCCTAGGTACTAAATTGTAAATAACTGGAAAGATAAGGGTAAAAAGGTAAATTTATCAAAGCATGAATTATGGATTGATTTGAGTAATGTGATTAATAAACAAGTTAAATTTGGCATTATAGATCAAGAAAAACGTGAACTGGATCTTGATCGAGGGAAGAATAAAGTATACGACGATTAGGCTCGATTACCATCATTTTTGTACCGAGGTAAGTACATGTGTAAATAATGTGACAATATGGTATGTCATGTTGTGTTAACATTATGTGATAATTATTTTATTGCTTATTATGTATGCTATGTCTAATGGTACTATTGTAAGCATGAATGATATTATGGTCGCTATCCACGACGTCATGAGCAAGTGCAATAGAGGTGCAATGTGCAAGTGAGAAAAACCCCGTTTGAACCTTAGGAATAGTCTAGGATACAAGTGACATATCACTAGGAATTAAGAAGTCCGAACTCGTTGAGTGGTCCAGGTTCGTGATATATGTGGCATCCGAGCTCGTTGAGTGGTTCGAGTTTATAATGGATGCGATATATGTGATTTAGTTCCGGGAAATGGTCTTGTGTGTCCTACCGGTGGCTAGGTAATCCTTGAGTGGTCGGATAACTGACAACTTTTGTGAGCAGCCCATGTAGTTGCACCTTGATGAATAGTTTATATAAGCAAGCTCGTGACTAGCTCCATTGCGAGCGTTGCATGATATGAGGTAGCTTCGGCTACGTATGTGTATGTGGCACTTATGTGCAAGTTTTCGTGTATCCAATAGTATTCCCAGTGTTCAACAGGTATTATAATGGATGATGCGATGAAAGTCCCAAGATGGGTATGGTAATGAAGGTAAAGTTATTTGATATGCTACGGGTATGTACAGATACATACGTTATACTCATGAGTGATGCCTTGATATGTGACGAGAAAGTACATTCATATATATATATGAATACTTGATAAATGAGCTAGAATGCTTGAATGATGAATAATCTTGGTGGTTATGTTATTATGTCTTGTATGATTATGGTTTACTATTATTGCATATTATTTGCATGTGGACTTACTAAGCTTAAATGCTTACTCCCCTCTCTGTTCCAACCTTTGTAATTTCACCAAGCTAGCTCAGGGATCGTAAGTTGTCGGAGCATTCGATCACACTATCAAAAGAATATTGGGTATAGTGAATTTGTTATTTTGAGTATGGCATGTATAGGGGCCTTGGTTATTTTGTGATATGTGTCATGTCATTTTGGCCAAATTCTGAAGGCCTATGATGTTTATGATTCATTTTGTAATAGCCATGTGATATGGCTCATGATTGATTCTTGGGTTGTAATATCTAATTGTTCATGCATGCATCTGTTGATGCCTTGATGATGTGCTATGTGGTTTGTGTGATGGATATATGATGAGATTTTGTCTTGATGATGCAGAATATGATTGCTTGGTGAATATATGAAGATGTACGGATTAAATACTAAGAGATAACAAATGGTTTAACAACCTAAGATTGACAATAGTTATATATGTGCAACTTGAAATTTTGATAATTAAGTTAATATGCATGAAGTTTGTATAGAATGCTTCCAAATGGTGTGATTTAAGAGAATGTGCAATAGGATGATATTATAAACATGAGAAAGTGCTATGGTGTTGAATATTGAGTGTCTAAGTATGTCATGTTGCATGCTACGAAATATGCTTAAGTGCATGAGTGATTAAGGGTGTCAATTGGCTTGGAAAATAGCCTTCAAATTGTCCACACGGGTATGTGTCTAGGCCGTGTGTGACATACAGTCCGTCCCACGGGTGTGTTGAATGGTCGTGTGTCCCCTACACTGTGACAGCCCTAATGTGACCCTAGTCGAAAAGTGGTTTCGGGACCACAAAACCGAGTCATAAAAATAATTAATTGCTATATTCTATGCTTATTATGTGTGTACATGAGTATGTGGAAGTTTCATTCTCTAATTTTGCCAATTGCATGAGAAATTATTAAATAGGGATCGATATGAGACATGGTGAAATATGATAGGCTAATTTAAAATGGTCTATTAGTGCATGTACCAAAAAGGGTGGTTTTGCATGTCAATTTGCCCAAAAGATGAAGAGTGGCCGGCCAAGGGGTGATGGTGCTCCACTTATTCTAATTTAATATGTTTTGTTTAGTTAACAAATGGCTTAAAATAATTATAATAAAATTATTTAAAAGAGAAAAAGGGAAGAGGAGTGTTCATCTTCTTCTCCATCTTGCCAAGGCCGAAACAAGGAAGAAAAATAAGGGGAACTTACCTAGAGCAAGTCGGCATTCATCTTTAGCTATAGGAGGTAAGCTTTGAATTTGTTGATTTGGATTTATAATATGCTAAGCTAAATTGTGGATGCACTCTTGGTAATGTCAAGAAAGTTGAGATTTTTCATGGTGATTTGGGCTATATGCCGAATGACTAAGTCTTAGAATAGGGTAGAGATTTTGGATGAGTAGTTTAGAGACTCCTTGTACATTCGGTCAAAAGGTGAGTTTATTGAGAATGTTAATTTCTTCCTCTATGATTATTTTCCTAGCATGTTAAATGGTTCTTGATAGGGCCGAATGAGTTATGGAAGTTTTTATAAATGTATGAAGTTCAAGGTGCAAAATTTTAGTCTTGATGTTATGGATAATTCGGTTGAGATATGGGGAGAGGGAGTTGTCATTTAGGTTAAGATCAAAGGGATGAGCAATAGGCATTAAAAGGTGAAATGTGTGAAACTTAAGGTGTAAAAAACCTATATGTAATTACATAGGAAATGTTAAAAAACTAACATGGTATATTCGGCCATGTAGAGTACGTCCTAGAGATATTATATTTAATTCCCTACAATCGACTAAATGGGTGATTAGTAAGGGTGATTGCCGAATATACTAACATACATATGCATGTGTAATTGGATTGTAAATATTTAGCAAGGCGGTTAAACTAGTTGATTTATTGATTAAGCTCAAGGAGTTAAAGGAGGAGAATCAAGCAAAGGCAAAGAAAAGATCATCGAGTAGCCGAGTTGGAACCGTCTTACCCAACACAAGGTAAGTCACCAAGCATATATTTTGTATTGATCTAAATAGACATAATGTCTATGTAATTATGCCGAATGGAATGATAAATTTATATACATGTATGCATGTGGTGATGAAAGTGTTGAATGAAAAGAAAAGAGGTGAGATGTATTGAGTTGTTGATTTCGGCACTAAGTGTGCGGGTATAAACATTTATGATCATGAGATTGGCACTAAGTGCGCGGGTTTAAATTGTACAGCACTAAGTGTGCGAGTTTGATTATATAGCACTAAGTGTGCGAGTTGATTATATAGCACTGAGTGTGCGGACTTAATATATATTTTTGAATCACTATGGACACTAAGTGTGCGACATTATTGAGTTGATCACGGACAGCGGATCGGGTAAGTACCTTGAGTTCATGGCTAATAGGCGCTATGTTTATATTTGGAGTTGAGCTTGGTAAGTTTGAACCTATGTGACAATTATAATTGAAGTCACGTACATAAGATTTATCGTGGAATAGGTGAAAGGTCATTTAGTTGTATGATTGTAACGAAAATAAAATGATGTATGAAAATGCCTCAAATATCCTATTGATTAGTATATGGAATGTGAATGCATGACTTGGTATGAGATTGAACCGATAGGTCTAAGGAACTATGGCATGGTTCGGTATGGATGGAGTAACTAGCCTCGTTCCATTTTGTTTCCTCTTGTGATAATGTTATTAATGGATGGTAGTGCATTGCTTATGACTTACTGAGTTATATACTCACTCGGTGTTTCCTCGTCACCTATTTTAGGTTTCTCGGACTCGTCTCTTTTTGCGTGATCGGGCCGTCATCGAAGTCATCACAGCAGCTAGCAAGTTTTGGTATCTTCTTTTTAGTCGGTCTAGGAGAACATTTCGGCATGTATAGGCTAATATGTTTTGTTGAAATTTGGTATGTAAACTTTTAGCCATGCGAAAATGGCATAAATGTTCGGTTGGATTTGGTTCTATAATGTTAGGTCGTAAGTCTTGGTAATTCGATTTTTATGCCATATGTCATGGTTGATTATTTTTGGTGTTAAAATTCATGATATGAGAATAGTGTAGTAGGGAGATGTTTGACAATGATTAGCCTTTGGCATGGCTAGTCATGATCATAATTTGTGATATGTATGATGAATTACTAGTTAGATCAAGGAGAAATCACGAAATAGGCATAGTTGCTTTAGTAACAGATGCTGGCAGCAGCAGTGACGTGAGATTGAAAAATCACTAAAAATAGTAGGAATGGAATTAATTAATTAATAAATTATGTAATCGAAGCTCGATGAGTCTATTTTCATACAGAAGAAACGAAACGACCATATGAGCTGTATGTTAGGAGATAATTAAACTCTTGTGAAATAGGGCCAGAGCGATTTCTGGATCCCCTGTCCCGACTTTAGAAATTCACCCTAAATTAATCAGAGACAATTAGAAGTCATGCCTTATATGTATAGATTCCCTTTTGAGTCTAGTTTCATTAGAAACAAATGGCATAAGTATTGAAGCTCTGTAAAGGGAGATATCTAAGTCGTAATGCACAAAGGTCAGAGTAGTCGAACCCAGGAACAGGGACGACTTTAACTAATAAACTGTACCAATTTGCCTGACCAAAAATTCTAAAAAAATTCTACCATATAGATATATGAGTCTAGTTCTGGGGAAAATTTACGGAACTAGATTTTGAGTTTCAGAACTCAAGATATGATTTTTAAAGCGACTAGTACGCAGATTGGTAGCTTGTCTGAGAAATTTTTAATAAGTGGTTTGAAGTCTGTTAACACCTCGTGTTCGACTCCGGCGACAGTCTCGGGTTCGGGGTGTTACATTTGATTGGTATCAGAGCCAGGTTTAGTCGGTTCTAGGACTACCATTGCACGTATGAGTCTAGCTATACATGCCTTAATGTTAATGTTTAAATGTGTGATGACTTCTAACGGTTAAAATTTTTGTTTTGATTAGTAAATGGATCCCGGTGTAGAGAGAACCTTGGCGGATGACGTTGAAAGTGTAGCGGCTGCTCCTGCACAAGGGACGCCGCCTGTTGAACCTCAGTCATCTGCGAATAATCAAGGTGAGGGGGCTAAACAAGCCTTCTTTACCATGATGAATGAGTGGGTCGTGCAATATGCCCGAACCAATCCGGCTGTCCAACGATTCCCGAATTTGAATAATCCACCCCAAGAGCCCGTAATGCCATCAGTTACTGATCCTGTGAGGCTGAGTAAGCCACCTGTAGACTTGATTAGGAAGTGCGGGGCTGAGGAGTTCAGGGCCATAGTTACTGATGATGCTGAAAGGGCCGAGGTTTGGCTTGATAACACCATTCGGGTGTTTGATGAGCTGTCATGCACGCCCGATGAATGTCTAAAGTGTGCTATATCCTTGTTGCGGGACTCAGCCTACTATTGGTGGAGGAGCCTGATTTCCATAGTCCCAAACGAACGAGTTACTTGGGACTTCTTTCAAACGGAATTTCGAAAGAAATATATTAGTCAACGGTTCATCGATCAAAAACGTAAGGAATTCTTGGAACTCAAGCAAGGCCGTATGACAGTATCCGAATACGAACATGAGTTCGTAAGACTCAGTCGGTATGCCCGGGAGTGTGTGGCTGATGAGGTTGCTATGTGCAAAAGATTCGAAGAAGGATTGAATGAAGATTTAAAGCTACTAGTGGGTATTTTGGAGATAAAAGAATTCGTAACACTAGTTGAACGAGCCTGCAAGGCGGAAGAATTTGGAAAAGAGAAGAAGAAGGCTGAATTTGAAGCTAGATTATCGTAAAAGATCGACGGGTAAAGCTCCATTCTCAGCTGTAAAGAAGTTCAGGGAGGACACTAATAAATCGAGGATGACGGTGGGAATTTCCATTAGAGCACGACCATCGACGGACTCCCGAGCTACTTCGGTAGCTAGTGTGGGCAATAATCGTCACGAGAAACCTGAATGTCCCCAATGCAGAAGACGACACCTAGGTGAATGTTGGGGTAAGTCTACTAACAGGGCCTGTTACGGATGCGGTTCGAAGGACCACTTCATTAGAGATTGCACGGAGCTTGATGAGAAGAATAAGATTCAAGGTGCAAGACCTAGTGGAGTGACAACTAGAGGTAGACCACCGAGAATTTTAGGAGGTAGGGGTGGTAGTCAGAGAGGGGCCTCTGATACGGCTGTTCGAGCCGAGAACCGTACTCCTGCTAGAGCATATGCCATTCGCGCACGAGAGGAGGCATCCTCCCCTGACGTCATCACTGGTACCTTCACTCTCTTTGATAATAATGTGATTGCGTTGATTGACCCTGGCTCTACTCATTCATATGTATGTGAAACCTTAGCATCCAGTAAGACTCTACCTGTTGAGTCTACTGAGTTCGTAATTCGAGTGTCAAACCCTTTGGGTCAATACGTACTTGTTGATAAAGTGTGTAAGAGATGCCCTCTAATAACCCGAGAATCCTATTTTTCGGCCGATTTGATGCTTTTACCGTTTGACGAATTCGATGTTATTCTTGGTATGGATTGGTTGACTGTACATGATGCAGTGGTGAACTGCAAAAGGAAAACCATTGATTTGAGGAGTACAAATAATGAGGTAGTCCAAGTTGAGTCTACCGATTTGAAAGGGGTGCCAGTGATAATATCTTCAATGACCGCTCAGAGATATGTGAAAAAGGGTTGTGAAACATACCTTGCGTATGTATTTGATAGCAAAGAGACGGAAAGGAAACTTGAATCAGTACCAGTGGTTTGTGAGTATTCAGATGTTTTTCCTGAGGAGTTACCGGGGTTGCCACCGGTTCGAGAGGTGGAATTCGGCATCGAGATTGTACCTGGTACCACGCCAATCTCAATAGCCCCGTATCGTATGGCATTAACAGAATTAAAGGAATTGAAAGTTAAATTGCAAGAATTGATGGATAGAGGTTTCGCTCGACCGAGTTTTTCTCCATGGGGCGCACCCGTATTGTTTGTGAAAAAGAAGGATGGAACCATGAGATTGTGCATCGACTATCGTCAGTTGAATAAAGTGACCATAAAGAATAAATACCCGTTGCCACATATTGATGATTTGTTTGATCAATTAAAGGGAGCCTCAGTATTTTCCAAGATAGATTTGAGATCTGGTTATTATCAGTTGAGGGTTCGAGACTCGGACATACCCAAAACCGCTTTTAGAACGAGGTACGGTCACTATGAATTCTTAGTGATGCCGTTTGGGCTCACTAATGCCCCTGCAATATTTATGGATTTAATGAATTGAGTATTCAGGCCATACTTGGATCGATTTGTGGTTGTGTTTATTGATGATATTTTAGTTTATTCACAAGGTGAAGCCGAACACGCCGAGCATTTTAGGTTAGTATTACAGATTTTGCGAGACAAGCAGTTATACGTAAAATTCAGTAAATGTGAATTTTGGTTGAGAGAGGTTAGCTTTTTGGGGCACGTGGTGTCCGCATCGGGTGTTAGAGTGGATCCGAACAAAATTTTGGCCATACTCGATTGGAAACCTCTGAGGAATATTACTGAAGTTAGGAGCTTTTTGGGACTTGCCGGATACTACCGACGGTTTGTAAGGGGTTTCTCGATGATAGCTGCACCGTTGATGAAACTACTCCAAAAAGATGTTGAGTTTGAGTGGACAGAGAACTGTCAGAAGAGTTTCGATCGACTAAAGACCTATTTAACCGAAGCTCCAGTGCTAGTACAACCGGAGTCCGGCAAAGAGTTTGTCATTTATAGTGATGCATCCTTACTTGGGCTAGGTTGTGTGTTGATGCAAGAAGGTCGAGTTGTGGCTTACACGTCGAGACAATTAAAGCCGCATGAGAGAAACTATCCAACCCATGATCTTGAATTGGCGGCCATAGTGTTCGCCCTGAAAATATGGCGGCATCACTTGTTTGGGGAAAGGTGTCATATTTATTCAGACCACAAAAGTCTTAAATATTTGATAACTCAAAGAGATCTAAATCTGCGACAAAGACATTGGCTTGAGTTGTTGAAAGACTATGAACTTGTTATTGATTATCACCCAGGAAAGGCTAACGTGGTTGCCGATGCTTTAAGTCGGAAAGCACTGTTTGCTTTGAGAAGGGTGAATGCTCACTTGTCCGTCTCACCCGATGGGGTGCTAGTAGCTGAATTAGAGGCCAAACCATTATTGATTCGTCAAATACTTGAATCCCAGAAAGTCGATGCTGAATTGGTCACTAAACGAGCTGAATGTGCTTCGAATAAGGAATCGGAGTTCCGGATTGACGACAATGATTGCTTGACGTTCAGAGGTCGATTATGTGTTCCAAGAAATTCAGAACTTATTTCGATGATTTTGAACGAGGCTCATAGTAGTCGAATGTCAGTCCACCCGGGTAGTACTAAAATGTACAATGACCTGAAACGCCAATTTTGGTGGCCCGGTATGAAACGAGACATTTCTGAATTTGTTTCAAGGTGTTTGATATGTCAACAAGTAAAAGCGGAACATCAAGTGCCATCTGGATTACTTCAGCTAATCATGATACCCGAATGGAAATGGGATCGAGTGACAATGGACTTTGTATCTGGGTTGCCTTTGACTCAGAGTAAGAAAGACTCGGTCTGGGTCATTGTTGATAGATTGACCAAGTCTGCTCATTTTATCCCTGTCCGTACGGATTTTTCGCTCGATAAATTGGCAGAATTATATGTGTCCCAAATAGTTCGGTTGCATGGGGTACCTATTTCCATCGTGTCGGATAGAGACCCAAGATTTACTTCGCGATTTTGGAAGAAATTACAAGAAGCATTGGGTACCAAGATGCACTTTAGCACCGCATTCCATCCTCAGACCGATGGCCAATCTGAGCGGATAATTCAAATACTCGAGGATATGTTGAGATGTTGTGTTTTAGAGTTTTGTGGTTCATGGGAAAGATATCTGCCTTTGATCGAATTCGCTTACAACAATAGTTTTCAGTCAAGCATTAAGATGGCACCTTACGAGGCTTTATACGGTCGTAAATGCCGTACCCCATTATTTTGGACTGAACTTAGTGAAAGTAAGATCCTTGGGGTTGATTTGATTAAGGATGCCGAGCAGAAAGTTCGAGTAATTCGTGAAAGTTTGAAAGCCGCTTCGGATCGTCAAAAGTCGTATGCGGATTTGAAAAGAAAAGACATTGAATATTAGGTTGGAGACAAAGTATTTCTCAAAGTTTCACCCTGGAAGAAGGTGCTTAGATTTGGTCATAAGGGCAAACTAAGTCTGAGGTTCATCGGTCCGTATGAGGTATCCGAAAGAGTTGGACCAGTTGCATACCGATTAATTTTTCCCCCTGAGCTTGAAAAGATTCACAATGTTTTCCATGTCTCGATGCTTCGACGATATAGGTCCGACCCGTCGCACGTAATCACTCCATCTGAGATCGAGATTCAGCCTAACTTGAGTTATGAAGAAGAACCGATTCACATTTTGATGCGTGAAGTAAAAGAGTTGCGAAATAAGAAAATCTCATTAGTGAAGGTGTTGTGGCATAAACACGGAATTGAAGAAGCCACTTGGGAACTTGAGGACTCTATGAAGGATCGATATCCAAAATTATTCACCGGTAAGATTTTCGGGGACGAAAATTTTTTATGTGGGGGAGAGTTGTGACAGCCCTAATGTGACCCTAGTCGGAAAGTGGTTTCGGGACCACAAAACCGAGTCATAAAAATAATTAATTGCTATATTCTATGCTTATTATGTGTGTACATGAGTATGTGGAAGTTTCATTCTCTAATTTTGCCAATTGCATGAGAAATTATTAAATAGGGATCGATATGAGACATGGTGAAATATGATAGGCTAATTTAAAATGGTCTATTAGTGCATGTACCAAAAAGGGTGGTTTTGCATGTCAATTTGCCCAAAAGATGAAGAGTGGCCGGCCAAGGGGTGATGGTGCTCCACTTATTCTAATTTAATATGTTTTGTTTAGTTAACAAATGGCTTAAAATAATTATAATAAAATTATTTAAAGAGAAAAAGGGAAGAGGAGTGTTCATCTTCTTCTCCATCTTGCCAAGGCCGAAACAAGGAAGAAAAATAAGGGGAACTTACCTAGAGCAAGTCGGCATTCATCTTTAGCTATAGGAGGTAAGCTTTGAATTTGTTGATTTGGATTTATAATATGCTAAGCTAAATTGTGGATGCACTCTTGGTAATGTCAAGAAAGTTGAGATTTTTCATGGTGATTTGGGCTATATGCCGAATGACTAAGTCTTAGAATAGGGTAGAGATTTTGGATGAGTAGTTTAGAGACTCCTTGTACATTCGGTCAAAAGGTGAGTTTATTGAGAATGTTAATTTCTTCCTCTATGATTATTTTCCTAGCATGTTAAATGGTTCTTGATAAGGCCGAATGAGTTATGGAAGTTTTTATAAATGTATGAAGTTCAAGGTGCAAAATTTTAGTCTTGATGTTATGGATAATTCGGTTGAGATATGGGGAGAGGGAGTTGTCATTTAGGTTAAGATCAAAGGGATGAGCAATAGGCATTAAAAGGTGAAATGTGTGAAACTTAAGGTGTAAAAAACCTATATGTAATTACATAGGAAATGTTAAAAAACTAACATGGTATATTCGGCCATGTAGAGTACGTCCTAGAGATATTATATTTAATTCCCTACAATCGACTAAATGGGTGATTAGTAAGGGTGATTGCCGAATATACTAACATACATATGCATGTGTAATTGGATTGTAAATATTTAGCAAGGCGGTTAAACTAGTTGATTTATTGATTAAGCTCAAGGAGTTAAAGGAGGAGAATCAAGCAAAGGCAAAGAAAAGATCATCGAGTAGCCGAGTTGGAACCGTCTTACCCAACACAAGGTAAGTCACCAAGCATATATTTTGTATTGATCTAAATAGACATAATGTCTATGTAATTATGCCGAATGGAATGATAAATTTATATACATGTATGCATGTGGTGATGAAAGTGTTGAATGAAAAGAAAAGAGGTGAGATGTATTGAGTTGTTGATTTCGGCACTAAGTGTGCGGGTATAAACATTTATGATCATGAGATTGGCACTAAGTGCGCGGGTTTAAATTGTACAGCACTAAGTGTGCGAGTTTGATTATATAGCACTAAGTGTGCGAGTTGATTATATAGCACTGAGTGTGCGGACTTAATATATATTTTTGAATCACTATGGACACTAAGTGTGCGACATTATTGAGTTGATCACGGACAGCGGATCGGGTAAGTACCTTGAGTTCATGGCTAATAGGCGCTATGTTTATATTTGGAGTTGAGCTTGGTAAGTTTGAACCTATGTGACAATTATAATTGAAGTCACGTACATAAGATTTATCGTGGAATAGGTGAAAGGTCGTTTAGTTGTATGATTTTAACGAAAATAAAATGATGTATGAAAATGCCTCAAATATCCTATTGATTAGTATATGGAATGTGAATGCATGACTTGGTATGAGATTGAACCGATAGGTCTAAGGAACTATGGCATGGTTCGGTATGGATGGAGTAACTAGCCTCGTTCCATTTTGTTTCCTCTTGTGATAATGTTATTAATGGATGGTAGTGCATTGCTTATGACTTACTGAGTTGTATACTCACTCGGTGTTTCCTCGTCACCTATTTTAGGTTTCTCGGACTCGTCTCTTTTTGCGTGATCGGGCCGTCATCGAAGTCATCACAGCAGCTAGCAAGTTTTGGTATCTTCTTTTTAGTCCGTCTAGGAGAACATTTCGGCAAGTATAGGCTAATATGTTTTGTTGAAATTTGGTATGTAAACTTTTAGCCTTGCGAAAATGGCATAAATGTTCGGTTGGATTTGGTTCTATAATGTTAGGTCGTAAGTCTTGGTAATTCGATTTTTATGCCATATGTCATGGTTGATTATTTTTGGTGTTAAAATTCATGATATGGCAATAGTGTAGTAGGGAGATGTTTGACAATGATTAGCCTTTGGCATGGCTAGTCATGATCATAATTTGTGATATGTATGATGAATTACTAGTTAGATCAAGGAGAAATCACGAAATAGGCATAGTTGCTTTAGTAACAGATGCTTGCAGCAGCAGTGACGTGAGATTGAAAAATCACTAAAAATAGTAGGAATGGAATTAATAATTAATAAATTATGTAATCGAAGCTCGATGAGTCTATTTTCATACAGAAGAAACGAAACGACCATATGAGCTGTATGTTAGGAGATAATTAAACTCTTGTGAAACAGGGCCAGAGCGATTTCTGGATCCCCTGTCCCGACTTTAGAAATTCACCCTAAATTAATAAGAGACAATTAGAAGTCATGCCTTATATGTATAGATTCCCTTTTGAGTCTAGTTTCATTAGAAACAAATGGCATAAGTATTGAAGCTCTGTAAAGGGAGATATCTAAGTCGTAATGCACAAAGGTCAGAGTAGTCAAACCCAGGAACAGGGACGACTTTAACTAATAAACTGTACCAATATGCCTGACCAAAAATTCTAAAAAAATTCTACCATATAGATATATGAGTCTAGTTCCGTGGAAAATTTACGGAAATGGATTTCGAGTTTCAGAACTCAAGATATGATTTTTAAAGCGACTAGTACGCATATTGGCAGCTTGTCTGAGAAATTTTTAATAAGTGGTTTGAAGTCTGTTAACACCTCGTGTTCGACTCCGGCGACGGTCTCGGGTTCGGGGTGTTACATTTACCCTAATTTTTGCAAGTCAGTATGTTCAGTAGTAAACACACAGGCTAAGACACGGGCTTGTGTCTTAGCCATATGAGAGACATGGCCTACCCACATGGGCGTGTACTCTAGTCGTGTGAAGTCTGCACCTTTTTATTTAAAATTCATTTAATTTTAATTGACCACACGGGCGTGTGATACGGCCGTGTGACCTTAAATTGGTGCTGACGTCATAGTCAGAGATTTACACGGCTGGAGGACACGGGCGTGTCCCCTATCTCACACAAGGGTGTGACTCTGTATTAAGGAAAATTTCTCAAACTTTTCTAAAAGTTCCCGATTTAGTCTCGATCCTTTTTTGATGGTCGTTTTGGGCCTTGTAGGCCCATATTAAGGACAAATTGTGTATGTATGAATGAAATTGATTTGAAGAAAATTTTATCGCTTGATTTTTCATGAATGACTATGTATGTTTTCAGTAATGCCTCATACTCTGTCCCGGCTTCGGACACGGGTAAGGGGTGTTATAGAGCCTAGGGACAAAATTGGAATTTATGGAAAAGTTAGGGGCAAAATGTTAATTTTGCCTAGGACGTAAATTGAGTCCAAATGAATATGAAATGTGTGAAATTGATGATTAAATTTATTTATATAGATCCGGGCAACACAAATTCGAGGTTAGATAGAGGAAAAGAAAAGGTTTCGGATTAGTAGATTTTATACGCGAACCAGTGTCAAGGTAAGTTCTTCTAACTTAATCGAGCATGTAAATATGTTAACTTGAATGTTATGATTGTATGCAATATTAATTATATTTATGTGAATGTTATAAATGTGTGAAATGGTTACATGTTCAAAAATGCTGGAAAAAGGGTAAAGTCTCGTTTGAATATTGAATTTCGATGGATAAATGTGCTTTCACGAAATGAATGAGGTCCTGCATTTGTTGTTGATGGGATTTAGCTTGGATGAGTAATCCTATTGATCTCATTATAGAAAGGATTTAGCCCGGACGGGTAATCCTAATATAATCTCTCTCGAGCATATGTTACAATTAGAAGCCTGGACTGGTAATCCTAATTGAGCTCTTTTGAGCATACGTTACATAATGAATTTAGCTTAGACTGGTAATCCTATAATACGATTTGTGGCTCAAGAGTGTGGTCCTTGATTAAGTGCCTTATAGGTACTCTTGAATAAGAATTGATAGGTTATTGAATTGTACACCTCGAGTGTACTACTTAAGTATCCATCGAAATTTCAATGATTCAACGGACAAAACTCTTGGCATGATGAGAGAATTATGAGATGGAATGATAATGTCTTGAAAGAATATTACTTGATGAGATCATCTATGTTTACTTGACGTATATGAAAATATTGTGACTAACATGTTTGATTGAGTGCATGTGTTTAGGCAAAATTTGCCAAGTTGATGGAAAACATGATATTGTATGCTTAGATTTAATAAACGAGATTGGTAAGTTTAGTTTCGGTTATACGAACTTACTAAGCATGTAATGCTTACTCTATTTTATTTTTCCCTGTTTTATAGTGCTCGGAAGCTCGTAAAGGTTGCAGATCATTAAAGCATCATCACACTATCCACTAGCTTATTTTGGGTATTTATAGTAAAATCATTTTGGTATAATGGCATGTATAGGCTAACTTGGCCATAGATGGCTTAAATATGTGGTTTGTAATCTAGCCATTGGAATGGCTAGTAAAGGTTGTTTTGATATACTTGTAATTTCATACTATGGTAGCTATATACATGTTAAATGGTTGTTCAAATGGTGTCTATCATACGGAATATACCAAGGTAAGATTATAAACATGTATGCATGTAAAGGTATGCCATGTTGAATGATAGAGTTTGCTTAATTTGAATGCTTGAAATGGTTGGTATTTGGATGTGAGTTTTAGTGCAAGTCATTAGTATGCTTTTTGGTGAGAAATGAAGCTAGAAATAGCTTCATTTTGTCCACACGGGTAGACACACGGGCGTGTGTCTAGGCCGTGCATGACACACGGCCTAGTACATGAGTGTGTGGTTAGGCCATGTGTCCCCTACACCTTAAATTTTGAGAAACAGAATGCTCAGAGTTGAGCATATGGGCAGAGACACGGGCGTGTTCTTAGCCGTGTGTGCTACATGGGCGTGTGTCTTAGCCTTGTGAAACTTGCACCTAAATTTGAAAAATAAAATTAAACACACAGCCTAGCACACGGGCGTGTGGCATGGCCGTGTGCACAAGTTAAAGAGTTACACGAGATCAAACACGGCCTGCAGCACGGGCATGTCCCTTAGACTACACGGCCGTGTGAGCCCTGTAACTTAGAAAATTTTTGAAATGTTGCGAAAAATTCTTGGAGTTTCTAATTAAATCCTGACTTGGTCCTAATGCTCATATTGGGCCTCAAGGGTCCATTTAAGGGACGATATGAATAATCTCGATTAATGAATAGTAATTTATGTGAATTATCAAAAAATTGTTCTAAAAGTTTTGGTAATGCTCCGTAACTATGTTCCAGTGACGGATACGGGTTAGGAGTGTTACATTCAGTCCAAGAATCGACTAAATCGTAGCTCTGATACCAATAAATGAAACACCCTTAACCCATATTCGTCACTAGAACAGGGTTATGAAGCATTACCGAAATATACAAATCAAGTAAACAAATATTTTATTTTATACAGTATTCATGTCAGAAATCAAACATAAAGTCCCTTATATGAACCCTCAAGGTCCAAAACATGCATTAGAAACGAGTCGAGACTGAACCGAGTACTCAGAGAATTTTTCGTAAAATCTCAAAATTATTCCTAGGTGTAGGGCTCACACACCCATGTGGTTAGGCTGTGTAACTCTCTGACTTGGATCACACAGCCAAGCCATATGCCCGTGTTCTAGGCCTTATGTAAGTACTTGGGCATTCTATTTTGGAATTTTAAAGATGCAGGGGACACAGGGCCAAGTCACACGTCCATGTGTGGAAAAAAATAGGCTATTTTCCAAGCCATATTTCTCACCCCATTTTGTCGTCCTCCTACACCAACAGTTTAACACATTCACAAGCTATCATAGGTCATTTAACCCAACTCAAAATCAAGTCCTATACCTGATATAATACCTCTTATAATCAAGTATACACACTTACTTAAATTACCAAGTTCACATATATGCATAGATTATCAAATATGCTAACTTAATTCAATCATCAATATGCCAAAATAATTTCTATCAATCAACCACTTCAAACGCATACCAAACATATCCATCATAAGCCATTCCAATAACTAATTACAATTAAAGCATTTATATGCCAACACTTTCACACATTCACAAGCTATCATAGGTCATTTAACCCAACTCAAAATCAAGTCCTATACATGATATAATACCTCATATAATCAAGTATACACATTTACTTAAATTACCAAGTTCACATATATGCATATCTTATCAAATATGCTAACTTAATTCAATCATCAATATGCCAATATAATTTCTATCAATCAACCATTTCAAACGCATACCAAACATATTCATCATAAGCCATTCCAATGGCTAGTTACAATTAAAGCATTTATATGCCAATATTGGCCAATTAGCCTATTCATGCCACTATAACCATAATTGATTTACCATATATATACTAAAATGGGCTAATGGACAGTGTGAGTGATCTCTGCCAAGCTTCCAATCCAACGAGCCTCCAAATTACTGTAGAACAGGGGAAAATAAAATAGAGTAAGCATGAAATGCTTAACAAGTTCGTATAACGTGGTAATTAACTTGCAACTCATTTAAATTCAATATAAACATACAAGGCACATTCAATCAACTTGATTACAAGCCCTAACACATATCCTCATCACCCTTGTTAGTCATATATTTCATAAAAATATCAGGAAACATGTATGGGCTCAACAATAATTAGATTTCCATGTACATATAGTTTCCACATCATGTATTCATATAACATATACAAATCATATCCTTGTATTTGAAGTGCATTTTCATAATAATTTGTCTCGAGTTCAGATTATTTCATGTTGGAACTTTGTTCATTAAATCATTTGAAATGTCAGTGTCACATGGGAAATACACTCAAGGTGTACAAATCTATAATCATGGATGAACATATTCATCAAACAAATTCCATGTTCGTATATTATCATCTTGTGTTCCATATATCATGTATCATCATTTTCATGTATTTCAAGAAGATACGTGTATTAATTCATTTCATGTTCATATTTTCTTATGTCAAGATTTTTCCCGTTGAATCATTGAAAACATCAATGGATTCACAAGTAGTACATTCGAAGTGTACAAATCAGAAATCCATCAATTCATATTCAAGAGGGCTCTTTAAAGCACAAAATTAGGAAATCCTCTCTCAAGCCATATAATAGGAAGCTCACAAAGAGCCATTAATTGGGAAGCTCACAAAAAGCCTATCAAGAAGCTTATCCGGGCTATATAACAAGAAGCTCATAAGAAACATAATCAGGAAGTTCACAAAAAACTTTTAATCAGGAAGCTCAGGAAGAGCCTTTAATCAGGAGCTCCGGATAGCCATATATCGAGAACTTTAAGTGAGTCATATCAGGACGCTTACAAAGAGTTGTGTTCGTGTCCGTAATATATGCAGGATCACAACCGATTATACAACAGGACACTCACAAAGAGTTGTGATAGTCCGCAACACGTACAAGATCACTACAGATCAGGATGCTCACAGGAACCATATAAGAAAAGCTCGAGAGGGTTTATAACAGGATGCTCGTAGGAGTTGTGGTGTGTCCGCAACACATACAGGACCACAACCAATCGGGAAATCCTATATCCATCGAATTCCATTATTCAAACGAGATTTAATAATTATCAAGCTTTGTTGGATATGTAATCAATTTCATATATTTTGCATTTATACAATTCACATACACAACATTTAATTTAAGCATATAAATATACACAATTTAGTTACACGGGCTTACCTCGACAAATGTTCGTGTACGTAAAATGTACTAATCCGACATTTTTTCTTTTCCTCATTCTGACTTCGAATTTGGCCTATCTGAATCTATATGAATGAATTTAACATTAATTCATGTTCATTTCAATTCAACTCATATCTTAGGAAAAATTACCATTTTTTCCCTAAACTTTTAATTAATGACAATTTCGTCCCTAGGCTCGAAAAATAAAATTCATGCAATTTAATCCTTATTCCAAGCCTAGCCGATTTTTACATGTAAAATTTAAAGCCCATGTATTTCATAAAATTTGAATTTTTCCATGAATATTACATCTTTTCAATTTAGTCCCTAAATCATAATTTCATCAAAATTCCCTTTACAAAAGTTGTTTATCTATCAACAACCTTTCGTTTTCTACCATAAAACTTCATAATCCATCTATGTTCATCCAAGGCAAAACCCTAGTACCTTGATAACTTTGCAAATTAACCCCCGAGATAGTTAGATTAAGCTATTACGATCTTGGAAATATAAAAATCATTAAAAACAGGCAAGAATATTTACCTAATCAAGCAAAATAAGTTGGCTTGAGCTTAGGTTTCCATGGCTAGGGTTTCCATGCTTTTAATTTGGGAAAGATGATATAAATGACATTTTTTTCTTTTTTTTTATCATTTATCATCTTTTATTATTTCACTTTCCAATTTCATCATTTTTTTATTTTATTTTCCATGGATGAATCATCATCCTTAACTACTAAGCATTTTTAATGGTCTATTTCCATATAAGGACTTCAAATTTTGAATTCCATAGCTATTTAATCCTTTTAGCTATTAGAACTCAACTTTTTCACTTTATGTAATTTGGTCCTTTATCAAATTAAACATGTAATCGGTAAAATTTCTGAACGAAATTTTTATATGACATTACTATCAGACTATATACCATAAAATATTATAAATATAATTTTTCTTCCGAAATCAGATATGTGGTCCCGAAACTACTATTATGATTTTATCGAAAATGGGTTCTTACAAAACAAGTTGGGCAGCGATCTTTAACTCACACCGTTGCTACCCAGGATGAGTTAAGAAGCCTCGCACAAGTGTATGCAACGAGGGAACCATTGAGCAAGGCTTGACCGATGTTATCACAAGTACCTTTACTTTGTGAAGTATTTCTATTATTTTCCTTGTTTGCCTCTGGTTCCACACATTCATATGTTTTGAGTGAACTAGCTTGTGAGTTGAGAATTCCAATAGAAACCATAGATAATGGCGTGATTGTCACTAGTTTGTTTTTGGATAGTATATTGGTCAATAGAATGTATCATAGGTGTCCGTTAGTGATCCAAGGGCAAGTTTTCTATGCGAACTTGATGGAATTGTCATTCTGTGGGTTCAACATAACATGAACCTAGCTATATATACTAACGTAGACCGGGCATGCAGTATTGATGATTGTAAGCACACTTCATGTGTTTCTTTTTCTACTTAGAGAATAATCTTATTTCGTTATCCTTAACCGAAGCAAAACATATAACACCCCGGTTCTGGCGAATACAAGGATTGGCGTATAGTCCTAAAAAAGTATGATTGACAAAGTAGGCTTTGCCCAAGTGCATCTTTCAACGTATAGAGTGGGCGTATACAGTTATGAGGTTAAGTTAATAAAGGCTCTTTCTCAGGTGGCTTATAACAACTCGATTTTGGGCCTAGTTAGAATAGTGGTTTTGAGACCACAAATATGAATTAGAAATATTTGTTTTATGATTAATTTTAGGTCTATGGCATGATTTCATGATTGTGTGAAAGTTTCATGAAGAAATTTTGTGAATAAGTGTCTAATTTGAATTTTAGGACTAAATTCCAAAAGTTGCAAAATTAGAGATTCTAGAAGCTTTAAGTATAAAATGGCTTTAGATTATTAACTAGAGGTCACCCAATTTCTATTTTTATGGACAAAAATGGGCATGCATGGGTAAAATTTTAAAGAAAGGCCTTAAAGGCATTTTTGTCATTTGGTAAATAGAAGAATTAAAAGGGAAAATAAAGTGAAAATCTTCTCCATCTTCTTCAAGGGTGTGCCGAAATTTCTAAGGACCATAGCCAAGGTTTTTCTTCAACTTTTCAAGCTTGAAAGTAAGTACATCCTAGCCCCGTTTTTTATGTTCTTTATGTTTTTTAGATCCTTGAAGCATGATCTAGCTATTTGTACCATTATTTTGAGCTAGGGTTCATGTTCAAAAACTTACCCATGTGTGTCATGCATGTATTTTGGTCTTTAATGGAAGAATATGAAAGTTTGATGCATGATAAACATCTTTTACTAAGCGATTTTTCATGAAAACCCCTAAAAGGACCTTTTTTGTAAAAGTTGTAAAAATTAGTAGTAAAAATTGAATTGAAGGATGGGCTATTATGAGTATGTGTTAGGTTCGGCTAGGCTTGGATAACAAAGAAAAAGAGACATTTCATTTTATAAGCCTAGAGACAAATTTGTAAATATGTGAAACTTCAGGGGTAAAATGGTAATTTTCCAAAATATGATTTATAGGCTGTTTTGAATGATGTGATAATTAAATAAGTAAAATTTTCTATTGTAGATCAAGGAAAATAGAGCCTGGGCTTCAACCAGGGAAAGAGCAAGATCTTGGACTAAATCGAATTAATTGTCCATATTTTGTTCCGAGGTAAGTTTGTGTTTAATTGATATAGCATTTTATTATGTATTTAACATTTAAGGTTACATGAATTGTATATTTGTATTGGTGAATATTATTGATTTTTTTGACAATGATTTAAGGTGACGAAAGCCGATTGAATCTTAAGAATACTTAGGGTTCAAATATCTTGACATTTGGTTTGATGAGATCCTGTATAAAACCATATCTGGGATATGGCGTTGATATGAGACTTCGTGTAAGACCACGTCAAGGACATGGCATCGAAATGAGATTTCGTATAAGACCATATCTGGGATATGGCGTCGATGTGAGATCCCATGTAAGACCACGTCTGGGACATGGCATTGGTATCTTATTATGTGTATGAAAATCCAAAGTATCCATAGTATTCCAAGTGGTTCAACTAGTAGTCTAAGGATTCATCAAAGAAATGACGAGGTATGATCACGTTGAAAGGGTACAGGTATCTATGCCAAGCTCGTAGCTATTGAGTAACACCCCTTACCCGTACCCGAGATCAGGACAAAGTATGAGGCGTTACCAGACATATACTTGGACACTTTCGGAAAATACAGGTTATAAAATTTCATTCTAATTTAAAACTAACTAAACAACATCATAGTGTCCAGATTATGGACCTACAAGGTCCAAAACATACATTAAAAGTGATCCGGGACTAGACCGAGAAATAGAGAAAATTTTAGAAAAATTACTAGGGTTATACCACACACACCCGTGTGGAGGCAAAGCACACGCTCGTGTACTTAGGGACACGCCCATGTCCCTCACTGCTGTTGAATTATTTGGATTTATTTTTCAATTCAAACCTACAGGGGTTTTCACACGGCCAAGCACACGCCTGTGTTCCTGGCTCGTGTCCCTTACATGTCCTAGACATGCCCCTGTCCAAAAACCCAAACATTCTATTTATAACGTCATCATTTATTTTGAGGCACACGGCTAAGGCACACGCCCCTGTGCTAGGCTGTGTCCTCCACACGGTTGAGACACATGGTCGTGTCTCTACTCGTGCGTTTACTACCATGCAAACTGACATAAAATTATAAGTGCAGGGGACACACGGCCGGGCAACACGCCCATGGGGCTGACCGTGCGTTACACACGGCCTAGACACATGCCTGTGTGTCTACCCATCTGGACCTTTTTAAGGCCATTTTCTAAGCCTTTAGTTACCCTCTATCATCCATACACACTTAAAGACTTCAATGGTATTTAACATGGCCTAATTATACTCTTAAACAACCTTGACTTGACTCATTTCATGTTAATCTCATCTTATCGGTTTAGTATATGCTAAATTATCCTTTTTGTATTAGGGATTAACATAGCACATTTTTCTTTTTACACTTAGGCCATATTATAACGATATACCATTATATGATATGTCCACTCTCAAATCATTAGGTTCCATTTAAATCATCCAGTCATGATAAACCTCATCATCATATCTCATGAAACATTTAAACATAGACATGCATCATTGGTAGGTTTTCTACTTACATCAATATGAGTCATATCTCATGGCCATATACAAAAGAATAAGTATACCATTTAGGTCATTACATTGGCTATCCAAATGACACATATAAAAAAATAACCAAAAATCCTATACATGCCATTAAACAAAATGGAAGTATCTATATACAAAAGTAGGACAAGTCGATAGTGTGTTGATTCCCCAATCGTCTTCCAATCTTCACAAGTCCACGAGCTCTGTAAGGCAAGGAAAAAAAGTGGGGTAAGCATTTATATCCTTAGTAAGTCCGGATAACTGGAAAGTAAACTTACCGATTAATTAGCATACAACCATATTAGGCACTAATTCCAACAAGCATGAAACAGTTTCCCTATCACATGCACTCATTCATTAAGTTAGTCTCGTAGCAATACATCATGTCATTAGTCTTAGATGAGCTCATTGATTCAATATTTCCATTTCTATTTCTCCTGTTAATCCCATTGAATTTCTCAGAAATCTCGATGGATAGCCCAATTATCGTCAAGTTATACAAGTGATCATCTCTAGTACGCACTCCCATGATGAACCTTACATCTTGCAGCGGGATGATCAGTCCATGCTAAATCCCCTGTAGTATTAACTCATAGAGCAATGTCAGGATTACCAGTCCAGGCTAAATCCCTTTCTACAAAAATTGCTCTCATAAGCTCGGATCTAAATTGCCAGTCCAGGCTAAATTCAGTCCTCAATCGGATTACCCGTCCGGGCTAAATCCTTTTTTGCACCCATATTCTTCGAGAGGCTCGATCACTCAAGGAACACCCGTCTGAGCTAGATCCTTTCCACTTTGAGATTTTCGGATTACCCATTCAGGCAAAATCCTTTTCTGCAACACATGCAGGATCTCATGTCATGTAAGCCATAATTTATCCATCGGATTTCCTTTTCTATTTCAACCGGGACATTTATCATTTTTCCTTTACACAAGCACATTCATAAATTATCATGCAATGAATATCTAAATTTTCATACATTCAAGAACACATATGTTTAAGTATATTAAAAGTTTACTTCAGGTTATACAAACTTACTTGGTAACGGCTTCGGTTTCGTATTTCGGTTATTCCGAAACTTTTCGTTGGTCGACCTTTGGAATTGTTTCCTTGGGGTCTATATCAATAAAATTAGGTTATTAATACATAACATTATTCGTTTTAGGCCTAAAACTCACCCTCGAGAAAAATGACCAGTTTGCCCCTAACCTTTCACAATATTTACAATTTAGTCCTAAGTCTCGTATAATGAAATCCATGTAATTTCTTGGCTACCCAAGCCTATCCGAATGTATTATAAGCTCATACTAGCCCACATTTTCCTCTATTTCACATTTCTACCCCACATTTTATACATTTTTCATTTAAGTCCCTTTTTGGTGTTTTTATGAAAAATTACCTAGCAAAATATGTTTATCTAACATCTAACATCTAACTTTCACAACCCTCCATAAATCATCAAAGAACAACCATCTCATGCATGGATCAAATTTCTAACATGAACCCTAGCTTGAAATATGGGTAGAAATGGATAGAGCATGTTACGAGGGTTTCAAAAATACGAAGAACATTAAAAACGGGGATAGGGTACACTTACTATTGAGCTTGAAATGTCGAAAAACCCTAGCTATGGAGACTCCTTCAAATTTGACAACATGGAGAAGAAAATGAGTGAATTTTTGCTTGATTTTTCCTTTTTATTTCATTAATTAACCAAATGACCAAAATGCCCTTCCTTACTAACCTTTCCAAATTTTCCATGCATGCCCATTTTTGTCCAAAAACTTAGAAATTGGGAAATTACTTTTTAAGGACCTCTAATTAATATTCCAAAGCAATTTCATACAAATTGCTTCTAGAATTCAAGTTTTGCAATTTATTCAATTTGGTCCTTAATTTCCAATTGGACACCTTACACATAGAATTTCTTCATGAAACTTTCGCACATGCTTATTTTCATATCCTAGACCTCATAATGATCATAAAATAATTATTTTAATGTCAAATTTGTGGTCCCAAAATCACTATTCCAACTAAGCCCTAATTCGGGATGTTACATATTGAGATCACGAAATGATAAAACTTCGGTTAGAAGTGAATGAATGAATTATGGTCTTGAGTTTATTGTTCACTATGTAAATGACATGAGTTAAATTACATATATGATACTTGATAACATTGTGATAAATTATGATAAGTTATGTGTATAGTGATGCATGGTTAATGTTGTTAATATTTATATGCAAACTTACTAAGCTTTAAGCTTACTCCCTTTCTTCTCCAATTTTCTTATAGTATCACCAAGCTAGCTCAGGGATCGAAGGACGTCGGAGCTCAATTCCAACTATCAAACCAATCTTTTGGGTATAGTGAATTTAAGTATTTTGAGTATGGCATGTATAGGGACCTAGTCTTTTTGTTATACGTCATATTGATTTAGCCAAATGTGTTGGCTTATGATGATATTTGATTCATTTTGTATAAGGCCATATGGTGTGGCTCATAATGAATTTTGGGTTGTAAACCAATTCATTTATGCATGTATCTGTCAATGCTAATATGATATAGCTCATGGTTATCGATGGTTGAATGATGAAGGTAGTTTGGTGTGTGAATAAGTTAATATGATAATGTATGCATGCAATTTAGGAGATATTTTTTATTTGTATACGTGTGTGTGTTGGTAAAATTGGTTTTTTCTATGATATGGAGTCTTAATTAAGTACATGAAACTATGTCATGTGAGATGTCATTGAAGTCATGTTTGTGTATATGAAAGTAAAGGTGGCAATTGTCTTGGAAAATAGCCTTAAAAATTGTCCACACGGATATGTGTCTAGACTGTGTGTGACACACAGTCTGCCCCATGGGCGTGTGGTCTGGCCGTTTGTCCCCTACACTCTAATTAATGCAAAACAGAATGCCCAGAAGTAAATACACGGGTAGAGACACAACCGTGTATCTCAACCGTGTGGAGGACACGGCCTTGGGACATGGGCATGTGCCCTAGCCATGTGAAGTTTGCACTTAATTTCGAAAATTTAATTCGCCACATGGCCTAAGCACATGGGCATGTGCTGTGGCCGTGTGACCTTATTTTGCTGATGACATCATAAATAGAGAGTTACATGGGCTAAAGACACGGACGTGTCCCAAGCCACATGGGTGTGTGTGATCACACGGCCTACCCACACGGGCGTGTGAATCTCTAAAACATGAAAATTTTCTAAGTGTTGTAAAATTTTTAAAGATTCTCAGTTTATTCCCGAATTACTTTCGATGTATGTTTTAGGCCTCATAGGCCCATAATAGAGACGATATGAATATAATGAAAAGTTTTAAATTTGGATAGAAATTCATGTCTTGGTTTTATATGAATGCATGTGTTTAAGTCCGGTAATGCCTCGTACCCTATTCCAACGTCGAATACGGGTAAGAGGTGTTACATTTAGTGGTATCAGAGCTACATTTTAATTGGTTCTCAGACTACGTAGCATGTGTTTAAGTCTAGCTATACATGACATACGTATATTATGATAGTGTGACGACTTCTAATGATTTTAAATTGTGTTTTCATATAGTAAATGGATCCTGATCAAGCTATGGCAAATGACATAAAAAGTAAAGCACCGGCTCCCGCTGAGGGGGCGGTGCCAACTGATAACTGACCTCCCACGGTTAGCTAGCGAGGAGGAGAAAGGGCTCAAGAAGCCTTTCTCAGCATGATGGATGCTTGGTACACGGAGTTCGTTCGAGCAAACCCGAATGCTCAACCCCCTCCACCCCACCTATTCTCTAGCCCATCCCAGTGGCACCCTGTGGTATGGATTTTGTGAGACTGAATAGACCTCTGGTGGATACAATTTGAAAGTAAGGAGCTGAAGAGTTCCAAGCTAGCATTGATGATGATCCAGAACAAGCTGAGTTTTGGCTCGAAAACACCATCCGGGTTTTGAGTAATTATTATACACACCAAAAGAATGCATAAAATGTGTTGTATCACTGCTTAGAGATTCAGCTTACCATTGGTGGAAGACACTTGTCTCAGTAGTACCAAGGTAGAGGGTAATATGGGAGTTTTCCCAAGAGGAGTTTCAGAAAAATTATATCAGTCAGAGATTTATGGATTAGAAAAGAAAAGAGTTTCTTGAGTTGAAGCAAGCTAGAATGACCATAACTGAATACGAGCGTAAGTTTGTGAGACTCAGCAAATACGCTCGGGAATATGTGTCGACCGAAGCCATTATGTGCAAGAGGTTTGAGGACAGATTAAACAAAGACATTCGAATGTTTGTTGGTATGCTTGAGCTGAAAGAGTTCATTGTACTCGTTGAAAAAGCTTGTAAGGCCGAGGAATTGGCCAAAGAGAAAATAAAGGCCAAGTCTGAGGCTAGGGACTCAAAGAAAAAACCTATGAGCAAGTCATTTCAATCTACATTGAAGAAGTCAAGGGACTTCAATTATCGCTCCCCTGCTTCTATTGGGGTTTCGAACAGAAATAGAGATAAACGATATTCGAGTACTAAGGCCCAGACCACCTCGATTGCTAGTGTTGGTAATGCTCGACCAAGTAGACTGGAATATCCACAATGGGGTAAACGTCACCCCGGTGAGTGTCAAGGGAGTGATAGGACCTGTTTCAAGTGTAGTTCCCCAGACCACTTTATTAGAGAATGCCCCGAGATGGCAGAAAAGAAGATATATCAAAGTGCAAGATCGGGTAACATTGCTAATTGATTTAGGCTGCAGAAAAACCCGAATAACGGACTGAGCAGTAAGAGTGCCACTAAAAAGTCTTGTGTGAGACCCTAGGGCAGAGCTCCTGCAAGGACGTACGCCATTTCTGCTCGCAAAGAGGCTTCATCCCCAGATGTGATTACGGGTACATTTTCTATCTATGATACTATTGTTATTGCCTTGATTGACCCTGGTTCTACTCATTCATATGTGTGCATAAAATTGCTATCTAGCATGAATATGCCTGTTGAGTCTACGAAATTTATGATTAAAGTGTCAAACTCATTAAGCAAGCATATTTTAGTTGAGAAGATATGCAAGAAATGTCCCTTGATGATTAGATGACACTATTTTTCGGCTAACCTTATGCTTTTTCTGTTTGATGAGTTTAACGTAATTCTTGGTATGGATTAGTTAACTACTCATGATGTAGTAGTAAATTGTGGAAGCAAATTTATTGAACTAAAATGTGAAAATGGTGATATTCTCCAGGTTGAATCAGATGAGTCGGATAGCTTGCCTGTAGTGATTTCTTCTATGACCGCTCAAAAGTGTGTACGGAAGGCTTATGAAGTTTATCTTACTTTTGTGTTGAATACAAAAGAGTCAGAGTTAAAGATTGAGTCAGTACCGATAGTTTGTGATTATACGGACGTGTTTCCGGAAGAGTTGCCTGGATTGCCTCCGATTGGAGAAGTGGAATCACTACAGCAAAACAGGTTTTAGCGGCTTTTTTTTTGCCTTTAGTGGCGTATATAAGCGCTGCTAAAACTATTTGCGGTGCTTTTATAAGCGCCGCAAAAAACGCCGCTAACATTTTTCGGCGTTTATGTAAAAAAGGCCACTAAATAATGTGGTATTTAGCAGTGCTTTTTGGACAAACGCCACTAAAGAACGTGACCTTTAGCGACACTTTTTGGACAAACACTGCTAAAGAGCGTCGCCTTAAGTGGCGTTTTTGGTAAAAAAAAGCCACTAATTTTAGCAGATTTCTAATATCCTAATTCCATTCATATAGAATCCTTCCTGCAACATCAAATCCAACCAATAACAGCAAACCTAAATGATACTTCAAGCAACATCAAATCCAACCAATAACAGCAAATCTAAATGATACTTCAAAAATTCAATGAAATATATATTTATAAATGAAATAACAAAATATTCTTACAGTAATGTTAAAAGTTATATTGTTAAAACATTCTTACAATAAGGAAATAAATGTCTAAGATGGTGGCTTCTGGGACAGTTGAAACATTTGTATCATATTCTGAAGCTGTAGCTGGAGTTCGTTGTATTTTCTATTTTGCTCTGTTTCCCTCGCTACTGCCTCCTCTTTAAGTGATGCTGCCTCCACTTTAAGTTGAAGAATTTTCTCACCTGTGCTCGCTTGCATCTGAGTCATCTGATCTTTTAACCTCTGAACTTCAGCTTGAGCTTGACTCCCCGAAGGCATGTATTACTGCGAGCTGGATCCAAAATATTGGGTTGGGTTAACATCAGATCCTTGAATTCGAACCCGACTATACCTTTCAGGACCCAAAACTTCAGTAATAATTCTGTTATCAATGTCCTCAAGATTAACAGAACTATCACTCGAAACAATCGCTTCATACTCCGCCTTTTTATCCTTTAGTTTCTCCTAATAAATCAATCAAAGAGTTAGAAACAAAATATATAATAAAAATAAATGAAACATAACTTAACATTATTTAAAACTACTAACGACGAATTAAACCTATATAATTAAACATTATAAATATTTAAAATAAATCAAAATTTATTAAGTAAATATACCATAATTTCTCCAACTTCTGAAGTCATTGGAGATCCATCTTTTTTCCTATGTGTAATGTCAAAAAGCTGAAGGCGTCCAACTTTTTGACCGGACGAGAGTTCCTACAATATAGTAGTAAAAATATTATTTAATAGAAAGTAATTAATATTTGACACAATTAATAAATTCAAACTACCTCGGCCTTAGCTACACAAGCAAAACTTTTAGACCCTGCTATATGCGTGAATTTTTGTTTTTGCCTACCGCTTGTTCCAACTCACTCACGGTCCTACATTATGAAATTATTATTACGTATATAGTAAATACTATAAACCGAAATAATTATAAGAGTTTGGAAGGACGTAATACCTTTCCTTTCTTTGAATTCCAGAATCTAACCGTATCTTTCCATTGGTACCTCAGCATTCCCTGCAGGACATTTCGCAATTTCTCTTCGAGGCTTATATCTTTCTTAAAATATTCTTTCTTTAAAGTGTTTTTATGGTCTCTCCATTTTTTTCCCAATGCCTTCTTGATATAAGTTTCCGAGACCTCCAAAGCAAATCTCTCCTAAAAAAACACAAGTTTAGAAAGTAAATATGAATGAAACTTAAACCAAAGTATTATAAATTACATTCATGTTTTGTTACCTTAATATTATCGAGAGCTTGATTTTTGTTACTAGCAGGCATTTGATGCCATTATTCGTAGTTGATAGGCAACATATTGGCATTTCGTGCTATAATGCCCAAATATCCTGCTAAAAGTCGAGCTTCTGATCCAACAGGCTGTCCAAGATTGTTTCTAGATACTTTGACACGCTCGACAGAAGTTAACTCGTATAAATCTTTAAGCAACGTACGTCCTCGACCTCTATGCGTCCCACCACTTTCAGCTGAAAATGGTATATTATAATATGAGAATTTGAAAAAGAAATCAATAATAAAAGTCAACATGCATGTAAATTAAATTTAACATTACTTTGAATTTTTGCAGACTCGTCAGGTGTTTCCCGAACATTCGAAGATCCAATGGTAGTCTGCTGTTCACTATTTGTTGCTTCTGAATTTGGAGTATTCTGAACAATACTTAGATCTCGTAATCTTATTCTAGGTATTTTTCCTGCAATACAAATAAAATATTTGAAATTTTAGTAACTAATTACAATAATAATAGTACATATAAAATAGTTGAAATATTTAACAAGAATAAGATTTAAATTATAATATTACATATAATTAAAAAATCGTAAAATCTTACTACATCATTAAAGTTTTTGATCTTTAGACAATGTTATCTCTACTTCCATTTCCCATGTCAAACAAGTCTCTAGGGGTGTTCCGGAGTACAACGTACCAACCCTCATCAGTTGGATCTTTCGAATAAAAAACTTGTTTCACTTGAGAAGAAAACAAATACGGCTCGTCCATCAATTGTTGTCTAGTGTGAATCAAACGAGACAAATTAACCATTGTAAAACCAAATTGATCTTTTTTAATTCTGCGAGCAGTATTAACATCAGCCCAATCATATCGAAATAAGACAACTTTCCATTTTCCATAGTAATCGAACTCTATAACGTCAGTAAGAAGTCTGTAATACTCCACATTTCCCTCAACAGGATTACTGTCCCTAGCACTAGCATAACTTGTAATTGAAAAATTAATAACAATTCCACAATTTAGAGTTCTCCCCATTCTCTTGCGATATTTTGTATGAAATCTAAATCCATTGATGAGGAAGGCACTATATCTTTTTACTACTTTATTCGGACCTTGGGAAAGCCATTTAACTTCGTCATTGGCGTCCTTCTCACTCCAAACCTATTGAATCAAAAGTAAATTGAGTAAGTATAAATGTATTATGTAAAAACATTATTATTTGATTAACTAAATTTCGCGATTATGTGTAACTTATTAACTTCAATTACATACCGTTTGGCTTAACCATTCATGAAAAGATTTTGTGAATAACTTATTAATCTCTTGATGTTGTAATCTTCGGGAGCGTGAACGAGATCTTAAGATTCTTTTGTACTCACTATGTTAAAAAGAAGTTTTAATTGGTTAGAAGATAAACAAATCGAAAAGATAAATATTTATCAAATTTTAGAACTTACTTGCATAATGGTTCAATTGAATCGTGGTGAAAAAGAACATATCGATGTGCATGTATCCAAGAAATATCATCTAATTCTGCAATTTCAACTTTGCAGATTGGTTCTCCGTAACTTTGGAATAAATAAGTTTCGGCCAAGTTATGATCATTGAGCCCAACATTTCTACTTGGTTTATTCAATCGTGTTTCAACATCTTCTAAATATCTAGAATAGAAGGTCATACACTCCTCTTCCAAGTAGCTTTAAGCAATTGATCCTTCTGGATAACGCTTATTACGACAATAAGACTTCAATCTGCTTAGAAACCTAAACACGATATACAACATTATCAAAAGTTGTAACCAAATGTATAGAGGTGAATGAATGAATACTTTACAAATAAATTAGCACCTTTCTATAGGATACATCCATCGATAGAAAATCAGTCCACCAAGTATTGCTTCACGAGGGAGATAGATTAGCAAGTGTAATGAAGAAGGAAGGTGGAAAGATCTTCTCCAAATTGCATAAAGTCAAAGCGGCTCGATCTTGTACTTTCTCAAGTTCTTCAACATCCAAAACTTTTCCACAAATAGCTTTCATTATATTGGATAGTTCAATTATACAGGACGTCACCTTTTTTGATATACAACATCGTAAAGCAACTGGCAGTAAATCTTGCATCAAGATGTGATAATCATGTGATTTTAATGAATATAGTCTTCGATTTTTAAGACTCACACATCGAGATATATTTGATGCATACGCATCTGGGACCTTTATCTCCTTCAACACAATGCAGAACACTTCTTTCTCTTCCTTTGACATTGCATAAATAGAAGGCGGAAATCGATATTTCCCATTTGGAAGTACTTGGGGATGTAGATCACACTGAATTCCCATGTCAACTAAATCAAGTTGACTCTGAAGATTGTCTTTTAATTTTCCATCGACATTCAAAATTGTCCCAATTATGTTCTCGCAAACATTCTTCTCAATATGCATGACATCAAGATTGTGGCGTAAAATGTTGTGCTCCCAATAAGGCAACTAAAAAAAATACTCCTTTTTTTCCACAAGTATCATCCTCTTCATCAGATTCATCCCTCGATCTTCTCTTTGTTTGCATGTTAAGTGGTTGATTCATCTTTCCATAACTAAAATTGATATCTTTTAACATAAACAAGATTTCAAATCCAATGGCCTGCTCAGGAGCTCCTCTGCACTCTTCAGTACCGACAAATAGAGTCTTTTGAAATCTAAATTTATGATTTCCATCTAACCACCGACGATGCCCGATATAAGAGAACTTTTTCCCATTATATAATCACTTCGAACAAGTTTGCGTAGCACAACAAGGGCAAGCATAATGTCCTTTAGTACTCCAACTAGATAAATTGGCATAAGCCGGGAAATCATTAATTGTCCACAACAAAGCTACACGTAAATTAAAGTTCTCATTTCTCAATACATCATATGTCTCAATACCCGACCATAACTGTTTTAACTCTTTAATAAGCAAATAAATGTCAATATCATTTCCGGGACCTTTCTCTCTAGGGATAATCATAGATAATATAAAAGAAGATTGCTTCATGCAAATCCATGGAGGTAAATTGTAAGGAACAAGCACTACAGGCCAAGTATTGTACGAAGTACTCATGATTTTAAAAGGATTAAAGTCGTCAGCTGCTAGCCCAAGCCTCACATTCTGAGAATCGCTTGCAAAGCTTGGAAATTTACTGTCAAACGATTTTCAAGCTAAAGAATCCATAGGATGCTTTAATAATTCATCATCTGTTCATTGATCATTATGCCACCTCATAGAATCGGCTGTCTTTGATGACATGAAAAGCCTTTGAAGTCTTGGTATTAGGGGAAAATATCGCAAAATCTTGGCTGGCTTCTTTCTTAACTGTGCCCCACCTTCATCAGCATACACATCTTCTGTATTTCTATTCATCCAACAAGAATTACCGCAAACATGATAAGACTGTTGGTTTTTCTGATTGCCCCAGTACAACATGCAGTCATTTGGGCAACTATGAATTTTACCGTATCCAAGGCCTAAATCTTTTATATGTCTCTTCATATCTTGACAAGACTGGGGGATTTTTGCAAATGGAAACATATCTTCCAAAAACTCTAGCAGCATTGTAAAAGAGTTTCTAGTCCACCCTCCCAAATATTTTAAGTGAAATAGACGAATGCAAAAAGACAATTTCGAATATTTTGATCCCTCGTAAAGTTCTTCATTCATTTCATCAAGTAAATTGCAAAACTTCGTCACTTCTTCATTTGGTTCCTCGTCAGGTGCACTTGTTCTAGTTTCAGTAAAAACATTTCCACCAATATTACAATCATCGGATGCAATAAAGTCAGGGGGAAATGATTGCTCACCATGACTGTGCATATTAAATGTATCCCACAACATACCTTCCATGTCATCTTGTCTAACATACTGATGGTAAGCAGTATCAGGATAAGTCAGATTAATCATTGAAGAAGTTCCACTAGATGTACACTCTCCATGGAAAATCCATTTTTTATACCCCCGAATAAAGCCATCAACAATTAGATGTTCGTAGACAACTTTAGAAAAATGTCAATTGATGTTACCACACTTCTTACATGGGCAAAGAATCATATTCTCTTGGCTTGCATTTTGAAATGCAAAATTTAGAAAAGTTTGTACTCCATTTCGATAGTTGTTGCTTACCCTTGACAAATTCATCCAACTCCTATCCATTTCGTAGTTCTTGAAATCTAAAGTTGACAACATATTACAATTACTTAAATGTTCTCAATTGATTTAAATCATGTCGTTGTACTAAAATAGATAATACATATCAAGTATCAAGTATCTAATGGGTGTAAACTAATTCAGGTAAGTTGCGGGATTTTCAAGTATATATTTATTTATTATGTAAGTTAAGTAAGTTTTGTAAGTTATGTAAGATATGATATGATAAATATTTAAGTATTATGTAAGTTATGTAAGATATGATATGATATATATTTATGTAAAGTTGTGTAAGTTATATATTTATCTAAGTTATATAAGTTATGTAAGTTATGTAAGTTATGATATGATATATATTTATGTATTATGTAAGTTATGATATGATATATATTTGTGTAAGTTATGTAAGTTATATATTTATCTATGTTATATATTTATCTAAGTTATATAGGTTATGTAAGTTATGTAAGTTATGATATGATATATATATAACATTAAGATAAATATCATTTCCCTTCAAACAATTTATTTTAATTAAATAATATTCAAAAACTTATCTTGAGATGGGATTTGGATAATATTGCAACTAAAGTATAAACTATTTTGTAATGACGAACCTAAATTGAAACTTTGTTTAACTAATTACATTGAACTTGCAAATGAGGAAATGGATGAAACCCAACCTTTTAAACTTATATTAAATACCTTTTAAACTTATCTTGAGATGGATTTGGATAATATTAAATACCTTTTAAACTTATATTAAATACAATTTATTTATATTAAATACCTTTTAAACTTATCTTGAGATGAGATTTGGATAATATTGCAACTAAAGTATAAACTATTTTGTAATGACGAACCTAAATTGAAACTTTGTTTAACTAATTACATTGAAGCTTTTAAATCATTTTCTTTTTTTGGAAAAAAGAATAATAATTTGATTTTTATATTAAAATAAATTTAAATAATGACCAATACTATTATATTGATAAAAAATATTTATAAGTTTTAAAAACATTTAAAAATATTAAATATTAAAATCAAACATTATTAATATCAAAAATTAATTAGTATTAAATATATACTTTTAGTCAAAAAGATAGTATTTAATCATATAATAAATTAATATTTTTAGTCAAAATATTGAAAAATCATGTTAATATTTAAATAGCAAAATTACATTCAAATGGTGCAACTAATTGATTGCAAAAAAAATGCACAAATTCAAAATGCACAGTAATTACGGAGATGTAGCAGAGGGATGCAGACGGAGATGTAGCAGAAGGCTGCCGACGACGACTTTCGACAAATATGAAAAAGAAAACGACACACGCCATGAAAATGGCAACATAAGTAATTGCAAGCATGAAAATGAATTATAGTATGTTGCAGTTTAAGAGGTTTGAAAGAAGAAAAAAATGTGAGATTCAATCAATATACTAACTTTTGGATGGGAGATGATGAGCAACAAATGTAGGTCCTGATAATTTGATGCCAAACTGCTAGAAAAAGCCACTCCAATAGGTTTTCTATGCCTGCCCTTGAATCACCTACAACACCAAGGAAACAGGTACAAAAGCCATTACTGATCTTTAAAATAATTTAGTATAATTTATAATACTGAGCTTCATGCTTTTCTCAGTTTTGGGAACAAAATTTTCATTTTCTTATTACTGATGCTTAAAAATAATTTTGAATAAAGTAATCTGAAAAGTACTGCTCATGAATCAAAGGCCAAACACTGCAAAAACATTAGTAAAAATAACAAAAAGAACTCTTATCAAGAAATCCATAACTGTCCACATTGAAATAAAAACTTCTACGTACATGAAATGTTTTATTGCTTAAGAAAATGAGAAACTAATTTTGGATAGAAAAATAGAAATAGGCCTGTTTCTGGAAATGATATCAGGATACATGCAAAAGGAAATGGAAATTTAAAGAATAAATTTCAAGATAGAAACAAACATTTAAAAATAAAAAAAACCTCCAAAGTCCTGTAGAGGATTAACATATATATTGTTAGGAAGAAACCGAACAACCGAAACAAAGCAAAAGCACAACCGGTGTTCTTTACTCATGTCAAAAATTATGGCAAGCACAATAGCATAAAATATGTTCTCTAGCAACCTTAATCAACCACAAATCAACTAATGCAACCACAACAAAAATAAATAGAGACACCGGTATTTTTACCTGGAAAACCCCTTTAAATCAAGGGTAAAAACCACGGGACTTTAGAGTCCGATCAAGAGTTCCACTATCATCAAATGTTCAACTACAAGATCACAATATCAAGCCTACAACAAGCATTCAACTCCAACAAGGCTAACAATATATAATCTTTAGCAAAAGAGAGAAAAATGAGAGAATATCACCAAAAACGCAGCTGCTAAAAAATGGGTATTTTCGATGCTACAAGACTCGGATGAAAAATCCGACCGTACAAAGTCAAGAACACCTTATCGCCTAGCTGCTGTACAAAAATCAGCTCAATCGAACCACGGATGAACCTTCGATCGAAGAGTTGATCACTGCTGCACCAAACTTGAAAAACTGAAATTTTCTTCTTTCTTTCTCTCTGTTTTAATTTGAGATTTTTTTTAGCTCTACAAAAATTTCTGCCCACATCACCCGTTAAAAGCCCCCCAAAAATGGCTTTTGACAAAACCAAAAAGAGACAATAAAATGTGGCAGAAATTATGGGTTTCCCACATAGTGGGACCCACACCTAACATATATATGTATATATAATACAAGATTATAAACAGCAATAGTTAACTTCATTGTAATGAGTAGACTAAATTACCAAAAAAAAATGGGAGTACCAAACAGAAAAATAACTATAGATTATTCAAGGATTTCGTACCATATTGTATATGATGCGCTGCAGTCTCATTTCTGCTACAGTCTGTTATTTTACTGATCATACAAACATACCATCTCATAGATTCTGTGTTTACCTTGCTCATTAGGTGAACTGGAAGAAGTTCTTGACTATTCATTTCCCCAATATTTAGCAATCTTGTTTTACTTAAGTTGGTACATTATGAAATATTCTCCTAAGGTTTCATTAGAAGAATATGGAAAAAATTCATTAATTTGAGAATATTAAGGCCTTGTTCTTGGGTAATAATTGCAATGATAAAAGTCAAATGTTTTTTGTTTGTAGAAGACTTGTTTAACTGAGGTTTAAAATGTTAATAAATTGCTTGAGTAATAATTGCAATGGTATAGTAAATGTTCTTTATAGGTAGAAGAGTTGTTTAGCTGAGGTTTAAAATGTTAATAGATTGCTTCACAGTTCACATTCATACCTTTTTAAATGCATACTTCTTCTAACAAGTTGAGTTTGTGAGAATGCCACAGGGGGTGGAGCATACAAGTTTGCAGACCTCTTTAAAGAAAGGCTTGGGGTCAGTATCGACAAAGAAGATGAAATGGATTGTCTTGTGGTAGGAGCAAATTTCTTACTAAAGGTCAATTCTTCGTCATAATCTCATTTGCATCTTTTATAAACTAGTACATAATGCCACTTGTTTAAGCAGAAAAATGGATGATGGTAGTACATTCGTACTACAAATTCATTAAGAAGCCCTATTTTGAATAAACCCTATACATTCATTAAATGATCAATAGCAGAAGTAAAAACAAAAACCTTAAATCAAATTTTGAAATTTCAAGAAACCCAAACATCTCCAAAACCCCAAAAATAGAGAAGCACAACAATCTAAGATTACCAATCTCAGCATGCTAAAGTCTAGGGTTCAAAACAACAACTACATCGGACTCCCAAAAGCTAGCCTTCAGTCGGGTTTGATTTCAAAATGAAATCCCTTAATCTTTCTGCTTGCTGCAAAAATAAAACAGAAGTATAACCCACATAAAAAATAATAGAAATGAAATCGAAATGAAACAAGGAGCTTCGGGTTTGATTTGAAATCGAAATGAAATGAAACCTGTGGAACCAAAAGAGAAAGGGAGACGACAAATTGGTTTGATTTGGGGAAAATTTAGGGTTTAAGGGAAATTTTAATTTAGGGGAAAATAAGGGATTTCGGGTTTGTATTGCGGATGAAATGGATGAAACAAAAACGGCATCGTTTTGTTAAACATAATGACGTCACTAAATCGTAAAAGAAACACCGTCATTTTAATTAAACTTTTAGCGGCGCTTCTTTTAGAAAGCCAATAAATCTCGATCTTTAGCGGTATTTTTAAAAAAAGTGCCGCTAAATCTCGAACTTTAGTGGCATTTTTCGAAAAAACTGCCGCTAATTCTCGATCTTTTCCGGCATTTTTACAAAAGCGCCGCTAACTCTCGATCTTTAGTGGTGTTTTTCAAAAAAGCGCCGCTAATGTCGCTGGAGACGCAACATAAAACGACGCCGTTTTGGCTAAAGTGAAAAAAAATTTTGGCGTTTTTGAAAAAAATGCCACTAATGCATTTGATAGCAATAAATTTTAATAGTTTAATTATTTCTTAAATTTCTTTTAAACTAAGTTTGTTTTCTTGCAAACAATATATCTAATTTGAAAAAATTTTAATTATATTGAATAATTATTATTTAAATATTTAATATTTAAATTTTAGGTAAATCAATTTAAAATAAATTCTAATAATTATTTAAAACATTAAATGAATTGAAATAAAAATATATATTTTCAAAACCATTTTTGATAAAAACGAACTTGACAACCTTGAGAAAAAATGAAAATTTTTAAAACATTAGGTTTTTATTAAAAATACAAGAGTTGTCTTTGATATTTTTAACTAGGTGTGACCAATACTTATAAAATTACCTTTCATAAAATAAAATTTTAAAAAAAAATTCTTTTAAGAGATCATTATTATCTGCATCTTAAAATTAAAGTAAGACGAGTTTAATTTCGAGAGTCGATTACATGCAAAGAAAGTTATAGCATCTTATAATACTCGGAAATTGATACCTTATTAAACACATATTATTTTTTAGATTTTGAAATTATAAATTCAAATTCAATAATTAATCATGAGGCTATAAATTTTAAAGTGTGCACAAATTTTATAATTAAGTGAATTTAATTTAAAAAATAAAAATACTAAATTTATTTTATTTTATTTTTAAAATTGATTCAAGTTTAAGAATTTCATGTTAACATTTCGTATTCAATAATTTTAGGAACCACCTCATCAAATTTCATAATACTAAATCTTGCGTAATTATCTGGGAATATAAACATATATACATCATAAATATATGTATAAACATGAGATCAAGTATTTAATTAAACCACACTCCGAGCACTCCGAAACCTAGATTCAACCAGAACATCATTTAATCAATTAACCCTTAAACCCTAATATCCTAACCCTTAAAACCTTGAACATTAATACCCTAAATCCTAAACACTTTAAAACACCAAACCCCAAAATAACAAACCCGACCCAAACCATAAACTTAACATACTACCATTGAGCCCTAAACCATAAACTTAAAATATATACTACCATTGAACCCTAAACCATAGGCTTTAAACCTTAAATATTAAACCCTAAACCCAAAAATAAATTTAATCAATATTAAGTACTGCTTCCACAATTTATTATAAACATAAGCTTTTACATTAATATCTATGTATATACACATCAACATCAATATGAATTTTTTGGGGGGTTTAGGGTTTTAGAGTTTATGGATTAGTGTTTAGGGTTTATGTTTTTAGAATTTAGGGTTTAAGGTTTAAGGTTTAGGATTTAAGGGTTTAGAGAAAGCCATACAACGTCGATTTTAACAGCTTGGTAACTTAAATGAAAACTTCTAAATAGTTTAGTTATCAATTTGTAACTTTTCATAATTAAGTAACTAAAATGAAACTTCTCATAGCTAAGTGAATTGTGTAGTTTATATTTTTTTATAAAGTTAGTTTCAAATACCAAAATAATTAAATCAAATTCAAAAGAAAAATAAGAAAATAATATGAAAATTAAATCAGATCAAATCGAAACGACTGTTGGTTACCCTACTCAAAAATGGTTGCTCAACTTTTTGGTGCGTTTGCACCAAAAACACTGCTATAGATAAACTTTTTTGCGACGTTTGGACCAAAAACGCCGCTATTGATCAATTTTAGTGGCGTTTGGACCAAAAACGCAACTATTGCTTAGTTTTTAGTGGCGTTTTATATAAAAATGCCGCTATTGATCAGTTTTTAGTGGCGTTTTAGCTAAAAAACGCTGCTATCGATCAGTTTTTAATGGCGTTTGGGCCAAAAATGCCGTTATTGTTTAGTTTTTTGCGGTGTTTTCTTGAAAATGCCGCTAATGTATAATTTTTGGGGCGTTTTTGTTTAAACGCCACTAAAAATGCTGCTAAAGCCCTATTTCCCTATAATGAATTTAGCATTGATCTAGTTCTAAGTACGACACCTATTTCTATTACTCCGTATAGGATGGCTCCGACTGAGTTAAAGGAGTTGAAAACCCAATTGCAAGAATTGACAGATAAAGGTTTCGCGAGACCTAGTTATTCACCGTGGGGTGCACCAGTTTTATTTGCGAAAAAAGAAAGATGGTTCGATGAGGCTATATATTGATTACCGACAAATCAACAAGGTGACTGTAAAGAATAAGTACCCTTGTCGATGATAGATGATTTATTTGATCAACTGAAGAGAGCCACAGTATTTTCCAAGATAGATTTGAGGTCCGATTATTATCAGTTGAGAGTTAAGGACTCGAACATGTCAAAAACTGCATTTCAGATAAGGTATGGTCATTATGAACTTTTGGTAATGCCTTTTGGTCTAACTAATGCTCCTGCAATTTTCATGGATTTAATGAATTGAATTTTTCGACCTTATTTGGACAAATTTGTTGTGGTGTTTATTGGTGATATCCTGATTTATTCTCGTGACGAATCTGAACATGCCGATCATTTGAGGACTATTTTGCAAACTTTGAGAGATAAGTAGTTGTATGCTAAGTTTAGCAAAAGTGAGTTATGGCTTAGAAAAGTTAGATTTTGGGGGCATATTGTGTCGATGATGGGATCCGAGTTGATCCGAGTAAGATTTCAACCATTGTTGATTGGAAACCACTGAGGAACGTATCCGAGGTTAAAAGTTTTTTGGGCTTAGCTGGCTATTATCGCAAGTTCGGTAAAGGATTTTCTATGCTTGCCTCTCTGATGACAAAATTTTTGCACAAAGATGTCTAGCTCGAATGGTCAGAAAAGTGCCAACAGAGTTTTGAGAAATTAAAAGCATTGTTGACTGAGGCTCCGGTATTAGTGCAACCTGAGCCAGGAAAAGAATTTATGGTTTACAGTGATGCATCCTTAAATGGATTGGGTTGTGTGCTTATGCAAGAAGGCAAGGTGATAGCCTATGCTTCGAGGCAATTGAAACCACACAAGAAAAATTATCTGACACATGATCTAGAGCTAGCTGCCATTGTGTTTGCTTTAAAGATTTGGAGACATCACTTGTATGGTGAGAAGTGTCAGGTATTCACCAATAAAAAAAAGTCTAAAGTACTTCATGACTCAAAAATATTTGAATTTACAACAACGGAGATGGCTAGAGTTGATAAAAGATTATGAGTTGGTAATTGACTATCACTCGGGTAAGTGATAAACTATAATATATACATATTTTTATCCCATGTTTTGCATATTTATGGATGATTTATCATATGTTTTATTGAATTCAATGCTCCTAATCCTTTAATTTCATGTTTTATATTCAGGAGAGCATAGAAAAGTGAAAAGAGCAAGAAACGAGCCCAAAATGGATAAAATAGGCTAATTTCAGTGTTCCACACAGCCTAGGCACTTCCACACGGGTAATCCACACGTCCGCGTGTGACATACGGGCTGGCCACACTCTCGTGTGTCATGGCCATGTTGACATTAAATCACGTCAGAATTTCACACAGCTTGAGCACCCTCACACGAGCGTGTTACACGGCCGTGTCCCTGTAGAGCCCAAGTCTAATTCTATTCGGAAAAGGCTAATTTTGGGCTATTTTGGGCTTTCCAAAGTCTATATAAACACCCTAGAGAAGGATCAAAAAGGGACAGGCAGAATAGAAGGTAGAAAATACTCGAAGACAGCCATTGGAATCAGCTCGGAAGTAGGATTGACTTCAAGACTGAAGATCTCCATTCAAGTTCTACTGAAGTTTTTGGGTTTTTTTATGTTTTGTTGTTTTCCCAATTTTGAGATGTTTTCCTCCATCATTATGAACTAAATTCCCTAAACACCTAGGGAAGATGAAACCTAAGATGAATCATATTATCTTTTGAATTATATGATAAATACTTGTTCTTATTCTTAATTATGAGTTTTAATCCTTGCTTTAATATTTCAGGATATTAATTCAGGTTTTGATGTGCTTATTTAGTAGAATAAAAGTCCTTGTTTAAGAGTAGATCTTCCATAATTAAGCAGAGTTAATTGCAATCCTAGAGATAGGACAACATAAATCTGGCAGATTAGAGTCAAATCTGGCAGATTAGAGTCAAATCTAATAAGGGAATCTATAGATCGAGTTAATGTGATAATAAGTGTTTTAATTAGAAAGAGAATTCAATTAATCAACCTAGAGTCAGTTGTTTTTAGTCTTGAGAGAGATATTAACATAAACTAGGGATTTCTATGGATTAAGTCAAGTGAATAAATCGTCTAGTTCAGAAGTAGTAAGTGAAGTCTAGGTGGATTCTTCCTTGGGTATTCTCTTCTCCATCGGTTTTCCAAAAGTATTTTCTAACCTTTATTTCTGTCGTGTTCTTAGTTAATTAAATAGTTAATTTTAGTTTAAAAACACCCATTTAATTCTTAGGCTAGATAATAAAAAGATAGTAATTATTAGTACTTTTAGTCCTTGTGGATACGATATTTTTGATCTCACCATAACTATACTACTGTTCGATAGGTGTGCTTGCCTTAGTCAAATTTTTAGTCAGTTTAGCGACCATCAAGTTCTTCTGGCAAGGATCTCTAGTTTATAACTAGAAGGAACCCGTCAGGACCTTTGCTATTTGATAGTGAGATAGAAAGCACAGCTGGCAGAAAATCGAAGAGAAATAAGGCGAAGCCTACAATATGTAGAGGAAGAGCAAGAGGACGTGACCTATATACCCGAAGAGATGGCGGACAATCCGAATAATCTGCAACCTCCTGTAGTTGTTGCAAATCCAATAAGTCAAAACCCTGCTCCTCGTACTATGTATGATTATGTTAAGCCTACTATAACAGGAAGTGAATTGGGTATTGTTAGACCTACTATTTCTGCAAATAATTTTGAACTGAAACCTAACACGATTCAAATGATACAACAGTTTGTTCAGTTTGATGGTTTGCAGGACGAGGATCCAAACACTCATTTAGCAAATTTTTTGGAATTCTGTGACACCTTTAAGATCAATGGTGTTTCTGACGATGCCATTCGCCTTCAGTTGTTTCCTTTTTCATAACAGAATAAGGCTAAACAATGGTTGAACTCGTTACCACGAAGGTCAATCACTACTTCGTAACAAATGACCGAAAAATTTTTGCTTAAATATTTTTCACCAGCTAAAATGGCTAAATTAAGGAATGACATCTCTTCTTTTATGCAGATGGATTTAGAAACACTTATAATGCATGGGAGAGATACAAGGACTATTGAGAAGGTGCCCTCACCATGGGCTACCTTTATGGTTACAGGTTCAGACCTTCTACAACGGTGTGAACTCCTCAACAAGGCAACTGATTGATGCAGCCGCCAGTGGAACCTTGAACAACAAAAAACCAGAAGAGGCTTACGAATTTATTGAAGAGATGTCACTAAACAACTATTAGTGGCAAGTCATGAGAACGAAGCTGACAAAAGCAGTTGGTGTTTTCAACCTCGACGCGGTCACTATGCTATCTAACCAGGTAGAACTATTGAATAAAAAGATTGATGGTTTGTATGATTCTACTCAGGTACATCCAGTGATGAGGTGTGATTCAAATGGAGGAGGGATGCACAACACAGACTATCCATCCTTCAACGCCAGCACCAAGGAAGAACAAGTCCACTATATAGGTAACAATTCTAAACCTCAGAATCACCCTTATAGTAACATTTACAATACAGGTTGGAGGAACCATCCCAATTTTTCGTGGGGTGGTCAAGGGAATCAAAGGCCATAACACCCTCTAGGTTTTCAACAACCACCTTACCAACAGGAGAAAAAGCTGAACCTTGAAGAGATGCTTACAAAATTTATCTCGGTCTCAGAAAATCATTTTTAGAATACCAAGACAGCACTTAAAAATTAGTAAGCGTCAATTCAATGGCTCGAAACTCAAATAGGTCAGCTTGCTAAGTTGATCTCTGAACAACCGCAAGATGGCTTGCCCAGTAATACAGAAACTAACCCAATAGAGCAACTCCATGCCACCACTGTGCGTAACAAAGAAGGGTTAGCTGAACCTAAATCTGAAACGAGGCAAGAAGTTGTGGTAAGCAATGGTAAGGTTGAGGTGAGTCATGGTAAACAAAAGCCGGTAAGCAAAGAATATAGACCTCGTGTGCCATACCTCAATACGACAAGGAAAGACCACATAGACAAACAATTCGGTAAATTCCTTAAACTACTTAAAAAATTACATATTAACTTACTGTTTATTGAAGCTCTTTCGCAGATGCCAAACACAGTTAAATTTTTAAAGGAGCTTTTAACAAACAAACGGAAGTTAGATGAGTCATCGCATATGGAGTTAAATGCAGTTTGCTCAGCTATTTTGCAAAACAAGCTACCCAACAAATTGAAAGATCCAGGGAGTTTTACGATTCCTTAATTAATTGGTAGTTTGAATGTTAATAATGATTTAGCTGATTTAGGGGCAAGTATTAATGTCATGCCCTACAAGATGTTTAAGCAGCTAGGACTACGGAAACCCAAACAAACTAGGATGAGCATACAACTAGCTGATAAAACTATTAGATTTCCTAGGGGTATCGTTGAAGATGTGCTTGTTAAAATTGGCAAATTCATATTCCCAATCGATTTCGTTATCTTAGACATGGATGAGGACAGTGATGTACCTTTAATTTTAGGCAGACCTCTTTTAGCAACTGCTAGATCTATCATTGATGTTGGAACAGGTGAACTCACACTTCGGGCAGGCGATGACATGATTAAACTCTAAGCTCGTGATTCTTACAAAAAGACTAGTGATCGAGATGATTAAACAAGTTCTTTTAATATGAGTAACCTTATTGTTCAACCCTCTTTGCAGGAAAAACTTTCGAGAAGTACAAATGAGCCACATTCCAGTCCATGTAATGACAAGACTATCCATGAAGAGTGAAGGCTACAGATCGAGGAACTAGATGAATGGCGAACACAGGTTAAGGAGAAATCAAGAATACATAATGAATCAAGGCATTGCCATGACAAACTTAAAGGTGAATCGAATCAACTTAAGGTTGGAGACAAAGTACTATTAGATGAAGTAGACCCTCGTGTTGCCACTACTGAACCTAATGGAGCAATACCTTTTGCGGTACTCAACGTTTTCCCATACGATACAGTCGAGGTAACTCATTCCAAATTTGACACTTTCAAGATAAATAGTACTCATCTAAAAACTTATTTTGATAAGATTGATAGGAGGAATGAGGAGTTCCAACTCCTCGACCCACTATGACCAGGAAAATGAGAGGTAAAGTCGAGCTTAGACTCTAAATAAGCGCTTCTCAGGAGGCAACACGAGCACAACACCACTAACTAGTTTATTTTATCTATTTTTTATATTTTAATACAGGTACAATGACCCACATGGTCAGGACACACAGGCATGTCCTTGGCCATATGGCAAAAGGGCTAAAAATACCCAAGTATCAACATACACACAGCCATAAACTCGAGCCACACGACCGTGCGACACAACCGTGTGAAACTTGGAGCTTACTTTTTTAAATTTTAAACAGGTCAGAAAGCAGCACGGGGCCGGACCACACAGGTGTGTGGGCTAGCCACACGAGCGTGGGAGAAGCGAAGGACATAAAACACGGTCGTGGGACTCGGTCGTATGACAAATGGCCATTCAATGTTCGCGATGAACACAGGCTAGATTCGAGCCACACAGGCGTATGACACACCCGTGTGGCCCAACATGTGGCTGTTACACGACCGTGTCACCATAAAAAAAACCTTAGCCCCTTTCTTCATTCTTTTCTCTTCTCCCCCAAATTCCCCCAAACCCTAGCTGTCGCAGCTCCATTCCCCCCTCCGTCCGACCACCGTTCGAGCCACCTAGCCTTGCCGTGTACTCCTCAACCCTTTGCGCATAAACTTTCATCCTTTTTTTTCCTATTCCCCACTTATCCCTTCACTACCGACCAAGAACGCCTCAAGCTTCCATCCCCACAACCCAGCCCCACCACCGCATGCCTATCCCTTCTCCTCTCCACAGCCACCACCACTCGCATCATTTAGCCCTGCTCCAACGTTTGTGCGACTCTGCCGACTACCAACCCTACCATCGGTCACCCCTTCTCAAACCTTTTTTTTTGTCTTCCTTTATTATTATTAGTTTAATTATTATTTTGTATTTTGTTTCTTTATTTTATTTTATTTCTCTTTGTCGCAACTGATTTTATTTACTCTTTTTTTCTTGATTAGTTAGTTAATTTCTTGATGATAATATTGTGTTTTTGCTTCATTAAATTTTGAACATTATTTTTAATCATTTGATTTCATTTGTTACTTCTTCTAATCCCATTAGTCTTCCGCATATCTTCTATTTTCATTGTTGTTCTTAGTTTTATAATTTCATTTTTTTTGCTCTGTTGCTTCATGGATTGGTCTTAGGTTTCTCTTAAAAAGCATGTTGTTTCTTAGCCCCATTATATTCTATGTTTATTTTTGTCTAGTTTTTTAGCTTCGTTTAAATTTTTATTCTCTCCTTACATACCGCTATTAAGTGTGTTCATTCATTCTAAAATATTTTGCAGGCCCATTATGAAGAACACAGGAGGCAAGTCAAAAGTGGCCATCCACGCTTCGAAAAACCAGAAGGGTCCTGGCGCAATCTCCTCGAGCGCTTCGGCCGCAACTCGCCACCATTTGCTCTAATTTCCATCTAGCAACTAGGAATATTTATATCAGCTTCTCAGCGTACAACCCCTCGGTGTGGGTCGTTGCATTGATTGGGCCGTGCTAGAGCAGATCCATTTGGTTGATGATGTGTGCGCGATTATTACCACAGCCCCGTGGGATGGGTTCTTCACCATCATCGAGCCCACCTACTCGGTGCTCACCTTAGAGTTTGGCGCCACATTTTCAGTCCAGCAGGTCATGTCAATCCATGATGAGCCCGACACTATCACCTTGCACATTGGTGGGCTAGTGCGACACATGAGCGTCCCAGAGTTTGGTGCTGCTTTGGGACTTTACACAGAAGAGTTCATGAGCGCCGAGGACTTTCTTCAGCTTCATAGACATATTCATTACTCACCTTCGTGATGTTGGACTGAGCTCATGGATGGCCTAACTAACTATGACGCGAGTCGTAAGAACGCGACACACCACTCTCCGGCCCTACAGTATATTCACGCCCTACTAGCTCACACTTTGACAGGTCGGAAAGAGAGCACAGGAGTGATTAGTACTTATGACGCCTATTTCTTGTGGAGCATGACTACCAGACATGTGTTTGATTTGGCGTATTTCATCACACTTGCTTGCCACAACCAAACTAAACGCCATAAGAAGGGCCCCATCTTTCTCAACCCTTACGTGACTTGTCTTGCTCGACACTTCGATCTCCTCGACACGCCAGAGATGCCATCAACACTCACACTAGTAGGCCAGATGTCTCCTCAAGAAATTTCTAGTATGATCCACATGAGGATGATCGAGCGACATCATGGATTCAATCCCTTTCAGTACCGGTTAGCTCGTTCTGATGGTCAGGATGATCTAGAGGACATTACTGATGATGTTCCTCCCCTTCATAAAGACCCACCTCCACCACCATCACAGAGTCACCGCCCCACTGCTACCACCTTGACAGATATATCCGAGCGACTCTCTCGCTTTTAGCAGTAGCATTTTGAGTGGTTCGACAGCATCGATGTCACTCTTTGATAGATTTGCCACCACCTTCACATCTCTCCTTTGGCACCGTCGACCCACGAGGCATCCGATAATGAGGACTTTTGAGTCCATTTATTTTATTATTTTTATTTTTATTTTTTATATATTTTTGAAGACTTATGTTTTATATTTTATGTTTATCTTTATGGTTATTATCGAGTAATCCCTTAATTCTCTTCGACAGTTGTGTTTATTTTCTTATTAGTAATACAAAATCATGCCTTTCATTGGCCTTATCTACAATCCTAGCTTTCACTATTCTAAGGATTTCATCCAAAAATTCAGGGCAGTTTCGCTTCTCTCCCTCTCTTCTGATATTATACTTATATTGTTATTATCTATCTTTGTACATTGAGGATAATGTACATCTTAAGTGTAGGGAGTTTATTTATATGATTATCAGAAAATCCCTGAATTTCTATCTCATTCTTAAGTAATTTTCTCATATTACTATTAGAATGAATTTTGATTGACTTATTATTTTTATTTATATATTTTAGATTAAATCATAGGTAATCATGCATTGATTGTTTAAACTTTAAGACATTAGAGAATCAAGCATGATAAGTTGATTTTTGAGAATTAAAAATTTTTAAGTTGTTTCCCCGAATTTAGGTATTATCTTGAAGTTTGAAATTCACAGGATTGACATCAAAAGCCATAATTTTTGTAAGATTTTCAACCTTTAGAGCATATGTCACCTCTTGCTCACTTCTATTGTTTCTTATGAATGTGTCAATACTGATTTGTTGTTCTAGAACTTGCTTCGATTATACATGTCGAGACTACACCTTTGATTTGATATACTGAGATGATAAAGGCACTTAGGTTTTAACCCACTCACTCCTTAAAAGGCCTACCTTCATAATTAACCTTTAATGAACCACCCTTGAGCTTAAAACCTCCCTCTTAATTCACCCTTAACATTAACCCATTAACCTCTTTTTGATTCCTTGAGAATTTTCCCTATTTAATTTGATCCTCTTTTTGTCGAGATTTTATTTGAATAATTGTCTAGCTATGTTTTCCTATTCAATTAGTAGTTCTAAATAATTGACTTGTTCTTATTCTTAAAAAAACTGTATATATATTTATGTTGATTCTTATAAGTTCTTTGTTATGAGCTAAGTATTTAATTCCATATTCTGAGAAGAAGCTCATGTTTCTCATTAATAAAATCGATTGATGTAATTATTTAGTGTTAGTTTTTATAACTAGGTAATTTATCAATTCAATCTCAATTCTAACCTTCTTTTTCAGCCTTTATCCACACCTTTAATCGAAGCCCCATTACAACCCTGTTAAAGACCTTTTGATTTGTGTATCATCTCATTTAAAGTGGTGGAGATTTGATTTTCATGCAAACCTATGGTAATAACTTTTCATGTTTGACTAATTGAGCGCTTATTTTTTAACCTTAAACACCTTGAGTGATTTGAGCAAATCTTTAGTGAGGATGCCAACTCTGTGTGATTTTGAATTAAAGGTAAATACTTAGATAAAGGGAAATATCTATGTTTTCATGATAAAATGCTCAACTTGGATTGTTTGAAACTTTAATGTTCATTTAGTTGAATTTTCAATGTATGATTATTTGTGGATTATTTCGAAACATTTTTTATAAGAATTATAAAATGAGAAGAATGAATTTAAGTTGTGAGTGAGGATTTTGCTTAAGGATAAGCAAATGCTTAAGTGTGGGGATATTTGATAAACCATAATATATACATATTTTTATCCCATGCTTCCCATATTTATGGATTGTTTATCATTAGTTTTACTAAATTCGATGCTCCTAATCCTTTAATTTCATGTTTTATATTTAGGAAAGCATAGGAAAGTGAAAAGAGCAAGAAACGAGCCAAAAAAGGACAAAATAGATTTTAGTGTTCCACACGGCCTACGCACTTCTACACGAGTAATCCACTCGCCCGTGTGTGACACACGGGCTGGCCATACACCCGTGTGACATGGCCATGTCGACATTAAATCACGTCAGAATTTCACACGGCCTGAGCACCCTCACACGGGCGTGTCACACAGCCGTGTCCCTATTGAGCCAAAGTTTAATTGTATTCAAAAAATGATACTTTTGGGCTTTTCAAAGCCTATATAAACACCCTAAAAGAGGATCAAAAGGGGACAGGCAGAATAGAAGGCGGAAAATACTCGAAGTCAGCCATTGGAATCAGCTCGAAAATAGGATTGACTTCAAGACTAAAGATCTCCATTCAAGTTCTACCGAAGTTTTTGGGTTTCTTTATGTTTTGTTGTTTTCCCAATTTTGAGATGTTTTTCTCCATCATTATGAACTAAATTCCTTAAATACCTAAGGAAGATGAAACCTAAGATGAATCTTATTATCTTTTGAATTATATGATAAATACTTGTTCTTATTCTTAATTATGAGTTTTAATCCTTGCTTTAATATTTCAGGATATTAATTCAGGTTTTGATGTGCTTATTTAGTAGAGCAAAAGTCCCAGTTTAAGAGTAGATCTTCCATAATTAAGCAGAGTTGATTGCAATCCTAGAGATAGGATGACATAAATCTGCAGAATTAGAGTCAAATCTAATAAGGGAATCCATAGATCGAGTTAATGCGACAATAGGAGTTTTAATTAGAAAGAGATTTCAATTAATCAACCTAGAGTCAATTGTTTTTAGTCTCGAGAAAGATATTAACATAAACTAAGGATTTCTACGGATTAAGTCTAGGTGGATTCTTCATTGGGTATTGTCTTCTCCATCGGTTTTCCAAAAGTATTTTCAACTTTTATTTCTGTCGTGTTCTTAGTTAATTAAATAGTTAATTTTAGTTTAAAAACACCCTTTAATTCTTAGGCTAGATAATAAAAAGATGGCAATTACTAATACTTTAAGTCCATGTGGATACGATATTTCTGGTCTCACCATAACTATACTACTATTCGATAGGTGCACTTGCCTTAGTCAAATTTTTAGTCAGTTTAGTGGCCATCAATAAAGCGAACATGGTCGTCGATGCCCTAAGTAGGAAATGCTTATTTGCCTTGAGAGCTATGAATACTCAGTTGACTGTGTCCTATGATGGTTCAAGGCTATTAGAGTTGAGGGCTAGACCGGCATTTCTCCAAGAGATTTGTGAAGCTCAGAAAGGTGACAACTATTTGCAAACCAAGAGAGCTCAATGTGAGTCAAGTGTTGAATCAGATTTTTGGATTGCTTTCGATGGTTATTTAATGTTCTAGGATAAGGTCTGTGTACGTAGAGATGACGAGTATATTGAGAAAATTCTTCACGAGGCACATAGTAGTTGTATGTCCATCCATCTGGGTAATACCAAGATGTATAATGACATGAGGAGGTTGTATTGGTGGCCAGGTATGAAAAGGGACATTTCAAAGTTTGTTTCGAAATGCTTAATTTGTCAACAAGTGAAATTCGAGCACCAAGTACATTCAGGTTTACTTCAACTTGTGATGGTTCCTAAGTGGAAATGGGACCAAATTACTATAGCTTTTGTAACGGAATTGCTGTTGTCACCGAGAAAGAAAGATGCAATTTGGGTCGTAGTTGATTGATTAACGAAATCGGCTCATTTTATTCTGGTACGTACCGACTACTCAGTCGATAAGCTAGCTGAGTTGTATGTTTCTAAAATTGTGAGACTTCATGGAGTACCTTTGCGATTATTTCAAATAGGGACCCGATATTTGCATCGTGGTTTTGGAAAAAGCTATAAGAAGCTTTAGGTACAAAGTTGAATTTTAGTACCGCTTTCCATCCGCAAACTGATGGTCAGTCCGAGAGAGTAATACAGATACTTGAAGACATGCTCCGGTGTTATGTTCTTGAATTTCAAAGCAGTTGGGAAAAGTACCTGTTGTTGGTAGAGTTTGCCTACAACAACAGTTATCAAACGAGTTTAAAAATGGCGCCCTATGAGGCATTGTAACAGTCTAGTTTTGACCCTAGTCGAAATAGTTGTTTCGGGACCACAAATCCTAGTCTCAAAAATATTTTAATATTATTTTCTGTTTCTATGATATGAGAATTTGCATTTGTGAAATTTCTATGATTTAATTTGTCTGTTTCTGTGCTTAATTATGAAAAAGGATTAAATCGCGTAAAGTGTAAAAGTTGAGTGCTAGATGTTAATGCACCTATTTGGCTTGGCTTTTAAAATATGGGTCCTTGCATTCAAATTTACCATTTATGTTAATGGTGGACAATTATGGACATGTTAGGTAAGTTTTAATGATTTATTAATCAAGGGTAAAATGGTAAATGGTGTATTAAATGAATTAAAGTAAATTAATAAACATGAAAATGAAGCCATTTCATGCATATATTGCGGAAAATACAAATAAATAGAAAGAAGAAGACTATCCTAGGGTTCGGCCATTGATTTGGTTGATTAAGGTATGTACTTCGGTCCATTTTTTATAATTTCTACGTTTCTGTTATCGTTGCTTCGTGTTCTTCAAAGCCCATGTCTAAATTTATGTTTCTATTAAAGATTTCATGAAATTCCATTGTTGATATCATGAGTTTTGTGATATTTTGGATGAATTATGAAGGCTTGTTAGATGAGTTATATATTTTGTTCTTGAATTTTTGATGAAATGAGCTATTTGGGCTAATTTGTGAAAATGAGGTTTTGAAGAACTAATTTGTGAATTTAACATGTTGTATGGGCTTATATAGAAGCCATGAAAATTCAGCTAGCCCTTGTTGCAAAGAAATTTTACATATTGGTGATTTTGTGAAAAATTGACTAAATTGTCAAAGTGTGAAAATGTAAGGGCTAAAATGTAAAGTGCCCTAAATATGTGTATATGGATTAAATTGAATGCAATGAATGATTAAATGGATGACTTTGTACTGTATTAGATCAAGAACAAAGAAAATCAGACTTAGATCGAGAGAAGTCTAAGGTAGTCGAATAGTCGACTCATTTTCGTCCGAAATCTGTACGATGTAAGTCAAACTACACTTATGTGTTAAGTTATTAAATTCTTTGTTTATAAACTGTTATCTGTATTGGACGGCCTTGAGAGCCTGATAAAAGAATGTTGGTATTGATCTAGATTATCGTATAAGACCGTGTCCGGGACACTGGCATCGATTTGAAATTTACGTGTAAGACCATGTGTAGGAGATCGACACCGTATCTGTTTTTGTATAAGACCCTGTCTGGGACAAAGGCATCGATACTGAATTACATGTAAGACCACGTTTGGGATGTTGGCATTGTACTCATCTGTGAATATTTATTTCGTTTCTAGATTGTCCGATGATAAAGTATGAGATATAAAATGTATAATTCCTACAGGTACGTTTGAGTCGTACTTAATTTCTGAATATGAAAGACTCTGTTTCTGCGAAGTAGGTTCAGAAATCATGGAAATGAATATGATATGCTTATAAGCAAATGAGCATGGTTAAGTTTATGAACAACTCTGAGAAATGGCTATGAATTCATATTGTTGTTTTGAACTACATATATATGCTTTATGTAATTAAACCAATTATGTTTGGCTTACTAAGCTCTTCGTAGCTTACTCTGTGTGCGTACTGTCTGTTTTACAATTATCGTAGCTACTGAAGGCTCTGGAATAGTCGAGGATTGTCATACACCATCAAACTCTTTTTGTTACTTTCAGAAATGTACATAATTATGTATGGCATGTATAAGCTAGAATAGATTAGTTGATATGCATGTGCAAGTTCTGCCATTTGAATTGGCTAATAAATGATATATTTGTGTATTGTTTTGGTGTATGTCTTAATGTGCTATGTTCTAATGTGTTTTGGTCATATTTGAACAATGAATTGGTTGGAAATGTTGGTATACTTGTTGCATATTAATGTTTGTAGGATTGGAACCATATGGGGTGGCAAATTGGCTCAAACCAAGCCTGCATTGTGCCACACAGCCAGGGAACACAGCCGTGCCTTATGGCCATGTGAGAAAGTCAGTAGCTAGCTAAATTTTACACGGTCATGGCACACGGCCGTGTCTGTTGGCCGTGTTAAAAAGTTAGTATAGGACCTCTTTTTGGCACGGTTGGACCACATGGACATGTCTTGTGCCCGTGTGAGTCACACGTCCTAGTCACGCGGGCGTGTGACTTGGTCAGTTTTGAAAATATTGATTAAGTTTTAAAATTTCTAAATAGGTTCGGTTTAGTTCTGACCTTCCCTAAATGTACGTTTTAGGTCTCGTAGACCATCTTAATGGATGAATTGTGGATGAATATTTATGTATTGATATTATATGATATCTATGAATCTGTGTTACTCTGAAATACTCTGTCTATCATGTGACTCCCCTTTCCTATTCTGGCGATGGTTATGGGATAGGGGTGTTACATTTTATTGGTATCAGAGCTATGGTTTAGTTGATTCTAGGACTACCATAGTGTATATGAGTCTAGTTATACATGCCATATATTTGAATCTGTGATAGTGTGATGACTCCTGACTTTGAAATGTGCTTTTATATAGCAAATGGATCCTGATAGAGCTGTAGCTGACGATGTTAAAAGTAATGCGCCTGCTCCCGCGCAAGGCGCGGTGCAAGATGATTCATGACCAATTATGAGTAACCGTGATAGTGAGGCTGAGCAAGCCTTCTATCAGATGATGAATGAATGGTTCACCCAATACATTAGAACCAATCCGACTGTACAACAACCTCCACCCCCAGTTAGTCCTTCTCAGATTCCTGTCGTGACTTCTGTGAATCCGGTTCAGCTAAATAGACCACTGGTTGATAAGATTAGAAAGTATGGGGCTGAAGAATTCAGAGCTACAATGAATGATGATGCTGAAAGAGTCGAATTCTAGTTAGAAAATACAATACGGGTATTTGATGAAATGTCTCTGAATCTAGAAGAATATGTTAAATGCGCCGTTTCACTTCTGAGAGATACGGCATATCATTGGTGGAAAACTTTTTCGAGTGAACGGGTTACCTGGGATATCTTCCAAGTTGAATTTCGGAAGAAACACATTAGCCAGAGATTCATTGATCAGACGTAAAGAGTTTCTTGAGCTTAAACAGGGCCGAATGTCTGTTACTGAATATGAACAGAAATTTGTGAGATTGAGCCAGTATGCTCAGGAATGTGTATGAAATGAAGCAATAATGTGCAAAAGATTTGAAGATGGACTAAACGAAGATATCCGTCTACTAGTGGGGATTTTGGAGATTAAAGAAATGGTAGTGCTCGTTGAGCGAGTATGTAAAGCTGAAGAATTAAGCAAAGAGAAAAGAAAAGCTGATTCTGAAGCTAGAGATGCTAGAAAGAGATCTTCGAGTAAATCATTTCAGTCTGGACCATAGAAATTTTGAGATGGTCAGAACCGTTCAAATACTAATGTGGGACATTCAAACCGAGATCGAGCTAGATCGTATCTGAACACTAGAGCCCCTGTTACTTCTATTGCAAGTGTTGGAAATGTTCGATCTGAGAAACCTAAGTGTAAACATTATGGTAAAGGACATCCGGGAAATTGTAGATTGAATGACCGAGCCTGTTTCCGATGTGGATCCCTGGATCATTTTATAAGAGATTGTTCTAAACCCACTGAGCAAGAGAATGTACAAAATCTGAGATCGAGCAGCACTTCAGCTAGAGGTAGACTTTCCAGAAATACAAGAAATACAAGTGGTGATCAAAGAGCTACTAGGGATACTGTTGTTAGATTTGAGGCCAGAGCACCTGCTAGGGCCTATGCTATCCGAGCTCGTGAGGAAGCCTCGTCTCCAGACATGATTACTGGTACTTTTATTCTTTATGATACTTCTGTGATTGCATTGATAGACCCTGGATTAACACATTCTTATATTTGTATGAATTTAGTGCACAGTAAGACTTTGCCTGTAGAGTCTACTGAATTCGTAATTAGAGTATCGAACCCCTTAGGCAAAAGTGTCTTGGTTGATACAGTCTACAAGAACTGACCGTTAATGATTCGAGATACATGTTTTCCTGCTAATCTGATGCTATTGCCTTTTGATGAATTTGATATAATTCTAGGGATGGATTGGTTAAAATTGCACAATGCTGTTGTGAATTGTAAAAGAAAAGTCATTGATTTAAGGTGTAAGAATGATGAGATAATTCGAATTGAGTCCAGTGATCTGAATGGACTACCAGCTGTGATGTCTACAATGAAAGCACGGAAATATGTAAAGAAAGGTTGTGAAGCCTACTTAGCTTATGTGTTAGACTCGAAAGTGAATGATAAGAAAGTTGAATCAGTGCCTGTTGTTTGTAAATTCTCTGATGTACTTCCTAAGGAACTACCTGGTTTGCCTCCGAATCGAGAAGTCGAGTTTGGCATTGAATTGGTACCTAGTACTACTCCGATATCGATAGTTCCCTACAGAATGGCTCCGACTGAACTAAAAGAATTAAAATCTCAGTTGCAAGAATTGACCGATCGAGGATTTCCTAGACCGAGTTTCTCACCTTGGGGTGCTCCTGTTCTGTTTGTGAATAAGAAATATGGCACAATGAGAATGTGTATTGATTATCGTCAACTTAATAAAGTGACTGTAAAGAACAAATACCCGCTGCCTAGAATTGATGATTTATTCGATCAGTTGAAAGGTGCTACTGTGTTTTCAAAGATAGATCTGAGATTGGGTTATTATCAGTTGCGAGTAAAAGACTCTGACATTCCGAAAACTGCTTTCAGAACGAGGTACGGGCATTATGAATTTTTAGTTATACCTTTTAGTTTAACGAATGCACCTGCGTGTTTATGGATTTGATGAATAGAATTTTCAAGCCGCATTTAGATCAATTTGTTGTAGTATTCACTGATGACATATTGATTTATTCACGTAATGAATCTAAGCATACTGAACATTTGAAAATAGTATTACAAATTTTGAGAAATAAACAGTTATATGAAAAGTTCAGTAAATGTGAATTTTGGTTGCGAGAAGTTGGTTTTCTGGGTCATATTGTATCAGCTTCCGGTATTCGAGTTGATCTGAGTAAGATTTCAGCTATTCTGGATTGGAAGCCTCCGAGGAATGTATTTGAAGTTCGCAATTTTCTGGGACTTACCAGGTGCTATAGATGATTTGTAAAAGATTTCTCGATGATTGCAACTCCGTTGACCAAATTGCTCTAAAAAGATGTGAAGTTTGAATGGTCAAAAAAGTGTCAAAACAGTTTTGATCGGTTAAAAGCTCTATTAACTGAAGCTCTAATATTGGTACAACCTATGTCAGGTAAAGAATTCGTTGTTTACAGTGATGCTTCGTTGAATGGGCTCGGTTGTGTTTTAATGCAAGAAGGAAAAATTGTTGCTTTTGCTTTGAGACAATTAAAGCCGCATGAGAAGAACTGTCCAACACACGACCTCGAGTTAGCTGCCATTGTATTTGCTTTGAAGATCTGGCATCACTATCTGTTTGGTGAGAAATGTCATGTGTTTTCTGATCATAAAAGTCTGAAGTATTTAATGACGCAAAAAGATTTGAATTTGCGACAGAGAAGATATTTAGAACTGCTAAACGATTACGAACTTGTGATTGATTATCATCCGGGAAAAGCTAATGTTGTTGTTGATGCTTTGAGTAGGAAATCGTTGTCTGCGTTGTGTGCTATGGACGCTAATCTAGCACTGTCTGATGATACTTTGGTTTATGCCGAACTGAAAGCAAAGCCTTTGTTTATACAACAGATCTGTGAAGCTCAGAAATCTGACAATGAATTGATAGCTAAACGAACTCTGTGTGATTATGAATTCCAGGTTGATGTTAATGATTGTTTGAGATTCAAAAATAGACTTTGTGTTCTGAGAAATCCGGAGTTGATTCGGATGATTTTGAGTGAAGCTCACAGCAGTAGATTTTCTGTACATCTGGAAAGTACGAAAATGTATAACGATTTGAAACAACTATATTGGTGGCCGAGAAAGAAAAGAGATGTTTCTGACTTTGTTTCGAGATGTTTAATCTGTCAGTAAGTTAAAGCTTAACATTAGGTGTCATCTGGGTTATTACAACCGATTATGATTCCAGAGTGGAAATGGGATCGAGTGACCATGGATTTTGTTTCAGGTTTGCCTTTGTCTCCGAAAAAGAAAGATACAATTTGGGTTGTAGTTGATCGTTTGACGAAATTAGCTCATTTTATTTCGATTCGGTTTGATTATTCGCTCGATAAGCTAGCTGAGTTGTATATTTCTGATATTATGAAATTGCATGGTGTACCATTGTCAATAGTATCTGATAGAGACCCGAGATTTACATCACAATTCTGGAAGAAATTGCAAGATGCTCTAGGTACTAAATTGCATTTCAGCAGTGCTTTTCATTCGCAAACAGATGGTCAATCTGAGCGGATTATTCAGATACTTGAGGATATGTTGAGATGTTGCATTCTCGAGTTTAAAGGTACTTGGGAACAGTATATACCTTTGGTTGAATTTGCCTATAATAATAGCTTTCAATCGAGTATCAAAATAGCACCATATGAAGCTTTATATGGTAGAAAGTGTAGAACTCCATTATACTGGTCTGAGCTTAGTGAGAATAAGATTTATGGTATTAATCTGATAAAAGAAATAGAACAGAAAGTGAAAATAATCCGAGATAGTCTGAAAGCTACCTCTGATCGTCAAAAATCTTATGCAGATTTCAAATGAAAGGATATCAAATATGAGATAGGTGATAAAGTGTTTCTGAAGGTATCTCCGTGGAAGAAACTATTCCGATTTGATAAAAAGGGCAAGCTGAGTCCGAGGTTTATCGGACTGTATGAAATCATTGAGTGAGTTGGGCCGGTTGCTTATAGATTGAAGCTATCATCTGAGTTAGAAAAGATTCACAATGTATTTCATGTATCGATGCTTCGACGATACAAATCTGATCCTTCGCATGTAATTTCCCCATCTAATATTGAAATCCATTCAGATATGACTTGTGAAGAAAGCCAATCTGTATTCTGTCCCGTGAGATTAAAGAATTGCGTAATAAGAGAATTTCATTAGTCAAAGTACTGTGGCATAGACACGGAGTAAAAGAGGCTACATGGGAGCCTGAAAATGCAATGAAACAACAATATCCGAATCTGTTTAACAGTAAGATTTTCGGGGACGAAAATCCTTAAGGGGGGAGAATTGTAACAGTCTAGTTTTGACCCTAGTCAGAATAGTGGTTTCGAGACCACAAATTCGAGTCTAAAAAATATTTTAATATTATTTTCTGTGTCTATGATATGAGAATTTGCATCTGTGAAATTTCTGTGATTTAATTAGTCTGTTTCTGTGCTTAATTATGAAAAAGGATTAAATCGCGTAAAGTGTAAAAGTTGAGTGCTAGATGTTAAAGCACCTATTTGGCTTGGCTTTTAAAATATGGGTCCTTGCATGTCAAATTTACCATTTATGTTAATGGTGGACAATTATGGACATGTTAGGTAAGTTTTAATGATTTATTAATCAAGGGTAAAATGGTAAATGGTGTATTAAATGAATTAAAGTAAATTAATAAACATGAAAATGAAGCCATTTGTGCATATATTGCCGAAAATACAAAGAAATAGAAAGAAGAAGACTATCCTAGGGTTCGGCCATTGATTTGGTTGATTAAGGTATTACTTCGGTCTATTTTTTATAATTTCTACGCTTCTGTGATCATTGCTTCGTGTTCTTCAAAGCCCATGTCTGAATTTCTGTTTCTATTAAAGATTTCATGAAATGCCATTGTTGATATCATGAGTTTTGTGATATTTTTGGATGAATTATGAAGGCTTGTTAGATGAGTTATATATTTTGTTCTTGAATTTTTGCTGAAATGAGCTATTTGGGCTAATTTGTGAAAATGAGATTTTGAAGGACTAATTTGTAAATTTAACATGTTGTATGGGCTTATATAGAAGCCATGAAAATTCGGCTAGCCCTTGTTGCAAAGCAATTTTACATATTGGTGATTTTGTGAAAAATTGACTAAATTGTCAAAGTGTGAAAATGTAAGGGCTAAAATGTAAAGTGCCCTAAATATGTGTATATGGATTAAATTGAATGAAATGAATGATTAAATGGTTGAATTTGTATTTTATTAGATCAAGAACAAAGAAAATCGGACTTAGATCGAGGGAAGTCCAAAGTAGTCGAATAGTCGACTCATTTTCGTCCAAAATCCGTACGATGTAAGTCAAACTACACTTATGTGTTAAGTTGATTAAATTCTGTGTTTATAAACTGTTATCTGTATTGGATGGCCTTGAGAGCCTGATAAAAAAATGTTGGTATTGATCTAGATTATAGTATAAGACCGTGTCTAGGACACTGGCATCGATTTGAAATTTACGTGTAAGACCATGTCTGGGACATCAGCATCGTATTTGTTTTTGTATAAGACCCTGTCTGGGACAGAGGCATCGATGCTGAATTACATGTAAGACCACGTCTGGGACGTTGGCATTGTACTTGTCTGTGAATATTTATTTCGTTTCTGAATTGTCCGATGATAATGTATGAAATATGAAATGTATAATTCCTACTGGTACGTTCGTATCGTACTTAATTTCTGAATATGAAAGACTCTATTTCTGTGAAGTAGGTTCTGAAATCATGGAAATGAATATGATATGCTTACAAGCAAATGAGCATGGTTAAGTTTATGAACAACTCTGAGAAATGGCTATGAATTCTTATTATTGTTTTGAACTACATATATATGCTTTATGTAATTAAACAAATTGTGTTTCGCTTACTAAGCTCTTTGTAGCTTACTCTGTGTGCTTACTGTCTGTTTTACAATTATCGTAGCTACTGAAGGCTCGGGAATAGTCGAGGATGGTCATCACACCATCAAACTATTTTTGATACTTTCAGAAATGTACATAATTATGTATGGCATGTATAAGCTAGAATGGATTAGTTGATATGTATGTGCAAGTTATGCCATTTGAATTGGCTAGCAAATGATATATTTGTGTATCGTTTTGGTGTATGTCTTAATGTGCTATGTTCTAATGTGTTTTGGTCATATTTGAGCAATGAATTGGTTGGAAATGTTGGTATACTTGTTGCATATTAATGTTTGTAGGATTGGAACCATATGGGGTGGCAAATTGGCTTAAACCAAGCCTGCATTGTGCCATATGGCCAGGGAACACGGCCATGCCTTGTGGCCGTGTGAGAAAGTCAGTAGCTAGCTAAATTTTACACGGTCATGGCACACGGCCGTGTCTGTTGGCCGTGTTAAAAAGTCAGTATAGGACCTCTTTTTGGCACGGTTGGACCACACGGGCATGTCTTGTGCCCGTGTGAGTCACACAGCCTAGTCACGTGGGCGTGTGACTTGGTCAGTTTTAAAAATATTGATTAAGTTCTGAAATTTCTGAATGGGTTCGATTTAGTTCTGACCTTCCCTAAATGTACGTTTTAGGTCTCGTAAACCATCTTAATGGCTGAATTATGGATGAATATTTATGTATTGATATTATATGATATCTGTGAATCTGTGTTACTCTAAAATACTCTGTCTGTCATGTGACTCCCATTTCCTATTCCGGTGACGGTTATGGGATAGGGGTGTTACAGGCATTGTATGGGTGTAAGTGCCGAGCACCTCTGTATTAGAATGAAATCAGAGAAAATCAGATTCGCAGGGTTACTTAGTCCAAGAAACCAAAGAGAAAATGAAGATAATTTGTGATTGTTTGAAAGCTGCTTTAGATAGACAGAAGTCCTATGCGGATTTGAAACGAAAAGAGATTGAGTTTCAAGTTGGTGATAAAGTACTTTTGAAAGTGTCTCTGTGGAAAAAGGTTTTGGGATTTGGTAGAAAATGAAAGTTGAGTCTTCATTTTATAGGGCCGTATGAGATCACGGAGAGAATAGGGCCGGTTGCTTATCGATTAGCCTTACCATACGAGTTTTGAAAGATTCACAATGTGTTCCATGTGTCTATGTTACGCCGTTACCATTCTAACCCTTTACACGTGATTCCACCTACAGAAGTGGAGATACAACTGGATATAACTTATGGTGAGGAATCGGTTAAAATTTTAGCTCGGAAGGTCAAACAATTAAGAAATAAGAGTATTGCCCTTGTAAAAGTGTTATGGCAACGACATGGGGTTGAAGAGGCCACATGAGAACCCGAGGAAACAATGAGAAGCCAATACCCAAATCTTTTTACTGGTAAGATTTTCGAGAACGAAAATCCCTAAGGAGGAGAGTTGTAACATCTCGATTTTGGGCCTAATCGGAATAGTGGTTTTGAGACCACAAATTTGAAGTAGAAATATTTTTTTATGATTATTTTGAGGTCCATGGCATGATTTCATGATTGTGTGAAAGTTTCATGAAGAAATTTTGTGAATAAGTGTCCAATTTGAATTTTAGGACTAAATTTCAAAAGTTGCAAAATTAGAGATTCTAGAAGCTTTAAGTACGAAATGGCTTTAGATTATTAATTTGAGATCCTTAAATAGAAATTTTCCCAATTTCTATTTTTTATGGACAAAAATAGGCATGCATGGGTAAAATTTTAAAGAAAGGCATTAAGGGTATTTTTGTCATTTGGTAAATAAAAGAATTAAAGGGGAAAATGAAGTGAAAATCTGGTCCATCTTCTTCAAGAGTGTGCCAAAATTTCTAAGGACCATAGCTAAGGTTTTTCTTCAACTTTTCAAGCTTGAAAGTAAGTACATCCTAGCCTCGTTTTTTATGTTCTTTATGTTTTTGAGATCCTTGAAGCATGATCTAGCTATTTCTACCATTATTTTGAGCTAGGGTTCATGTTCAAAAACTTATCCATCTGTTTCATGCATGAATTTTGGTCTTTAATGGAAGAATATGAAAGTTTGATGCATGATAAACATCTTTGACTAAGTGATTTTTCATGAAAACCCCTAAAAGGACCTTTTTGTAAAAGTTGTAAAAATGAGTACTAAAAATCTAAATTGAAGAAAAATGTGGGTTGTTATGAGTATATGTTAGGTTCGGCTAGGCTTGGGTAACAAAGAAAAAGAGTACATTTCATTTTACGAGCCTAGGGACTAATTTGTAATTATATGAAAGTTTAGGGGCAAAATAGCAAGATCTTGGACTAAATCGAATTAATTGTCCATATTTTGTACCGAGGTAAGTTTTTGTGTAATTGATACAGCATTTTATTATGTATTTAACATTTAAGGTTGCATGGATTGTATATTTGTATTGGTGAATATTATTGATGTTGTCCAACAAGGGTTTGAGGTGACGAAAGCCAGTTGAATCTTAGGAACACTTAGGGTACAAATATCTTGACATTTGGGTTGATGAGATCCCATACAAGACCATATCTGAGACATGGCATCGATATTGGTATGTGTTATCATGTAAGACCATATCTGGGATATGGCGTTAATATGAGATTTCGTGTAAGACCACATCTAGGACATGGCATCTAAATGAGATTTCGTATAAGACCATTTCTGGGATATGGCATCGATATGAGATCCCTTGTAAGACCATGTCTGGGACATGACATTGGTATCTTATTGTGTGTATGAAAATCCCGAATATCCATAGTATTCCAAGTTGTTCAACGAGTAGTTTAAGGATTGGTCAAAGAAATGACGAGGTATAATCATGTTGAAAAGGTACAGGTATGTACGCCAAGCTAGTAGTTATTGAGATACGAAATGATAAAACTTTGGTAAGAAGTGAATAAATGAATTATGATCTTGAGTTTATTGTTCACTATGTAAATGACATGAGTTAAAGTTCATCTATGATACTTGATGACATTGTGATAAATTATGTTAAGTTATGTGTATAATGATGCATGGTTAATTTTGTTAATATTTATATGCAAACTTACTAAGCTTTAAGGTTACTCTCTTTCTTCTCCATTTTTCTTATAGTATCACCAAGCTAGCTCGGGGATCGAAGGACATCGGAGCTCGATTCACACTATCAAACTAATCTTTTGGGTATAGTGAATTTAAGTATTTTGAGTATGGCATGTATAGGGACTTGGTCTTTTTGTTATACGCCATATTGATTTAGTCAAGTGTGTTGGCTTATGATGATATTTGATTCATTTTGTATAAGGCCATGTGGTGTGGCTCATAATGAATGTTGGGTTGTAAACCAATTCATTTATGCATGTATGTGCCAATGCCATTATGATATGGCTCAAGGTTATCGATGGTTGAATGATAATGGTAGTTTGGTGTGTGAATAAGTTAATATGATAATGAATGCATGCAATCTAGGAGATATTGTTTATTTGCATACGTGTGTGTGTTGGTAAAATTGGTTTTTTCCATGATATGGAGTCTTAATTAAGTATATGAAATTATGTCATGTGAGATGCCAATGAAGTCTATTTGTGTATATGAAATTAAGGGTGCAAATTGGCTTGGAAAATAGCCTCAAAGATTGTCCACACGGGTAAACGCCTGTCCCATGGGCGTATGGTCTGGCCGTGTGCCCCTTGCACCCTAATTAATGCAAAATAGAATGCCCAGTAGCAAATATACAGGCAGAGACACGGCCATGTGTCTCAGCCGTGTGGAGGGCATGGCCTTGAGACATGGGCGTGTGCCCTGGTCGTATGAATTCTGCACTTAATTTCGGGAATTTAATTCACCACGGCCTAAGCACACGGGCATGTGCTGTGGCCGTGTGACCTCATTTTGCTAATGACGTCATAAATAGAGAGTTACATGGGCTGATGACAAGGGCATATCCCAAGCCACATGGGCGTGTGTGATCACACGGCCTACCCACATGGGCGTGTGACTCTCCAAAATATGAAAATTTTCTAAGTATTGTAAAAGTTTTGAAGGTTCTCGGTTTAGTCCCGAATTACTTCTGATGTGTGTTTTAGGCCTCGTAGGCCCATAATAGGGATGATATGAATATAATAGAAAGTTTTAAATTTGGACAAAAGTTCATGTCTCGGTTTTGTATGAATGTATATGTTTAAGTCCGATAATGCCTCCTACCTTATTTCAGCGTCAAATACGGGTAAAGGGTGTTACATGGATATATTAGTTGGAATAAGATCAATGGTCGAGTAAAATGGCATCGAGAGTATGAGTTCTTGTCAGGGATATAGTGCACCTAGTAACGATGTTATTATGTTAGTTAAGTTACAAGGTAAGCTAGATAAGAACCAACTGACTGTGAAACATGATAGTTAAAAGATAAGGGGATACTCAATTAGGTTTCTCAAAAGTTGTAGAATTTTGATAAGGACCTAGATTATAATAATAAATATTCAAGTTTGAAAAAGGGAAGTTCTCTTTTTCTTTCTTTAAAAATATGGTTGTCTAAGACTTGAGGAACCGAAGACATTTCTTTAAGCTGAAGTTTAGATCCCAAATTTTATCAGTGATTACTCTATATCAAGGTAAGTTTTATGACTCTACATATTATGCTATGAAAGAGTAGGTCTGTAATAGTGCATGAATAGTAAGATGAAGTAAGGCTTTTTATGGGGTTCATCTAGGTTTGAGATGATGGTAAAGGTTATTCGAATGAGTTACAATAGTGTTTCTCTGTTGTATAAGCTGTGGTTGTTGTAGTATCTTATTGAATGTTGGATCTAGAGTTTTGAACTATAGTAGGTGAGAATCAGGTGAGTCCCTAAACTGACTCTTGTATGTGCATTTTTTACATGAGATACTTATGTGGAAATTGTTTGAACTATGAAACTAGAACCAGAAAATTATAGTAAGAATGTTTGTTGAGAATAACATGTATAGTTTGTGTAGAATCTGACAAGTTTAAGTGTTAAAAATTCTGATGTTGAAGCATAGTTGTATGGGTATATCGAGTAAATATGCAATGAGATGTGAAATATTTTGGGTGTATGTTAATGTGTGAAGTGTTGAGTCTTAAGTAATGTCAGTACATGAAAGGTCTGTCAAGTGAGTTTGTGTCTGTTCACCGCGGTGAAGTCTAAAGGGTTCTGTTGAGACTAAAAACACGATATCTGATATGAATCATGAAGGAAAAGCCCATTGTCATGGCACCTTATGAAGAGGAACTAAAGGAAGGTTATTACACAATAGGGTTCCCTATGTGTCCTAGGGCGATCATGGGCAAACCTCACGTAATGTGAGTTTAGGCAAATTCATATCGTAAACACGTCAAAAAGAAAAGCCTTTGTGGCGAAATTTGAAAGGAAGGCCCTTAAGTAAACTCCGTAAAGAACACCTTTGTAGCGCACTCTTAAGAACCACCCTCATGGAGAACTATGAATAAATAGTCTATGTGGCAAACTCTGACGTGATAGCCTTTATGACGAAAACTTAAAGGAACAACTTACATGGCGAAGTCTGAAAGTAATGCCTATGTGGCGTATCCTAGTTAGGCTTTCAATGGTGTACCCTAAATGAATGATTCATGTGGCAGATTCTATATTAAACTATTTTGACGCAATCAATATGACTTGTAAGTGTGATTAGAAATATCAAAAAGGCATAGTGTCTTCATATGCTACAGTAAAGTGTTATGCAAGACCATGATTCAACTGTGTGTAATGAAGTGATGAGATGCCGAAGAGGTGATGGGTAAACATAAAAGAAGCGTATTTTAAATAAGGATTTTTCTAATTTTATATCTGAAGGAAGGTACCTACTATTTGTATATGTGATCAAACATGAATTGTGGTGAAACGATGGCTTAAAGTTACGTATACAAGAGTAGCGGTGTTTTGGCTGTATGGACTTTTGTAAAAGGAAATGGGTAAAGACTTATGAAAGATTAGATTCAAAAAAGTAAGTGGCTTATTGAAGATGTTGATATGTAAGTAATGAGTTCAGAGTAAGGTGTGATATTAATAGAGAATGAAGAATGAAATTCTAGAATTATTCGCCAAAAACAAGTTGAAAGACCAGAATAATAAGAACGTTATAACTATTCTTCAACAAAAATGAGCAAGCATTGTGCAGGTAAAGGACCTTTTTCACACTAAATTCTTATGAAATTACGTGTGTGTTATGTTATAGGTAAGTTGATGCGAGTCTACGTCAAGAAGGACAATGTCAGGATTACACCAAGAAGTGGCATATCGGGGTATTATGCATACAGAGCGAGTTAGCGACCTATTTAAAGTTTAAATTACTACTTAAAAATACATGCTTTGGGGTATCTGTAATAGATTAGGTTTTTCGTTTAAATTAGATATTGTTGCAATTTAATTACCTTGAGATGAAGGTGTAATTACTCATTGTATTTACTTATGTATTTTTAGTTTGAAATTATGTAATTAAGTTGTAATTATCTGTAAATTATATAAGCAGTTCAAGCTTGTATCTATATTAGTGTAGTAATATCCAAGATCCGAATCCTGATAATTAAATCGAGTTGAAGGTGTTACAAAACTTATTGCATATGAGAAATGTCGTGTATAGCTACTATTGATGAGGCAAATGTTGTCTAATTATTGTGTTGCAACTAGTGTTGTAACAATTTATTTGAACAACACAAGTGCAATAAACATATTTTACATATGGATTACTTTTCCTTGTTATATATATATATATTAGCAAAACTTTATTACACTTAAGTTGGATTCAACAGAAAATTGCAAGAGTTAATACACATATCTTGTTGGATTGAAAATTTAACTTATATATTTGTAATAAATAATTTTGTATATTTGAAATAATCAGCATATTTAAGAATTATTAATAAGGAGCTATAAAGAAAACTGATTTGAAAGACCTTGAAGAGTTCGAGCTACACAAGGGCTCAAGCTAGCGGGCCAACAAGGGGAGATTAAAACAATCTTATCAAATTTTCGAATCAAGGATAATTTAATGATTACTCAAAAGGCTATTCAAAGTTCATATTTCAAGTGGATAGGATTAGATTATCCAAGACAAATAACCGCATATATACTACTTTTTATAAAGGCTATCTATTGGCTTACTTTGGTATGAGTTTTTGAGTGTTTTATTTAGTTCACTTTGAGAACGTTTTGAGGGTAACTTCACCTCATACTTCTTAACTTCTGTTGAAGAGTTATTTTCACTTGTATGTGAGATAAATTAGAGAGAGTGATTGCAAACAATTGCTTACAATGGGGTTGCTTTTATCCTCATGTGTTTGGATAGTTAAGGCTATATTTATTGGATGTGTTGTGATAATTGTTTAGTGGATTTATTCTCTGAATTAGAGTCTGTAGAGATAGGATCATCATCCAAACTGCTCCATCGTTACTTCTGCTATACAATTTTCAAAGTTCTATTAAAACAGGTATTGCAATACCACTTTTGACAGAAAAATGCAACATTCGCAAATCAGTGTGCAATTTCAATATATATGACTTCGTACTATTTGTGCAAATAAGAAATTTATCCTGTTGCAGGAATTCTTCTTTATATTGACATAGAAATGGCAGTCACTTTCAGTAAAGTGTACATACAGGCGATGAATCTAGTATTGGAATGATGCTTCAGCATTTTGAATGAGAATACTCAATCAAGGGAAGGCGAATTCATGGTTGAGGGTCTTGGGTTGGAAAATTTTTGGACTAGGCCAGGGAGGAGAGGGGGGCGGGGGGTTTGCAAGATCTCAAATCAAGTGTCTACTTCAAAAGAGGCTCCTCCTTCTTAACCTGCCAGGCATCCATTCTCTTTCTAGCTTCTTCAACCTGCCGTTTAATCCAAGTAAGAAAGGGGAATAAATAGAGGCAGTGAAATGTCAGAAATTTACATGAAGTAGAATTATGCTTGTTTTAATTGAAAAATATTTAAATGATTTGACCTCCTTCTTCCAGTCAGTTCGAAATGTGACCCAAATCAAGACCAGGGTTTGCATGACTGTGCCACCAATCATCCCTGACCATATTCCCTGAAACCAAACCATTTATTTTAACTCGAACAACATATTAATACAATTTAATACTCGACCAAAAATATAAGATTTAATAAATTTGAAGTACAAATCATTTAAAACATATGGTCAAATACAAGCTTTTGTCTTTATACTATTCAGCTTAAAAAAAATTCTCTTTAATTTGCAATAATTGATTTATTTATTTTTATTAATGCCATGTTTTAATTTAATTTATTAATACTATTCAAATTAAAACATAAAAACTAAATATCAAGTTATATATAGCACAGCAAGTAACAAACAAAATTTGAGGGGAAAAAGAAAATAGAAGTGAGTACCTTGGCACCCAGATTGAAGTAAAAGCCAAGAAGAGAACCCAAGGGAACCCCGACAAAGTAATAGCAACCCACGTTGACATATGCAACAAAAGTTTGCCATCCACACCCAACTGCCACCCCTTTTATATATATACATATACATATACATATCAAAACAAAGATGAAACTGATGATCCAATTGAATTTTTCTTGAAGAGAATTAAATGTTATTACCGGACAAAACAGGCTGAACTCCGTTGAGGATAAGGGTTAATGCTAGAAGCGGACAGAGATCTGAAACAGCCTCCGCCACCACTTCACCCTCTGTGAAGGCGTAGCTAATGACATCACGTAGAACCATTATTATTATTGCCGCCGCCACCGAGATTATGAATGAAAGTACCGTCACTATGACCACCGAGAACGCCGCCGATTTTGGATGTCCCGCTCCTAGCTCGTTCCCAACTCTTACACTGCTCCATTTCCATTCATTTCTTTTGTCAATTATAGTAGGCACTAATTCGAAGGAGAATATGTATATATCGAATTGGATGACTAACCTTGCTGCGGCATTGAACCCCACCGAAATCATAAACACCCATCCAGATATCGTCATGCTGAAAATAATGACCCATTGAAAATTTATTAATCTACCAAACCAATTTAATTAAATTTTTTAGGGTTAATATATACCCTCCACAATTTATATTTATTTAATACTTAAATCTTTTGTTTTTAGAGCCAGTAAAGAACCTGGGAAGCAAGAAAAGAGAAGATGATTTGAAATGAAAGAACCCAGGCATTTGGCTTTAGAACTGATGCAGGGGAAATTGAGATGGACAGGTTCAGTTAGGGTTTTGTTTTATGTTCTTGGCTTTATAATGGTTGATTGAACCGCCCAAGCTAGCCAATGCATGTGAAATTGTTGGCAAGCTAAGGCGAATTTAAGGCTTTGTATCAGACTTTTACTCCGCATCAGGTGATTTCTTTCAAAAAGAAAAAAATTTTAATTGACATCTAAATTTAAAAATTATTAGCGAAGTTGATTTTTTTTATTGGTCCAAATATGTAAAATAAAAAATAACAATCTTAAAATCCAAGAAAAATAATTAAAAATTTTCTAAAATACATGGAATTCATTTAACAAGCAACTTTTATATAATTTTCTTTTGAAATTATAAAAAATATAATATTATCATTAAAAAAACACTTAAACATATGGTTGTGCAAATTTAGACAATAATTTGTTCAAATTCATTAAGCACGTAAAATAAAGAAAATATTATTAGGACAGGAATTAATATTTTATTACCTGTTAATCTAAAATCTAATTGTGTTGTAGTGAAGATGATATATAATATTAGTCTGATATGGACATAATTAAGCAGTAGATATAGGACAAGAATCTAGTATTAGTCACTTATTACCTACAGTATATTTTCTTTTTGAAAGCAATATTGGATTGGATAGAAAAAAAAACAAAATCAAGGGCCGGAGTCAAATGAAAATAATAGGCGCAAATAAAAAAAAAACAAACGCACCCACACATTTCGAAAATAAAAAAGACAAAAGACAATGGAAAGTGAATTATTAGTTTCTGAATATACGAGTCTATTTCTATAGGACATTCAATATTTTAAATGATTTCTACTTACTTACCAAATGGAGAGTGAATCCAAAGCCAATTCTGGGTTCTCGAGCAACCCTGCAAGCAAAACCAGAATCTGAAAATACCAAGTTTCCAAGCACAACATCACCGCCGACGACGCCGATAACTTGAAGAATCCCGGCAGGCCAGTGAAGGCTTGACTGCTGAACCCATTCCATGTATATTTGCACTTGTCGCTTTTCACTATATACACAAATTGAGCAACCACCACAATCCACCACGACAAGCTCAACACCAAGGACGCACCCAACAAACCAAGCCCCATTTTGTACACCGCGACCCAACTCATCAGCAGATGTATGAATAATGTGGCTGTGGATATGTAAGCGCTAGGGGCCACTATGCTCTGAGCCTGCAGAAATTTCTGAATGGGGAAATTTAAGGCGTATGCGAAGATTTGTGGTATTAGACCATAGACGAAAATTGCAGCGGCGGAAGCAATATCAGGCGATTCACCTAGTAATAATAAGATTGGTTTAGAGAAGACATAGATGAGTGTGAGAAGAATCCCTGTGAAGGTGAGGAGAACTGCTGATCTTTGAAGATATATGCCTAGCATGTCGTATTTGTGTGCTCCAAAGGCTTGCCCGCAAAGCGTTTCCACTGCACTCCCCATTCCTAACTACATGATCCCGGAGTTTAGTTCAATTGCGACTAGTAACCTCATTTATACGTGCGTGTGATTTTATTGTGTTTTTAATTCTATCTATTACCATCAAGATGCAATCTTTGGGAATCTCTAATGTGAAAAAGAAAAGAAAATAGTTCATGTGATGTATGTACGTACCATGAGGCCATAAGCAAAGATTTGGATGCCAGTGTTTCCGAGGGAGGCGGCGGCGAGTTCAAGATTACCGAGATGACCGGAGAAGATTTGGGTGGACATAGACATGAGATAGTTGATCATATAAACAATGACAGCCGGCGCTGCCAAGTGGAAAAGGAGTTTCGATTCGATACATGTCGCTTTTCCCCAACGCTCCAACAAGGAAGAGTTACCGTCCGACAATACATCCTCAAGCTCCGAACTTGTTGATTCGGATTTCGTATCCGAAGTTTGTGATTGAAGCAGAGGTTTTCCGATGGCGTTTTCGTGGAGGGATTCCATTGTAGGCTGATCAGTTATGGCTGTCAGCCGAACAAAAGAGACTTTTTTTTTTTTTTTGATGAAAGAACATAAGAGACTTTAAGTTATGTATTTATGAGGAAACGCTGGCGGCTTAAATGACAATGAGAGCTGGATTTGGAAATTTATAAATATATTTCATAAATTAGAAAAAAAAAGGGTAACCAATTAATAGTTTAGGAAAATAATTTTACATTTAAATGTTATTTTTATTGATATTTTTTAAAATGTAAATGATATCACGAGTATGGAAAATCGAACTTTTAATTGTGGCCTCGAACTCTAATTGGTAGCAAGTGCACGAAATCATTGAACTTCACAAATAAATGTTGGTTTTTCCTTTTTATTTTATTGATGAAGAAAAGACCAATTTGAAGATCTGCTTTTGGGCACTTGTATTATTAATTGCTTACGTCACTGTTTATGTATCTAGGATGTCGTTTTCTTATTCATTATTCTCTTTTCTATGGATTCTTTTTCAAAATTTAGTAGCCATAAACATCATATTAACATTTCGGATTTTTACAAAAATAAGATAAAAAAATAAAATAATACTTAAATAATACAACAAAAAAATATGTATTAAAATGGTACATTTTAGGGTGGTGCCGCCTATGGCAGTGGCGTGACCACCCTGGATCTGATTTTTTTTTTTACTTTTTCTGTTAAAAAAAAGTAAAAAACAAAAATCTAAAAAAAAAAGGTTGTGAAGGGTGTGCCAGAGACAGCACCGGTCACGCCTTCCCATAGGCGGCACCAATACTGCTATCGTGAAAGAAGAAAAAGAAGAAGAAAAGAAAAAAAAAAGAGGGTGGGGGGAAAAGGAAAGGAAGAAAGAAAAAAAGAAAGAAAAGTGAGGGAAGGAAAGAGACAAATAAGGAAAAAAATAAATAGGAATGAAAGTTTAAGATTTAAGGAAGAATAATTAAACCCTTGTTTTAATTGCTGTAATTATTATTTCTTTTCCTTTTCTAGTTTTTTACAAGAATAATTAAAGTGTTAAAAATGTAATTTTTTGTTATAAAATTTAATTTATTATTATTATCATTGATTTAATTGGAATTTAATTTTTATAAGGTATTATTTGGTTAAAAAGAGTTATTAAGGTATGTTTGTATTTATTTTAAATTTTTATTGATTTATAATTTATTTTTAATGTTTATTGAAGTAAAAAAACTTATTTATGTTATATACAAAGAATGTTTTATTTTTATGTAATTTATTTGTTATGTGTGTTTTAGATTGATTAGATATATTTTTATGTAATTTAAATTATTTGGCATGTTATAATTATTTGTTGTAATTAATCATTACAAATTGGTTACTTATCTTGTACAATTAACCTGCAAAATATTACACTATACTAAATTATGAGTTAAAAAATTATATCAACTTTTAAAATAACATAAAAAAATTATACCGACTTTTAAAATAACAATACATACAATTATACATTTAATATTTCTATTGAATAAACTAAGAGAAAAATAAAAATAAATATTAGAAATTTATAAACTTAAATATTTACATATACAAATAGTATAGAGATATAAAAGAAGAGAGGGGGAAGGAAAGAGAAAAATAAATTTAAATATGACAAAATAAGGAAAATAAATAAATAGAAAGGAAAGTTTAGGGTTTAATATTACAAATTTATAAACTTAAATATTTACAGATAATAATATTTCTATTTTTTGTATATGTAAATATTTAAGTTTATAAATTTGTAATATTTCTATAATAATATTTCTTTATTATTTGTATATACAAATTAAATTTTATAACAAAAAAAATTATCTTTTAAAAACTTTAATTATTCTTCCCTAAATCTTAAACTTTCCTTTCTATTTATTTTTTTTCTTATTTTTCTCTTTTCTTCTCTCTCTCTTCTTTTTTTTTTCTTTCTTTCTTTCCTTTTTCGCCGCCCTCTTCTTCTCCTCTTCTTCTTCTCTTCTTCTTCTTCTTCTTCTTCCATGGCAGTAGCACTGGTGCCGCCTATGGGGAAGGCGTGACCGGTGCCGCCTCTGGCACACCCTCCACCACCTTATTTTTTCAAATTTTTGTTTTTTTTCGTTTATTACTTTTTTTTAACAGAAAATGTCAAACCCAGGGTGATCACGCCACTGCCATAGGCGGCACCATCCTGGGATGTACCATTTTGGTACATACTTTTTTAGTTGTATTATTTAAGTATTATTTTTTTATCTTATTTTTGTAAAAAAACCCTCACATTTCTTTCTCTACATGTTCTTTTTTTTTAAGTTAGTTCAATTGCATAAATCCAATCGTAAATATAAATATTTGTTACTTATTGTAAATTTTTTTCACGTTTTCGAATAAAAGTGACTAATTCTTTCATTGTGATTATCTTCCAAAGAGGTAAATGATTGGCTAAAAAATATGCTCTATTCCTATTCCTATGGGTAAGGGTCTCCTGTAAAATAATTTAATAATCAATTAAGTCTTCAATTGAAAACAATACTTAACTAAACTCTTAATCGAATATAAGCAATCAATTAAATTATCAAAAAAATTATTTTTTGTATAAACTCCCAACATTTATTAAATTTTCCACTTGGCATGTCAAGGTTGTGCCACGTAGCAAAATATGATCATTTCTATTAAAAATTCTTTAAAAAATTATCAAAAAATCTAAAAATGCAGAATATAGTAATTTAGAATTTTTAAAAATTAAAAAAATGTAATAATATAAAATTATTTAAACAAAAAATTAGAATTTTTAAAAATTATAAAAAAAAACTTAAAATGGAAAAAAAACTACAAATATTATAAAAATATTAAAATTAATTAAAATTTTAAAAAAATATTAATTACAAGAAGTATAGAAATTATAAAAACTGCAAAAGAAAATGTTAAAAAAAATGTGAAATCATGAAAAAAAAATTAGTATATGTCGTTAACATGTCACATAAAGAATTTATACTCAAGAAAAAGAACCAGAATAATAAATTTGTTCTTAAAGTTGAATCATGTAAAAAAGTTGATTTTATAATTTGTTTATTGAATATTTCCTTTTTTTTAAAATTTAAAATTTATATTATTCTTTTTTAAAAAAAGACATGTTTTATATATAGTTTTAAATAATAATAATAATAAGGGTTAAAATGTGAATTTTTCACCAAATTATAAGTGAATATTGAAATTTGTTTTTATATTATGTGATTAGATTTTGCCACTAAACTTTGAATTTTACTGAATTTTATCACTAAATTTAATTTATTTAATTAAATTTTACCACAATATCAATTTTGATGATTAACAAAAATAATGAGGAAAATTATCATTTCAAATATTTTATTTTATTTTTTAAAATTTAATTCATTTATAAAATATTAATAAATTATCTTAGAATTTTAGTGTAAGGAACACTCGAATTTGAAAAAACAAAAAAAAAAGTTTTTTATAAAATAATTATATTACTTAATTTATTATTTTAGCTATTAAAATAAAATAATTAAAATATTTTTTAATTTAATTTAATCTTCAAATTATTTTAAATTGAAATTGAATAGCAAAATTTAAAGAAAAACAAAAACATGAGTACCATTTTTTTTTGGGTAAACGAAACAACAATTACAAAGGACGATTCATGAGGGAATTATCAACAAATTTATCTTCCTGCAAAATATCTTTAATCCTAATAGGAGGAGACTCGAAAATACGCAAGGAGTTACCACTTGACAAGGCCATTTTAGCCAAAGCGTCAGCGACCCAATTGGTTTCTCTGGGAACAAAATTCAAGAACCAATTTCTTTCCGAGGCCAGAATTTGCTGTATCCTCTTAATGAGTGCATTCTTTGAACCTCCAGCCTTGCTCTCACAGATCAAGATAACGTTTTCTAGATTATCCGATTGAATTATGACCTCATTATAACCTTGTTTCTGAACGATGAGCAATCCATCCAGCAAACGCCATAACTCAGCAGTCGCCGTAGAGCATTTCCCCAAAAAATGATTAAAGCCTAGGATCCACTCCCTTTTATTATTACGTAGCACACCACCTGCAGCAGAAAGACCTGACACAGAGTGAATAGCACCGTCAATATTAAGAACTACATACATACCTGGGTCCTATCGAAGTCAGCACTGCATCGGTGGCAAAACCATCCCTTCATTATATGTGTGGAGAAAATGTTTTGCCTAACTGTAAGAAGCATTGATAATATCCTTCGGACTTAAGCCGTGTCCTTAAAAAATAATCAAATTTCGATTCTTCTAAAGGCACCAAAAGATAATCCCGAAAAGGCACGGCCAAGAACAACCACTCTGCCTACTGGAAGAATAAAGTTGCAAATTCGAGGTAAGCCAATCGGTCAAAGAAGCAGAAAAAAAATCCTAAGCTGGGTAGCAGGATAGATCTGATGCTAAATTTCCTTCACGAAAGGACAATCTCTGAGAATATGCATAGCATCCTCCATGGAATGGCCACAAGAATGACACGAAGCGTCATGTTTGATACCTTTTCTAACTCTCTCCGAGTTGGTTAAAAGTTTTTGTTTAAGAATTAACCAGAGGAAGTGTTTCACTCGATGCGGACCTGGAAATTTCCAAATCTTGCTCCATTTCAACTTTTTCGGATGCCAAGATTCCTCTTTCAAAGCATAGAAAGCACTCTTCACCAAAAAACTCTAGACGTTGTTCTTGATCAAGAGAGACTATCCGGCCCAGCCTGAATCATGGGAAGAGGAATGCTAATGATACGCTCCATCACATCTTTAGGAAGCCACAATCTGAAAAGGTCTAGATTCCAATTCCCATTAGGCAAAACCATCTCACTAAAGTGGTTCTAGGATCAAAAGAACCGTACCCCAAAACAAAGTTTTTAAGGGGTTCTTTATTAGGAACCCAACTATCCTCCCAACAACGAACAGTCATACCATCACCAATGGACCACATCATAAAACTACGTAACAGGGGCCAAGCTCTCGCAACAGCTCTCCACATATAAGAACAATTGCTCCTCATTATAGATTCAGGCATACTTTCCTTCATTCCATACTTACCTCTGAGAACCTGAACCCAAAGAGCTTCAGTCTTAAAAATAAGATTGTATCCAATTTTCATCATAAAAACACTATTCTGATCGCTCAATCGATGTAAACTAAGACCTCCATTAATTTTAGGCTAACAGAGATCTTCCCAATTTACTAAAGCTATCTTTCTTTTTCCTTCCACAGCACCCAAAATGAATTATCTTGCAAGACTTTCAATAACATCACAAACTCCCTTAGGAACAAGAGAGGATTGCATAAGATAACTTGGAATAGACAACAGTACGGACTGCGCTAAGGTAACCCTTCCAGCAAAAGAAAGACGTTTAGCATCCCAACTAGAAAGTTTGCTGCGAACTCTTTCCACCAAAAATTCTAAAATGCTTTTGGTAACTCTTCTATGAAATAGTGGAACCTCAAGATAATGCCCTAAGTCATTAACTTCATGAAAACCAAGTATGTCATTGATCTCACTCCTTGAACCCCCTTAGAGAAGAAAAAATTTGTTTTCCTGGCATTAACTTTGTGACCAGAAATCTCACAAAAATTACAAAGAAACTTCATAAGGAAACAGCTCTGCACCACATCAGCCCTGCTAAAGATCACCAAATCATCAGCGAAAAACAAATGTGAAAGGCTCGATCCAGATTTCGACAACCGAATAGGACACCACTCCCTTTCTGAGATGCTTCCGTGGAATCTATGACCCAGCCATTCCATATATAAAACAAAAAGATATGGAGACAGAGGACATCCTTGGTGAATACCCCTCACTGGCTTAAGCTTCTGGGTTGGCATACCATTCCATAGAACCTGCATAGAAGAAAGCGTGATAGCATTTATAATAACTTTAATCAGACGAGAAGAAATACCTGCTACGATGAGCAAAGCCTTAACAAAGTCCCATCTAACCCTATCATACGCCTTCTTCATATCAATCTTAATAGCCATCCACTAGAGACTCTTCTTAGTTCTCATAGAATGCAAGACTTCCTGATCGATAATGACATTGTCTATGATGCTTCGTCCAGCAATGAAACCTGCTTGCTCTTGTCCAATGATCTTTGGAAAGATATTCTTAAATCTATTAGCAATAATCTTCATGACTAACTTGTATAGCACAGAACAAAGACTGATAGGCCTGAATTGAGAGAAATTTTCTAGATTCTGCACCTTGAGAATTAACACAATAAGAGTGTTGTTGAACTCAGAGTCAATGATGCCACCATCAAAGACGTTTTTAACCCAACCACATATGTCCTCTCCGATATTATCCCATTGATTCTGAAAAAACCCAGCCTAAAACCCATTGCTACTAGGGGCTTTGAAAGGTGCCATGTCAAAAATAGCAGCCTTTATTTTTTCATTAGTAACATTACGCCCAAGAAAATCCACATCTTCAGATTTTAAGCCAAGAAAAGCACTTTGAGGCAAATTCCCAAACGGGCCAAGGTCTTCCCCATAAAGTTTCTGAAAGAAATTAACCACTTCAGACTTGAGAGTATCCTGATTGAAAACCCACTCCCCATCAGCACTATGTAAAGTAGTAGTTTTATTGAACTTCCGCCTCTGTATAGTACGTCTATGAAAATAACTGGTGTTACGATCCCCTAACTTCAGCCACTCGCATCTCAATTTTTATTTCTAGAGAATCTCTTCATGATAAAGAATACTTTCAAGCTCCTCTCGGATCTCAAATTCTTGATGCCGAAGAGAATTAGGCCTTGAGAGATCTACGACATTTTGCACTTTGGAGAGCTTGTGCATCAAAAGACGCTTCTTCTGGCTAATATGACCATAAACACATTTATTCCAGTTCTTAAACCTGTCTGTGAAACCAGTAATCGCATTGATCATATTCCCATCAAAACTCCAGTTTTCCTTAACGAAATCAGAGAAATTATGGTGCTTCAACCAGCCAGCTAAAAACCGAAAAGGACGATTAGAAGCATTCCTAACTTCAAAGTAAAGATTAAGAAGGAGCAGATGATGATCAGACATAATCCTAGGCAGATGAGTTACAACACAATCAGGAAAAAAGTTCAACCAGCTTTCGTTACTTACTGCCCTGTCAAGTCTTTCCGAAAGTGTACCCCAATGCCACATAAAAGGAGGACCTTGAAAACCCAGATCGTGCAAATTAGCTTTGTCCATAAAAGCTCCAAAAAACTGACATCTGTGACCTCTGATATGGCCTCTTTTTTATCATTAGGGGAGAGGATAGCGTTAAAATCCTCAATGGCCATCCACGGTTCATCACCAAAAGGAACTGAACGGCTGAGATCATTCCACAGTATTTTTCTTTTCACCTTATCCGAACTCCCATACACAAAAGCAACAAGAATCGACCTAGGGAACAAATCTAAACAAATACGAGTCAGAATAAACTGAGGGTGATTTCTCACTACCTTCAAATTAATCGAATTCTTCCAACCGATCCAAATGCCTCCTGAAAAACCAATTGCATTGACGCGATGCGACTTGTCCCAACCCATCTTTGCAATAGTTAAGTTAGCTTTGGACCCGCTAATTCGGGGCTCTAAAAGACTAACAATGTCTGGCTTGTTGAAAATTATATTTGCGAAAAGCACGCAAGAATTTACCAGATGCACATCCTTGTACATTCCAAGAAAGAATAGACAAATCCATGGAATAAAAAAAGAAGAGTAAAAACAAGAAAACTTATCTTACTGTCGATGAGAAGAAGAAATATCCGCTCTCTTTTCGAGATGCCTTAGCAAATCCTTAGCAGAAAGCTCCTCAATTTCAAAAGTAATAAGAGTAGTTGTCTTCTTCATCGAATCAGCAAATGAAACTCGGGGTTTTTCTAGATATTTTAAATATGTTACCTTTTAAGGTTTTATTAAGCTTCCAACCACCTTTAGAAACGGACCTATTAGCAAACTGACTTCTGCCACTCGTAGTAGGTAGATTACTACCAGCCGAAAGCTACCCCCCGGTTCTTCATCTCCAACCTCCATAGTTATTTTATTATTAAAAACTACTACCGAATGGTTTCCAGCTTCCCACACTCCTTCTTTTACTTCCGCATTCACAAAAGAAATTTCTTCAAATACTAGATTAAAAAACACCACATGTTCTGCCTGTTTAATAGAAGAAAAGTCGTGCTCCATTTGGCTTTGACCTGCAACAGCACTAAAATGTTGACCTAAATTTGAAGAAAAAATTAAGCCCGAATTACCTGCATTGAGTCGCTTGGAAACAACTACTGTAGTCGGCATAGGAAACTTCGTGGCACTAGGCTCTTTAGGATTAATTTCTTTATGGGTCTCCAAAGAAAGAACCTCCTGCTATGGCCCACTGATCCAAACTCTATGGGCTTTAGCAGCTTTGTATGAAGCAAGTGAATTAACTTCAATAAAGACTATCGGTTTCTCCAGGCCTTTCTTACTCACACCTGAAGAATGGGCATTCGTGGCATTCTTGGACTTAGGGATTCGGGCCTGACCCTTTTGAGTCTTACCAACAAGCCCGTTTGGATTTGTTTTAACAAAGCTGTTACCCACAACTTTCCTTCATGCATGCACATTAACGTCAGAATTTAATAAAATTTCTTTACCTGTACTTACCAACGTCGATTGGGGATTCTTGGATGATTCTTGCTCCAAAGAACTCGCCTCCAAATCTGCTAAAGTATGAAAGCGCGATCCAAAATAATCCCCCTTTTTCAAATTATTTCTTTTCTTCGCACCTTTCAAATTGCCACGTCTAGATTTCTGCTCCACCAACATCCAAGGCCCGTACTCTCCTTCTCCGGCGGCCATAGTAGCTATAGTAGCTTGCTCCAACTAATTGCCTTTCTCAACCACCCCCAGTGATGGGATATTCAACGAGCATGTTTCATTAGTATGATAGTGGCCTCCCTAAATTAACAAACACTGCCATACGAGCGTACCGTCCCCTTGCCCTACTATCTGTGTTAAAATCCATTTTTGTGACCTTACCAATCAGACTCCCCAATTTTCATGAGAATCTGTCTTTTATACAAGTGACTAAGAAGTCCAGGAAAACGGATCCAGGTTTGAACCAAATTAGGATAAGGTAAATCGGAGTTAAAGTCGATCGACCAAGGCTGAACAGTGAGGTAATGACCGAATATAACCCACAAGCCTTGAGAGAGCATTTTGTCATAGTCAGAGGAGTTCTGGAACTTTGCAAGGAAGTAACCATTCTCAATGTCCATTAATTGAAAGGGTTTTGATGGTCTCCAATCCCATATAGTTTATTTTGTAATGTCGATATACCAATATTCCTGCCTAGCATCTTAAGAATAATCGAAGTTGACATTTCCTTTTCCAGAACCTGGTACACTCTATCTGAGAAGTCATAGAGGGAACTGTCGAAACCCTCTTTTTTGTTTGAAACAAAGGGATCGACTTTAAAACAAGGTGTGGATTCACCACCAATCCTTTTGTTTAGGTGTGATTGGATCACCTGATAAAACATTTTATTCCATTTAAATTAATTTTGGCCTACGTAAATTTGAGAAAACGGGTTCGGGAGCCGGTTACGTATGAAGAAGGATTAGCACCCTCACTACGCTCAAAATTGGTACCAAATTGATTAAGTACTGTCCTTATATCTAAGATTTTAAAATATTTTGAAATATGATTCTTTTTAAAACATTTGAATGGCTCAAGTTGTTCGTTGAAATTCTCTTGTTTCAAAGGAATACAGCATCACATCCAGCACGATAGGACACGATCCTTTGTACCTTCGCAACCACGATTATTTTTTGACTTCCAAAAACTTATACGTTGAAAACTACAAAAGGATGCCCAATTATTTAGTTTAACGAAAAATTGAAACCCAGCACGGTAGGGCACAATTTCTCGAATTTTCAATTATTGAACATTATCTTATTTTGGAATTTAAAAAATACAGATGAAATTTCAAAGGAATATTTGATTATTTTGGACAAACAGAAAATCGAAACCCATAGGACACGATTCCTCGAATTTCCAAACATCAAACATTGCTTTTGTTTTGAGAATTTCCAAATGAACAATTATGGAGCCAGTTCAAAGTAATCATAATGCAATACATGGAAATAAAAGAAACAAAATAACCAATATAGAAAACATACCCATATACATATTATTGTCAATACAAACATATAAGTCAAAGCATACAATGATAATTATCTTACCACATACACTATTTAACATTTCGAGATAAAGTTTAAACCAAAAATCTACAATTAAACAAAGAGCCTTCAAAAATGGTAATGAGCAATATAAAAACAAGTAAGGTAAAGGAATAAATTTGGAATCGACAATGTAATAAAAAAACAATTTAAAAAAGTAAACTATATGTACATAAGCGAATAATACATAATAAAACAATTTAACAATATATAAAAGGAAATTTAAAAAAAAACTAAAACAAAATGAAATTAAAAAAAATAGTTCCAAAATAATATGGTAAAATAATAAGTTTAAAAAAACAAATACATAAATAAATAAATAAATAAATCCTAAAGAATATAAAACATAAACTAAACTTAATTGAAATAGAAACAAAATTGAAAAGATAATTTATAAATAAAACAAATCATTAAAGCTAAGCTGAGGATCGAAATAGAATGCACACAAATTATTGAGGATCAAAACTGAAAATATACTAAATCTCACAACGATGCATTTAAATATAGGCTAAATTAAAACTAAGTACAAATCTTAGGTAAAAATTAAAACGAAAGAAAATATAAAAAAGGACTCAATCAAATAATAGCGCGGACAGGAAGGACTATTAGCGCAAATATCCCCTCTCTGCATAAACACGCGGATCCTGGGGGCCATCTGGTTGGGTCGAAACGGGTCGCTATATGTGACGTTGTTTTGAGGCTATTGACGAAGGCCCCAAACGGCGTCATTTCTCCCCTCTTATAAACACAACAATATCTTCAAAAAAATGAAACAATTAGCTCTTTAAAAAAATAAAACCCTAGCCCCTTTTATTTCCTCCTCATTCGACCCTAAAACTCCCCTCCTAAGCGCCAATCTGTTCCTATCAACTGTGGCGAACAGATTCGGGCTCCAAGGGACGACAATTTTGACCACAGAATCCCTTCTACGCTCGATTTCAATGAAGCAGACAGAGTCCATGGCACTTTCGTAAGGTACAGCTTCTCTTTTTTGTTTTCAAATGCAATAACGAAATACCTCAAGATATAAACCAAAAGAAAAAAAACTTAAAGGAATTTAAACCAGAAATCACCTTTTAAAAATTTTGACTAATTTCTTTGTATTCGATTGGTATGCGTTCGTCCAAAAAAAAAATCCCCCCATACAATCAAAGTCCCAATGGCTTTATAGCCGAAAAAAAAGAAAATAGAGAAAAATACAAAATTTTCGTTTGTCTTCTTTTGCTTGCTATTTTGCTGTGTTGTTTTTCTCTTCATGCAGGTACGGAAGAGGACGTGGAGGCACGAGCGGCGTTGGGCGTATAGAGGTCGTGCGTGTAACACCCCCGTACGCGAGACCATCGCCGGAGTCAAGCACGAAGTGTTACTAAACTTAATTCATCAATTAAACAACTTAAACAACTTATTACCAACCATGCATGACAACCAAGCATATGCACATCACCAATATCAAACATAACATAAATAGCTAGATTTATAAGTCAGAATCATTAGCTCACTAAAGACCAATATATTTGGCCAAATAATAATAACACATGTTATAAAATTAGGTCCCTATACTGTGACAGCCTTAAAGTGACCTAGTCGGAAAGCGGTTTCGGGACCGCTAAACCGAGTCACCAAATTATTTGAATATGATAATTATTGTCTAAAATATGTGAATATGAATGTGTGAAAGTTTTAAGCTTTGGTTTAGTTAATTGCATGTGAATTTAGTTAATAGGACTTATGTGTGACACTTTTGAAATGTGATAGGTTAATCTATAAGGATCTATTAGTGCATGTAATCAAAGGGGTGGACTTGCATGTCAATTTCCCCAATTTAATTAGTAGTGGCCGGCCATGACAATAAGGGTAGACAAAGTGTGATGGGTAAAACATGTCATAAACATGTTGTGTTAATGGTTTATGTTAGAAATGATAAAATAAGGAGCATGGTAATAAAATAATGAAAAGGAAAATGATGAAGAAAAAAGAAAAGAAAAAAAAGTTCTCATGTTGTGAACTTGGCCAAATAGAAGAAAGAAAGAGAGGGAAAAAAGCTTGGAGAAAATCGGCTATGGTGGTTCACTAGGCTAAGGTATGTTGATGTTGTTCCATGAGATTCATGCATATTTTTAGTTGTTAGCTTGAGTTCTACCTACCCCATGGTCTAAATCTTTGCTATGAGATGGAGATGATATTCGGCCATGGGTGTTGCCTTCTTGGTTGGTGGTTGATGTTGTGGTGATGAGACATGAAGATGAGCTAAGTTTCGGCTAAGGTGGACTTGTGTTGATGTCATTTGCATGCTAAGTGTGAAGCTTTGTAATGATACATGTGATGGTGATTGATGACTCTTGGATTTTCTTTTTAGCATTTTTGAGTTAGACATTAAGTTCTTTGTTTAACCCATGACCAAAATTGAAATGGTATGGTGTCTTGATGCATTCGGCCATGGTAGGAAGTAGATGAGAATTGATAGTAAGGTGAAGTGCAAATATTAGTATTTGATTATTAGTGTATATATGTGTATTAGCCGAGTTTTGAACTTGAAACGAAATGGTATGTAGTCAATACAAGTAACCATATTTGTAGAATGTATTAAGTATAAAATCGGCCTCAACATAGACATGTATATTCGGCCACATGAGGTAGATTGATGTTGCATGTAATCGGTTAGAGGCAAGCATATTGATGCTTTTATCTTGGCTTAGATAATCGGCTAAAAGAGAGTGTGGGCTAATATGTTGAGTTGAATCATGATTTCATATATATGTGACTCTAATGTCTAATGTATATATGGGTTAAGTACCTTGAGTTTCTCTTTTTGATGTTCAAATGATTAAATCAATTTATTTGTTAAATTAAGCTCAAGAGCAAAGGGGAACTAAATCTGATAAAGGGAAGGAAAAAGTGATCGAATAGCCGTCGAAATCGTTCGACAACATCCGAGGTAAGTTTTCGAGTAATGAAACTTAGTTTACGATTTGATTAAGTCATGACGTATAATCATAACGAATATACGGTGATATAATGATTCTACTTGAATTATGTGTTGAGTTAATTGGTCTATACGTATGATGGGTAGCCGTATGTGCATAGAAATCATGTCATGAAGCAAGCCGAATCATGCTGTTCGTATGTTGCTATTGAGCCGAAAATGGGAATGCTTAATAATTGATTTGTGTTTGAATTCTAGTTATGAAAATGAAATAAAGATGTGTCATGATTTACTGATATGTGCATGAATATTCGGATGATAACGAAGGCATTTGTGCTAGTGACTAATTCCGGGCTAAGTCCCGAAGGCATTTGTGCTAGTGACTAATTTCGGGCTAAGTCCCGAAGGCATTTATGCGAGTTACTATATCCGGGCTAAGTCCCGAAGGCATTTATGCGAGTTACTATATCCGGGCTAAGTCCCGAAGGTACTTGGTTTGGGAATGAGCGATTTTGCTGTAATAATTCCAATTAATATGCTCGTAAAATCCCAACGATGAGGTATGTTTCGTATATGCATTGGATTAATGGATTCCTTTTAAATAGTATTCGCTCAGTCGATTAATGAGCTTCCGGCTTTTGGTTAAGTTGATTTCTTATGTATGAGTATAAGGGTTGGTAATGTGAAGTAGGTATGATTTTGAGAATGTGTGTATATGAAATCATCCGTTTAGTCATATGAATGCTATACTTCAATTGTGCCTAATTTCATTGCACAAAACTTACTAAGCATTAAATGCTTACTCCGTTCTTTGATTCTCTGTTTTATATATTTTGGTTCGTCAGCTATCGGACTCGGGATTGTCGAAATCGAAGTGGTCCACACTATCAAAGCCCTTTTGGTACATTTTTGGTTGAACTCTGAAAATGGCATGTATAGGACTACCCTTTTTGTTGTTGGTCATGTACCCCTGGTTTTGTATAAATTTGGATAGCCATGCGAAAATGGCTTATATACTCTTTGAGCATAGCATTATAATCGTTTTGTATGTTGTTCATTGAGAGGTATGGAAATGTTTAGTAACGATTAGCCATTGGAATGGTTAATCATGATCATTTTGGTGCTTTGTATGACAAATTCTAGTTGATTCATGAAAAACCATGAAATAGGTAAAGTTTACCTTAAAAACATATGCTGACAGTAGCAGTTGTGTGGATTTGAAAAATCACTAAAAATAGTAGGAATGGAATTAAATAGTTAATAAATTATGTAATCGAAACTTGATGAATCTACTTTCATATGGAAGAAACGAAACGAACATATGAGTCGTATTTTAAGAGATATTTAAGTTTTCATGGAACAGGGCCAGAGCGATTTCTGGATCCCTGATCTGACTTTGGAAATTCACTATAAATTAACCAGAGATAATTAGAGGTCATGCCATATATTTATAGATTCCTTTTTGAGTCTAGTTTTGTTAGAAACAAACGGAATAAGTAATGAAGCCCTGTACTGGAAGATATATAAGTCGTAATGCATGAAGGTCAGAGCAGTCGAACCCTGACACAGGGGAGACTTTAACTAATAAACTGTACTAATTTGCTCAACCAAAAATTCTTGAAAAACATTTGTAGATGGATATATGAGTCTAGTTTCAGGTAAAATTTACGAAACTGGTTTTCGAGTTTTGGAACTCAAGAAATTATTTTTAAGGTAACAGTGATGCAATTAGCTAGCTTGTCTGGAAATTTTTAAAATGGACTGTGAAAATCAATGAAATAAGTCTGTAAATACCTCGTGTTCGACTTCGGCAACGGTCTCGGGTACGGGGTGTTACATATACATGCCACTCACTTGATAAATCTAGCATATGTGTTTATAGTGTCAAGGTGTTCGCTTGATAGTGTGATGCTGCCTCCGACGGTCTCCAACCCTAAGCTAACCTGACAACACTAAAAGAAATGGAAAGGAGGGGGGTAAGCTTTATGCTTAGTAAGCTCACATGAAATAATAATAAGCAATTTACTAACATGCTTCCCACAATAAAACTAACTCATTTGTACATTTACACATGTTCTGGTTAAGCTATTTTCTTGAGTAATAGTCACTAAATCATTTATATTTAGAGTTACGGAACTCCAAATTAAGATCTGTAAATTTTCCAAAAAACTAGACTCATATATCTTTCCACCATAAAATTTTCAGAATTTTTAGTCTAGCCAATAAGTACAGTTTATTATTAAGAATCTCCCTTGTTTTGCTGTTTAACAGCTTAGACCTTTCTTCACTAAAATTTATTTATCTCATAGTACAAAACTCGGATGATGTTTTCGTTTGTTTTTATTAAAAGTAGACTCATACAAGATTTTAGGAATATAAATTATACTCCAAAATTATTTTTCTATAATTTTTAAGAATTTTTCCAAGTCAGAACAGGGGATCTCGAATTCATTAAAACACTGTCTCACAAGAATTCAAATATCACATAATATGGAATTCTTTTGCTTCCTCTGTTTCTTTTATGTAAAAATAGACTCAATAAGATTTAATTACATATTTTATTTGAAATTTAATTCAACTTACACAATTTTTGGTAAATTTTCAAATTCATGCACTGTTGCTGTCCAACACTGTTTTACTACTAAAGTTCACTTTTGCACAATTTCACTTAATCCCTTCCATTTTACCGAGGTTCGCTCAAATATCGAGCATATTGCTCATAAATTCAAATAAACATATACTTGTACTTGTTCATCACATAATCACATTCACATTTATTTTCACTTAATCGATTTCTCGTTGAACTCATCGGAATAATAACAGATACACAATTGCCTGCACATTTTCTCATTTCCACACTTGTAGCCGAAGGTATCTGGTACGCATAGTAGCCTGCACTTAGTACTACACATGCGACCAATTATCCGGTACACGTAGTAGCCTGCACTTAATACTACACACGTGACCTAACCATCTGATACACGTAGTAGCCTGCACTTAGTACTACACACGTGATCGAAGTTATCAGGTACGCATAGTAGCCTGCACTTAGTACTACACAGGCGACCAATTATCTGGTACACGTAGTAGCCTGCACTTAGTACTACACACGTGACCTTACAATAGCTCACTGGTATCGTTTCTATTCTGAAGGTTCAACCGGGAAATTCCTCACTTTTCAACATTTTACTAAATTGTCCGTAATCAATTTAAATTCATAATTTACATCAAATAATCATTTGATAGGCAGCCACATTTCATATGATATCAAAATATATTAACATAAAAAGAATCGATAGATTATTTATATACGAACTTACTCGAAGTGTCGATCTCACTATCCATAGTACCAATTGTCCATTCATAGTATAATAAGACACAACTCAAATAGAAAATCAGCTTTTAAGAATTTACATAACATAAATCACATATTTCATATATCACTTGTCATGTATCATCATTTTCTTGCACTTCATGTAACATTCTTTCATGTCATATTTCCACATCATAAACACCATTCCATCAACTTTTCCAATATATTAAATCATACAATATATGGAATAATAGTAAGAAATATAATTCAAACTTAACATTGCATTATTATTATCATACGAACTTACCTCGATACAAAATATTAGCAATCGGGCCTATTCCTTGTAAACTTTATTTTCCCTCGATCACGACTTGAATCTCGTTTCTCTTGATCTATAATACCAAATTAATTTATTTAATACATACATTCATCAAAACAGCCTTTAATACAAACTTTGGCAAAATTACCATTTTGGCCCTAAACTTTTGCATAATTACACTTTTGCTCCTAGGCTCGGGAATTAAACTTCATCCCTTATTCTTATGTTTTATGACATGCTGATCATTTTTTCCTTCTATGACAACATCAAATTCTCACTCTAACATGCACTTATGACTATTAGGTATTTTTACTGATTAAGCCCTTTTACTCGTTTTCACTTAAAACCGAGTAGCACAAGTTGTCTAACATAATTTAAAACCTCATATTATATCATAAAACACCAAAATACACAAATTTCACCTATGGGTATTTTTCCAAATACGAACCCTAGGTTGAATTATTGCTAGCATAAGCTTAATTAAGTTACCTGGATTCCAAAAACGTAAAGAACTTGAAAAACGGGGCTAGAACGAACTTACTATTGAGCTTGGAAAGCTTGAAAACCCTAGCCATGGCTTCCCCCATGCTAATTTCGGCCTCCATATGGAGAAGATGACCATTTTGTGTTATTTTTCCTATTTTATTTCATTTAATATACAAATGACCAAAATGCCCTTACTACTAAACTTTCAAAAAAATTCCATCCACGTCCAATTTTTGTCCACAAACTTCAAATGGTGTAATTCCATTTAAGGACCTTTGATTTAAAAAGTCATAACAATTTAACACTTCTAACATGTAAAACTCAACTTTTGCACATTTTACAATTTAGTCCTTTTGACATAATTGAGTGCCCAAACGTCGAAATTTTTGAACAAAATTTTCACGAAATCATTCTGTGAAATCGTAGACCATAAAAATATAATAAAAATAAAATTTTCCTCGTCGAATTTGTGGTCCTGAAACCACTGTTCCGACTAAGCCCAAAATCAGGATGTTACATTTCTACCCACCTTTAGGGATTTTCGTCCCCGAAAATCTTACCAAAAAAAAGTGGTTTTGGTTTTTCAATTGGATTCCTCAATCCTATAATCGATGTTAAAGAACTTTCACTCAGGCTAAACTTTTACTACCTCTCTCTTTAAATTTTACAAACAAAAGTCGTAAGTAGTATTCACTTTACAATACTTTTTCTGAAACTTAATCTCTACTAAAAAGCTTATGTACTCAAAAGTCTAATCCATACCATTATGTTACATATACATTCGCACCAGAATCTTTTTGGATTCAAATAGCAAAACTAGTCAATTCATCTCGGCCTCATATTCTTTATAATTTCACACAGTCCAATTTTTTGTCAATTCAACCCTCAGTTACTTTTTATTTCAAGCTTCTTCTGGCTTTCCAAAGAAATCATGATATGAAACTCGAATCTCAATTCGATTAGTGGAGATTAAAATTCCATGATATCTAACATTCATAAAGACACGAAATCCTATAAATCTGGTAAGAAGACATTTGGGTATACCAGCATAATTTGCATATCTCATAACGTTTAACAAAACTACATATTACTTTCCTCTTTCAAGGACAGGAACGACTCAGACAAGAAAATCCATATTAACCTTTTCTATTTCCATTCTAATTCCCAGACGGCAAAAATAATTCTGATGATTCTTGCTATACATATTTAAACTTTCAACATTTCAAGAATTTGTACTCAAAGATAAACAATGATCATTTCAGCATTTTTTTATACCCAGATTATCTTCATATTATCAATATCAGATCTTCTTATTCTCAAGTATGCACATCTCATTAAGTTCTAGACATATACTCCATACAGATTGAACAATCAAGTCGACCTTATTCATTCGTAATTGATAATTCAAGAAATTCTCTCTTCTAGTCAACAGAACGATTAAACATACATCATTCCAAATTCACTCATCATGCTAATCAAAGACCATAACCAATGCATTAGCATAAGTAATACTGATACCTCAACTGAAAACATTAACTCTGATTAACTTACTTGAAAAAGGAAATTCACCATACACATTGGGACTTGAAAATTCACCACATTATCAGGATCAATTCAGAGGTATAGTCATATTTGTTCTTTAAATACATTAATCACAAGCTGAAGGTCATGCTCTAAATGCAAGCCATGATCAACAAGTTACAAGATAAAATATCCAGAAAAACCAAGATAGAGAAATCTGAAATAGAGAAGCCAAGAATAAAGAAATCCATGATACGAGAATCAATTTACAGCACTGCAACAGAAGATCGAGAACCAGACTCATAAAAAATATGAAAGTCCCCAATAGTTTTTTTTTCAAAGAAAAGAAATCCAGAATAACATCATTCCAAACCATTGACAACAAATACAACCGAAACTATATGCTTCTCTTATATATATAAAATCAACCAGAGCAATGATCGGTAGAAATAGAATCATGGCACCATACACAATTTCTCATTGATTCCCAACAGGCAGAATATAACAAAATACCAGAGAAAAACAGAACCATGTAGATTATAATTCAATTAGACTAACAACACATTCATCTAACGTTAAGATCAAGGAACATTTCCTTATTTCGAACATTATTCCTTTAACTATTTCTACCATCCCAAATTCCATAATATTCCCTTCACTAAGAAAACCAGTTGATGGGGGAATTTCAATCAATACATTTCTCGAAATCATACCAGGATAGATCGTTTTACCAAAATTAACTTTTTCGCTAATTGCGATGTTGCGAAAATTAAACAATCTTTCGGTCAATCCGATATCTTTCTAGCTCATGTCTGTACTTAGCAACCCATTCTCAATCTCTAATCATACTTATAACCATTCCATCATTGAACTCTTTAGTTTCTCACCTGGAAACTCATTCAACATAAATCTCAGGAATTTCCCTTATAAAACACCACTTTGGTAAGGGGGAGGGGTCATATGGCCTCTGACTCAACTCTCATATAAAAATGTAACACAGTTTTCATCATAGCAATCATAATTCAATCATGTCATTCATTTCGAAGAACTAACATTCATATTGATTTTACACTCACTTTTTAGTTATCTCATTTAAACAAGTGTACTTATACATGTATTTCAATGTTTCCTAGATAATATTACTTATTCATTCATTAAATCAGACAAGTCAAGCACATAATATCATATAAGGGCCAAACAAACATAGATAAGTATATCACAGTCTAAACTTTTATCTTACACATCATCATATACATATCATTCAATTATATATATATCAATCCAAGCAATTTAATACATTTACTCAAGTTATACGAGCTTACCAATCATAATCATCCCAACCAATATACATGAATATTCATCTTATCAATATTTTTGATAAGTTACACAAACACATGCATTTGTTCAAATAAATTGATCATATACATCATGGAATTATCTATTAATCATGGATAAACTCATTTCACCATGTACACATTTCATGAATCCTCATTCGTACCTTTCCAAGTTTCAGTTCGTCATGACTATACTTTACTCGAATATTTTAGCATCACATTCAACATGGTCGGTGTAGCTCGGTTGGAGAGTACCTTTGTCTAAACAAAGTGGCTCTCACATGCGTCGGGAAACATCACACTATCACGGATCGGTGACATGTATAGTTGGACTTTTACACATGCTAGATTAGTCCAAGAATCGACTAAACCATAGCTCTGATACCACTAAATGTAACACCCCCATACCCAAGACCATCGCCGGAGTCAAGCACGAAGTGTTACTAAACTTAATTCATCAATTAAACAACTTAAACAACTTATTACCAACCATGCATGACAATCAAGCATATGCACATCACCAATATCAAACATAACATAATTAGCTAGATTTATAAGTCAGAATCATTAGCTCACTAAAGACCAATATATTTGGCCAAATAATAATAACACATGTTATAAAATTAGGTCCCTATACATGCCACTAACTTGATAAATCTAGCATATGTGTTTATACTGTCAAGGTGTTGGCTTGATAGTGTGATGCTGCCTCCGACGGTCTCCAACCCTGAGCTAACCTGACAACACAAAAAGAAATGGAAAGGAGGGGTAAGCTTTATGCTTAGTAAGCTCACATGAAATAATAATAAGCAATTTACTAACATGCTTCCCACAATAAAACTAACTCATTTGTACATTTACACATGTTCTGGTTAAGCTGTTTTCTGGAGTAATAGTCACTAAATCATTTATATTTAGAATTACAGAACTCCAAATGAAGATCCGTAAATTTTCTGAAAAACTAGACTCATATATCTTTCCACCATAAAGTTTTCAGAATTTTTAGTCCATCCAATAAGTACATTTTATTATTAAGAATCTCCCCTATTTTGCTGTTTAACAGCTTGGACCTTTCTTCACTAAAATTTATTTATCTCATAGTACAAAACTTGGATGATGTTCTCGTTTGTTTTTATTAAAAGTAGACTCATCCAATATTTTAGGCATATAAATTATACTCCAAAATTATTTTTCTATAATTATAAACAATTTTTCCAAGTCAGAACAGGGGATCTCGAATTCATTCAGACACTGTCTCACAAGAATTCAAATATCACATAATATGGAATTCTTTTGCTTCCCCTGTTTCTTTTATGTGAAAATGGACTCAATAAAATTTAATTACATATTTTATTTGAAATTTAATTCAACTTACACAATTTTTGGTAAATTTTCAAATTCATGCACTGTTGCTGTCCAACACTGTTTTACTACTAAAGTTCACTTTTGCACAATTTCACTTAATCCCTTCCATTTTACCGAGGTTCGCTCAAATATCGAGCATATTGCTCATAAATTCAAATAAACATATACTTGCACTTGTTCATCACATAATCACTTTCACATTTATTTTCACTTAATCGATTTCCCGTTGAACTCATCGGAATAATAACAGATACACAATTGCCTGCACATTTTCTCATTTGCACACTTGTAGCCGAAGCTATCTGGTACGCATAGTAGCCTGCACTTAGTACTACACATGCGACCAATTATCCGGTACACGTAGTAGCCCGCACTTAGTACTACACACGTGACCTAACCATGTGATACACGTAGTAGCCTGCACTTAGTACTACACACGTGATCGAAGTTATCAGGTACGCATAGTAGCCTGCACTTAGTACCACACAGGCGACCAATTATCTGGTACACGTAGTAGCCTGCACTTAGTACTACACACGTGACCTTACAATAGCTCATTGGTATCGTTTCTATTCTGAAGGTTCAACCGAGAAATTCCTCACTTTTCAACGTTTTACTAAATTGTCCGTAATCAATTTAAATTCATAATTTACATCAAATAATCATTTGATAGGCAACCACATTTCATATGATATCAAAATATATTAACATAAAAAGAATCGATAGATTATTTATATACGAACTTACTCGAAGTGTCGATCTCACTATCCATAGTACCAATTGTTCATTCATAGTACAATAAGACACAACTCAAATAGAAAATCAGCTTTGAAGAATTTACATAACATAAATCACATATTTCATATATCACTTGTCATGTATCATCATTTTCTTGCACTTCATGTAATATTCTTTCATGTCATATTTCCAAATCATAAACACCATTCCATCAACTTTTCCAATATATTAAATCATACAATATATGGAATAATAGTAAGAAATATAAATCAAACTTAACATTACATTATTATTATCATACGAACTTACCACGATACAAAATATTAGCAATCGGGCCTATTCCTTGTAAACTTTATTTTTCCCTCGATCACGACTTGAATCTCATTTCTCTTGATCTATAATACCAAATTAATTTATTTAATACATACATTCATCAAAACAGCCTTTAATACAAACTTTGGCAAAATTACCATTTTGGCCCTAAACTTTTGCATAATTACAATTTTGCCCCTAGGCTCGGGAATTAAACTTCATCCCTTATTCTTATGTTTTATGACATGCTGATCATTTTTTCCTTCTATGACAACGTCAAATTCTCACTCTAACATGCACTTATGACTATTAGGTATTTTTACCGATTAAGCCTTTTTACTCGTTTTCACTTAAAACCGAGTAGCACAAGTTGTCTAACATAATTTAAAACCTCATATTATATCATAAAACACCAAAATACGCAAATTTCACCTATGTGTATTTTTCCAAATACGAACCCTAGGTTGAATTATTGCTAGCATAAGCTTAATTAAGTTACCGGGATTCCAAAAACGTAAAGAACTTGAAAAACGGGGCTAGAACGGACTTACTATTGAGCTTGGAAAGCTTGAAAACCCTAGCCATGGCTTCCCCCATGCTAATTTTGGCCTCCATATGGAGAAGATGACCATTTTGTGTTATTTTTCCTATTTTATTTCATTTAATATACAAATGACCAAAATGCCCTTACTACTAAACTTTCAAAAAAATTCCATCCACGTCCAATTTTTGTCCACAAACTTCAAATGGTGTAATTCCATTTAAGGACCTTTGATTTAAAAATTCATAACAATTAAACACTTCTAACATGTAAAACTCAACTTTTGCACTTTTTACAATTTAGTCCTTTTGACCAAATTGAGTGCCCAAACGTCAAAATTTTTGAACGAAACTTTCACGAAATCATTCCGTGAAATCGTAGACCATACAAATATAATGAAAATAAAATTTTCCTCGTCGAATTTTTGGTCTTGAAACCACTGTTCTGACTAAACCCAAAATCAGGATGTTACATTTCTCCCCCCTTTAGGGATTTTCGTCCCCAAAAATCTTACCAAAAAAAGTGGTTTTGGTTTTTCAATTGGATTCCTCAATCCTATAATCGATGTTAAAGAACTTTCACTCAGGCTAAACTTTTACTACCTCTCTCTTTAAATTATACAAACAAAAGTCGTAAGTGGTATTCACTTTACAATACTTTTTCTGAAACTTAATCTCTACTAAAAAGCTTATGTACTCAAAAGTCTAATCCATACCATTATGTTACATATACATTCGCACCAGAATCTTTTTGGATTCAAATAGCAAAACTAGTCAATTCATCTAGGCCTCATATTCTTTATAATTTCACACAGTCCAATTTTTTGTCAATTCAACCCTCAGTTACTTTTTATTTCAAGCTTCTTCTGGCTTTCCAAAGAAATCATGATATGAAACTCGAATCTCAATTCGATTAGTGGAGATTAAAATTCCATGATATCTAACATTCATAAAGACACAAAATCCTATAAATCTGGTAAGTAGACATTTGGGTATACCAGCATAATTTGCATATCTCATAACGTTTAACAAAACTACATATTACTTTCCTCTTTCAAGGACAGGAACGACTCAGATAAGAAAATCCATATTAACCTTTTCTATTTCCATTCTAATTCCCAGACGGCAAAAATAATTCTGATGATTCTTGCTATACATCTTTAAACTTTCAACATTTCAAGAATTTGTACTCAAAGATAAACAATGATCGTTTCAGCATTTTTTTATACCCAGATTATCTTCATATTATCAATATCAGATCTTCTTATTCTCAAGTATGCACATCTCATTAAGTTCTAGACATATACTCCATACAGATTGAACAATCAAGTCGACCTTATTCATCCGTAATTGATATTTCAAGAAATTCTCTCTTCTAGTCAATAGAACGATTAAACATACATCATTCCAAATTCACTCATCATGCTAATCAAAGACCATAACCAATGCATTAACATAAGTAATACTGATACCTCAACTGAAAACATTAACTCTGATTAACTTACTTGAAAAAGGAAATTCACCATACACATTGGGACTTGAAAATTCACCACATTATCAGGATCAATTCAGAGGTATAGTCATATTTGTTCTTTATATACATTAATCACAAGCTGAAGGTCATGCTCTAAATGCAAGCCATGATCAACAAGTTACAAGATAAAATATCCAGAAAAACCAAGATAGAGAAATTTGAAATAGAGAAGCCAAGAATAAAGAAATCCATGATACGAGAATCAATTTACAGCACTGCAACAGAAGATCGAGAACCAGACTCATAAAAAATATGAAAGTCCCCAATAGTTTTTTTTTCAAAGAAAAGAAATCCAGAATAACATCATTCCAAGCCACTGACAACAAATACAACCGGAACTATATGCTTCTCGTATATATATAAAATCAATCAGAGCAATGATCGGTAGAAATAGAATCATGGCACCATACACAATTTCTCATTGATTCCCAACAGGCAGAATATAACAAAATACCAGAGAAAAACAGAACCATGTAGATTATAATTCAATTAGACTAACAACACATTCATCTAACGTTAAGATCAAGGAACATTTCCTTATTTCGAACATTATTCCTTTAACTATTTCTACCCTCCCAAATTCCATAATATTCCCTTCACTAAGAAAACCAGTTCATGGGGGAATTTCAATCAATACATTTCTCGAAATCATACTAGGATAGATCGTTTTACCAAAATTAACTTTTCCGCTAACTGCGATGTTGCGAAAATTAAACAATCTTTCGGTCAATCCGATATCTTTCTAGCTCATGTCTGTACTTAGCAACCCATTCTCAATCTCTAATCATACTTATAACCATTCCATCATTGAACTCTTTGGTTTCTCACCTGGAAACTCATTCAACATAACTCTCAAGAATTTCCCTTATAAAACACCACTTTGGTAAGGGGGAGGGGTCGTATGGCCTCTGACTCAACTCTCATATACAAATGTAACACAGTTTTCATCATAGCAATCATATTTCAATCATGTCATTCATTTCGAGGAACTAACATTCATATTGATTTTACACTCACTTTTTAGTTATCTCATTTAAACAAGTGTACTTATACATGTATTTCAATGTTTCCTAGATAATATTACTTATTCATTCATTAAATCAGACAAGTCAAGCACATAATATCATATAAGGGCCAAACAAACATAGATAAGTTTATCACAGTCTAAACTTTTATCTTACACATCATCATATACATATCATTCAATTATATATATATCAATCCAAGCAATTTAATACATTTACTCAAGTTATACGAGCTTACCAATCATAATCATCCCAACCAATATACTTGAATATTCATCTTATCAATATTTTTGATAAGTTACTCAAACACATGCATTTGTTCAAATAAATTGATCATATACATCATGGAATTATCTATTAATCATGGATAAACTCATTTCACCATGTACACATTTCATGAATCCTCATTCGTACCTTTCCAAGTTTCAGTTCGTCATGACTATACTTTACTCGAATATTTTAGCAACACATTAAACATGGTCGGTGTAGCTCGGTTGGAGAGTACCTTTGTCTTAACAAAGTAACTCTCATACGCGTCGGGAAACATCACACTATCACGGATCGGTGACATGTATAGTTGGACTTTTACACATGCTAGATTAGTCCAAGAATCGACTAAACCATAGCTCTGATACCACTAAATGTAACACCCCATACCCGAGACCATCGCCGGAGTCAAGCACGAAGTGTTACTAAACTTAATTCATCAATTAAACAACTTAAACAACTTATTACCAACCATGCATGACAATCAAGCATATGCACATCACCAATATCAAACATAACATAATTAGCTAGATTTATAAGTCAGAATCATTAGCTCACTAAAGACCAATATATTTGGCCAAATAATAATAACACATGTTATAAAATTAGGTCCCTATACATGCCACTCACTTGATAAATCTAGCATATGTGTTTATACTGTCAAGGTGTTGGCTTGATAGTGTGATGCTGCCTCCGACGGTCTCTAACCCTGAGCTAACCTGACAACACTAAAAGAAATGGAAAGGAGGGGGTAATCTTTATGCTTAGTAAGCTCACATGAAATAATAATAAGCAATTTACTAACATGCTTCCCACAATAAAACTAACTCATTTGTACATTTACACATGTTCTGGTTAAGCTGTTTTCTTGAGTAATAGTCACCAAATTATTTATATTTAGAATTACAGAACTCCAAATTAAGATCCGTAAATTTTCCGAAAAACTAGACTCATATATCTTTCCACCATAAAATTTTCAGAATTTTTAGTCCATCCAATAAGTACATTTTAATATTAAAAATCTCCCCTGTTTTGCTGTTTAACAGCTTGGACCTTTCTTCACTAAAATTTATTTATCTCATAGTACAAAACTCGGATGATGTTATCGTTTGTTTTTATTAAAATTAGACTCATCCAATATTTTAGGCATATAAATTATACTCCAAAATTATTTTTCTATAATTATTAACAATTTTTCCAAGTCAGAACAGGGGATCTCGAATTCATTCAGACACTGTCTCACAAGAATTCAAATATCACATAATATGGAATTCTTTTGCTTCCCCTGTTTCTTTTATGTGAAAATGGACTCAATAAAATTTAATTACATATTTTATTTGAAATTTAATTCAACTTACACAATTTTTGGTAAATTTTCAAATTCATGCACTGTTGCTGTCCAACACTGTTTTGCTACTAAAGTTCACTTTTGCATAATTTCACTTAATCCCTTCCATTTTACCGAGGTTCGCTCAAATATCGAGCATATTGCTCATAAATTCAAATAAACATATACTTGCACTTGTTCATCACATAATCACTTTCACATTTATTTTCACTTAATCGATTTCCCGTTGAACTCATCGGAATAATAACAGATACACAATTGCCTGCACATTTTCTCATTTCGACACTTGTAGCCGAAGCTATCTGGTACGCATAGTAGCCTGCACTTAGTACTACACATGCGACCAATTATCCGGTACACGTAGTAGCCCGCACTTAGTACTACACACGTGACATAACCATCTGATACACGTAGTAGCCTGCACTTAGTACTACACACGTGATCGAAGTTATCAGGTACGCATAGTAGCTTACACTTAGTACCACACAGACGACCAATTATCTGGTACACGTAGTAGCCTGCACTTAGTACTACACACGTGACCTTACAATAGCTCATTGGTATCGTTTCTATTCCGAAGGTTCAACCGAGAAATTCTTCACTTTTCAATGTTTTACTAAATTGTCCGTAATCAATTTAAATTCATAATTTACATCAAATAATCATTTGTTAGGCAGCCACATTTCAGATGATATGAAAATATATTAACATAAAAAGAATCGATAGATTATTTATATACGAACTTACTCGAAGTGTCGATCTCACTATCCACAGTACCAATTGTTCATTCATAGTATAATAAGACACAACTCAAATAGAAAATCAGCTTTTAAGAATTTATATAACATAAATCACATATTTCATATATCACTTGTCATGTATCATCATTTTCTTGCACTTCATGTAACATTCTTTCATGTCATATTTCCACATCATAAACACCATTCCATCAACTTTTCCAATATATTAAATCATACAATATATGGAATAATAGTAAGAAATATAATTCAAACTTAACATTGCATTATTATTATCATACGAACTTACCTCGATACAAAATATTAGCAATCGGGCCTATTCCTTGTAAACTTTATTTTTCCCTCGATCACGACTTGAATCTCATTTCTCTTGATCTATAATACCAAATTAATTTATTTAATACATACATTCATCAAAACAGCCTTTAATACAAACTTTGGCAAAATTACCATTTTGGCCCTAAACTTTTGCATAATTACACTTTTGCCCCTAGGCTCGGGAATTAAACTTCATCCCTTATTCTTATGTTTTATGACATGCTGATCATTTTTTCCTTCTATGACAACATCAAATTCTCACTCTAACATGCACTTATGACTATTAGGTATTTTTACCGATTAAGCCCTTTTACTCGTTTTCACTTAAAACCGAGTAGTACAAGTTGTCTAACATAATTTAAAACCTCATATTCTATCATAAAACACAAAAATACACAAATTTCACATGTGGGTAGTTTTCCAAATACGAACCCTAGGTTGAATTATTGCTAGCATAAGCTTAATTAAGTTACCGGGATTCCAAAAACGTAAAGAACTTGAAAAACGGGGCTAGAACGGACTTACTATTGAGCTTGGAAAGCTTGAAAACCCTAGCCATGGCTTCCCCCATGCTAATTTTGGCCTCCATATGGAGAAGATGACCATTTTGTGTTATTTTTCCCATTTTATTTCATTTAATATACAAATGACCAAAATGCCCTTACTACTAAACTTTCAAAAAAAATTCATCCATGTCCAATTTTAGTCCACAAACTTCAAAATGGTATAATTACCATTTAAGGACCTTTGATTTAAAAACTCATAACAATTAAACACTTCTAACATGTAAAACTCAACTTTTGCACTTTTTACAATTTAGTCCTTTTGACCAAATTGAGTGCCCAAACGTCGAAATTTTTGAACAAAATTTTCACAAAATCATTTCGTGAAGTCGTAGACCATAAAAATATAATAAAAATAAAATTTTCCTCGTCGAATTTGTGGTCCTGAAACCACTGTTCCGACTAAGCCCAAAATCAGGATGTTACAGTGCGTGGGAGCATACAGAGGCTGGAGGTTGCAGTGCCAAGGTGGAAACCGTAGGGTTTCTGTGGATAATCTAGCCTTGGGCCACTTTGGCCTGATTTGTTTTATTTGGGTATTAGGTTATGGGTTTGTTTGGGTTTAGGGTTTAGTTAGTTGTTGGACTGTTTGAAATTTGGGTTGGTTTTATTATTTGGCTTGGTGTAATGAAACATTTGGACTTTTGACTTGCTTTGGTTTTATTTATTTTTGTTGTTTTGGTTTATGACGGGCCGGGAAAATTGGGCCTATTACAGCTGCCCCTCTTTGCTCGTTGTCGTGTAACGAGAATAGAGCAAAGACTTCAAAAAGGGCCAACTTTGCCTGGTCTTGCCAGATCTCGGCTTCTTTTTGGTATTCCTCTTCTTCAAGGTAGCCTTGTTCCGACCCACTGCAACTTCAGGGGTATAGGAATTGTTGCTTCAATCTGCTCTACTGTAACTCTAGAGAGACTAGCCCTGTAGCTTTTAATCTACTCTACTACAACTGCTCCACTGCAACTTCAGGGAGATACGGTTCGTGTATTTTTTATCCTGCTCTACTGCAACTTCAGAGAGATAATGATTGTGGCTTCGATCTGCTCCACTGCAACTTCAATGAGACAAGATCTGCTATCTTCAGTCTGCTCCACTACAACTTCAAGGAGATAAAATCTTCAATCTTCAGTCTGCTTCCTTGCTACCTCAGGAAGATTAGACTACAATCGCCAACCTGCTCTCTTACTACCTCAGAGAGATAAGGCTAGCGGCTAAAATCTGCTCCATTGCCGATACATGGAGATAACATTTGCCATCTTCGATCTGCCCCACTACTGTCTAGGGAGATAATATCTGCAAATTTCAGTCTACTTCCTTGCTACCTTAGAAAGATAAGATTCATATATTGAGCCAGCTCTACTGCAACTTCAGGGAGATAAGGCTGGTGGCTTAAATCTGCTCCATTGCCAATACATGGAGATAATATTTATCGTCTTTGGTCTGCTCCACTGCAACTTTAGGGAAATAAGACCTGTCACTTCAACCTGCTCCACTGCAACTTCAGAGAGATAAGGTTTGTAATCTTCGATCTATTCCGCTGCAACTTTAGGGATATAAGATCTGACTTCACCGATGTTACTACACTGTCCTCTTGGACATGTCCTGTAGACTCGGTTTCATGTATCATGCTTATGCCAAATAACTAGAATGCTATGATCAAAATGAATCAAATACTCCTAACTAGATGTGATGCTGATGTCAAATAATTAGGATATTATGATCGAAATGAATCAAATACTCCTAATTAGATGTGATGCTTATGCCAAATAATTAGGATGCTATGATCAAAATGAATCAAATGTTCTTAACTAGATGTAATGCTGATGTCAAATAATTAGGATGCTATGATCAAAATGAATTAAATGCTCCTAACTAGATGTGTTATGAATGATATATGAATGCGAAAATAAAAATGATCTTTTTTAAAGTATCAGGGCCTTATCATTGACATATTATGCTTCCATCTTGTTCGGTTGGTATTCTTGACAGAAAATCCAAAAAAATAATCACATTCTGTTCAGCAAGCTTGCCTAGCTGTAATTTCAGAGTCCCTTCCACTGTACCTTCTGGGACATACAGTTTGTACCTCCCACTACAACTTCAGGGGAATAACATTTGGTTTCCTCCATCCAGTCTGCTATAACTCAGCGGTATAGGATTCGCATCATCTTCAATTAATTTGATCTGTTACACCATTCCCTGGGTGTAATGACCAGATGTATATGTTTGATATCTACATGAATACAGAATACCCCTTCTTTTCTCGAAAATAATCCCATTTCTCACTCTTCATTAGGATTATAACACCTATGAAATTTCTTTTTGTTCAACCAATATCTTTGACAAAAAAATCCAAGGAGATAATCTCAATTTGGGCTTAAATATTTCTAATCCTTAAGCTTGGTGAGTTTTAAACAATAGTCTCGTTTCAGGTTCTTGTATTATTGAGAAACTTCTAAAGTAATATGCGAAACTCCTTTTATGAAAGTATTATTAGTCCACTAATCGTTATTTCAATGCAAAATGTTTGAAAAAGATCATAACAGTGGATCGGAAGGAAATTAATTAGGATAATAGCTCGAAGCAAGTAAATTAATCAAGGATAGCCGATGCAATTAAGAAGGAAATTTATTAGGATATATCTTGGAAAGAATAAGATAATCAAAGATAGCAAATTTAAAATGGGTAAAATGGAAAACTAGGTGCCCCAGATATCGTAGCTTGAGCTTATCTGTACCAACTTCTTAAGGGCCATTTTGAGCTCAATCTGCTTTTAGGGGATCCAGAGTACTTTGTTGATGCCTCAAGACGTAGCATACTTCTTCATTGTTAATTCAAGCATAGCAAAATTGTTGTATGCCCCACTTTGATCCAAATTTGAGCCGCCCTTTTCAGGTTTTCAACTCAAATCCCCTTTGGTCTCAAAGCACCCTTTTGGGTTTTCGCCTTGGCCTCTCATTTTTCTTTCTCTCTCTTTTTTTTAAAATTTTTTTGATTGACTCTTTTATTTTTTTTAAGAAGGTCCCAAGGCAACCTTTGTGGTTTTTCACCTAGGCCTCTCCCCTTTTAGGTAGAATACTCGATTGGGTTTGCCATCCGTCTTGGTTAATATCAATGCTCTTCCAGAACAGGCCTTTTTTACTATATAAGGTCCCTCCTAGTTTGACATATTTCTTCTTTTGAAGTCCTTTTGTATAGGAAGGATCTTCTTCAATATTAAGTTCCCTTCATGGAATTTTCTAGGATGAACCTCTTTATTGTAAGCTCACATCATTCATTTCTAGTGCATTGGACCATGAAAGAATCTCCTCTATTTGAATTCAACTGATCATATCGAGCTTAGATCCATACTGCCTTATCAAACTTTAACTCTGACAAGACTCGGAGAAAAAGAATCTCGTCTTAAAACTGTTTCTATCCCATAAACCAATGAGTAATGTGTTGCCCCAACGAAAGTCCCAACCAACGTTCGATAAGCATAGAGGGTAAATGGTAACTTCCTTATACCAATCTTTACAAGTCTCGGTTTCCTTTCATTATGACATTTGTTTTATTATTTTTCTCTCTTTCTTGTACTGCCTTTGTTGCACTGTGATATGATGTCTGATCTTTGAACAGACTGCAATCTTTTGATATTGTGCAATTGTATGATCCTTTCTGACATTCCTTGTCAGCATCTGATTATTTCTCTTTTTTTTCTTTTCTTTTTTTAGGGTTTGCTAACTGTCGACTTTGTAACATTGGCATATAAAGCAACCTTCACCCTTTTTATGAAGTAATCGATGAATGCCGAGATGAATCGATGTATAAGAACGGCCTTATAACACCCATGCCCTGCATAGAGAAAGTTTGTGAAGAAATGAATGAGGCACATGAATCTTGTCTCCCTAACTATGGCCTAACTGCTACAATCCCTTTCCATGGTAGATCAACAGTATCCAGACCTCGTGATTACCGTGGCTACCGTGAAACCACTAACATGTGTCCTTTTGAAACCTATATGACATTTTTTAGCATCCACAAATCTCAGCATCCCAGGTATATCTTAATATGGTTATGCGAAAACATTTTTGAATTCTTGGAATGACTTAATGACGATTCGCTTTGTCTTTGCAGTGACTTAGGCTCTAATCTTTGCCTCTTGCTCACAATGTCCACTGACCATCCTTAACAAATCAGGAGATAAGTTATGATCTCTGTCATCTTCAAAGTCCTGAGATCCGCTTAAACACATATCTCACCCCAAAAGGGAGTCAGTTACAACGTTGCTCATGTCATTGATATCTGGGAGCCTGTTGTAAGTACGAAGGCAAGCTCCAAATGATTCTAAGGATGATTATTTGTATGGTATGATCATGAATGAAAAATGAAAGAATATTCGAAAGAAAATTCAAAGAACAATACAATCTATAAATAGAAAGAATAAAAGTATATTTGCTCAAAAAGATGCATTTTATTGAAAAAAGATTCTGGACACAAGCCTATTTCACAAAAGGATTCTATTTTGCTTCTAGGCTTAAAGCAACAAGCGTGTTTTGAATATTACTCTAGATTAATTCTAAAAATACAGGAATTTCTTCCACAGTCCTATTGTTCAAAATATTCCCAAATATGCAAGGGTTTGGAAACTTTTACTCATCGGTTCCTTTTTTAGATATGTCATTTAGATTCCCCGATATTCCTTCCAAGCTTTTGACTTATTCAAGGCATCGCAACTCTCTTGCCCCTACTTTCAAACATTGTATTTACTCCATTGTCAGAGCAATTAGGTTCTAAAGAATCATCAAACTTCACAGTTCCCATTTCAATGAACCTTTCGACCAACTTTTTGAATGTAGTGCAGTTTTCAATTGAGTGCCCCGTTATTCCCGCATTGTACTCGCATTGAGCATTCTCATTATACCATTTTTGGAATGGAGGTTGGACAGGTTCCGAATAAAATGGAGACACTACATGCACATTAAAAAGATTTTGATACAATTCCTTATATGACATCGGAATGGGTGTAAACTGGAGCCTTTCTGTATGTGACCTCGAGTTGGATTCTTGCCTTGAAAAGTCTGGATAACTAATAGTTATAACCCCTGGCTGGTCTACATTGCTCACGATGTTCACTTCATTTTTCTTTTTCCTCAGAGTTGACCTTTTAGTTCCTTCTCCCGCATCTATATGCCCGCTTCTTACTGCATTTTCAATCATCTCACCAAACATTACTATATCTAAAAAACTTAGAGTAGCGCTTCCCAACATATAATTAATGAACAGGGCTTTCAGAGTATTGATGAAAAGCATCATGGTTTCCTTTTCCAGAAGAGGCGGCTGGACTTGTGTTGCTACCTCTTTCCATCTTTGGGCATATTGCCTGAAGCTCTCATTTTGCTTCTTTTCCATATTCTACAAGGTAATTCTATCAGGTGCCATGTCTGTTACATGGCTATACTACTTCATAAAAGCTTGTGCTAAGTCCTTCCACGAATTGATTTTAGCACGACTCAATTGATTGTACCATTTAGCTGCTGACTCGATAAAACTGTCTTGGAAGCAATGGATTAATAGTTGATCGTTATTAACATATCCTGTCATCCTTCGATAGAATATTGTGATGTGAGCTTCAGGACAACTAGTCCCATTGTACTTTTCAAACTCTAGAACCTTAAATTTTAGCGGGAATACTAGATTGGGGACCAAATTCAGATCCTTAGCATCAACCTCATAATAGTAGTCAACATTCTCCATTGCCTTAACTTTTTCCTCCAACCACCTATACAGATCCTCGAGTCGTTTTGGCAGTTCCATCTTTACTTTTTACATTTCGTCCAAACCAGGAACTACAGGAGTTGTTGGATTGCCCCCCGGATTGAAGCCTGAGCCTATCGGGTAATTCACTGGTGCAAAGGTACCGACTTGATATTGCTGAGATCTGATAGCAATGAGTACACCCTGCGGACATGTCTGAGCATTTGTCAGGGTGAAACTCGAAAGGTGGAGAGACTCCTCATTATTCTCCCCAACATTAATCATGGAACTTTTTCCTTTTTCAAGCCCCTTAGTCAGCAATTGGGACAACTGATTTATTATGTTCCTTTGAGACTCTAGCACTTGGTCTCTTATATCCTGCCGAATCTTCACCAGTTGCTCTTGCATTTGCATTTGTAACTGGTCTTGCATCTCTCTTTAAAGTTGTTCAAGTCTTTCCAATCTTTGGTCTATATCTTTTGTCTTAGCACGGGTACCGTAACGACGCTTGGTTGGTAATTTTTTATTGATTTTCAGATTAACTAAAATGATTTCAACTAATTAGGGACCCTTTTATGAAAATCTAATGCAAATGATACAATGATGCAATGCAATGCAAATGCATGAGATGAATGCAAAAGAAAGCAATGTGTTGATTTTGAATTCAATTCCATTAGAACAGCTTTTCTAGAAAACAAATTCCTTTACATAAAACGGATTACATATACGGCCTTGCTTCCATATTCCTGGCGACAACACTGATTCCTTTTTCTTTGTTAAAGTCAAATCTCGTAAACTTCCAATAAATGCCTCCACTAGCTCCTTTTTGCTTGATCCAGGTCGTGACTTATTATCCTCACGATTTTGATTAGCTCCTTGAAGAAAGTCGGAACGCGACAGCTTTCAAATAATCTTTATTGGCTTGAATCCTCAAGTAAAGTCTTGTTCTCCTCCGTGAACCATCAGTATTGTTCCGTTATATTTACTTGGACCATAATCAGACAACCGTATTATAATCCACTTTATCAAGGAATTCGTTTTCTTATGACAAATGTTCTATTTAGCAATCAAATATAAATCAACACCCCCATTCTATGATGATGTAATGCAATGCAATAAAAAACAAAACACATTAGTACAGGAGAATAAATAACAAATAAAGTACCTATTTGGGTGACCACTAAATTTGGGCAAGGTTCTACCTAAGGTGGACTCTCAAGGATCACTATATGTGGCTCGGTTATAGAGAAAGGGTACATGAACTAGCAGATTCCTCAATCCTCACCCATTATAGGTGTAACACCCCTTACCCGGCCCAGACGTTATGGCCGGATCCGACATACCACATCGAAGCATTCAAAACATTTCTGATCCAGAAAGAAAACTTACTGAGTGTTTTAAAAGATGATTTCATTATAGGTTAAAGTGAATGGAAGCTGTGCACCAGGTAGGAAACCGGAAAAGAGGAGGTGAGTCCATCAGACTGCTTAAGTACCAAACTCCCTTCGGATCCAATCCTAGACATGCAAACCACCATTGCCATACCTTAACGTCATGTATATTTCTAGGAAACCGATTTGATTAAGTCATTTTTAGGAAAAGTGATTAATTTTGGAAAATATCTTCATTGCGGAAGCTTTACTTGTTTTCGTCTTATTTTGAAATCAATTACTGTTTTTGAAAACGCGCCCTAAAGCTATCCAATTTCAACAGTTAAATATAAATATTACCTATCTTAATAAAACATATAAAAACCATCAAAAATAAATAAGCGGCTTTATTACATTTAAAAGCCCAAAACCTCAAACGTAATTAAAAAGATGTCCAGTTCACCAGAAGAAAATCAAACTTTCAGAACGGGTGGCCACTCCGAATTCCCTCACAGCTCCAAACCCACTATGGTTGGGGATTACCTGCGTGGATGAAAATAAAATGGGTGAGTTTGGGGAAACTCAGTGTGTAAATTAACCCAACCATAGCCAATATCAGCTCAAACCAAAGAAATAGAATAAGTTGGCCTTAGCCCAGAACAGAATTCAGAATAAAGCCCATAGCCCTATAACAGAACAAAACAGATATTACATGTTTATGCAGAAACCCAACCCAGATTCATCCATAACACCCCCGTACCAGCCTTACACCATGTGGGGAGACTACTCGACCCACCCAACCGCTACACACCACAGAAATCGCAGCGAGGCTACTAGATATTGTGACAAAGTCACCAGATACAGATATTATGGCAGAGCCACCAGAACAGATATATGTGGCAGAGCCACCAGATCAGATAATTGTGGCATAGATATATGTGGCAGAGCCACCAGATCAGATAATTGTGGCATAGCCACCAGGATGCTTCCTCCATAGTATAACCCAAGTCCCCATGCAACAGATATATAATCATGGCATACGTATACAGAAATAGGACATCATGCTTTTTAGAAAAAAATAACCCTAAGGGTATAACAGTAATTTTGCATAAATAGGGGTGTTAAAGTAATTTCACTATTCTTAAGGTTTTCATACATAACGTAGCCATTTACGTACAATCAGAAACACTTATCGCGTTTTCTTACCAACTTGGGCCCGTTGACCCATTATCCCGTTTTTAGCCCATTAAGCCCAAAAACATCGAAATGCACAGAATCGCGCACTCTGTAGTCTTATCACTTTAATTTATCATATACATCAAAATATTAACCTCATGAGCATTCACACACTCGCAAGATCTCAAAATACTGGCTTTTCGGCTTGTGTCGATCTAGTCTATAAGGGGGTGTTAGTTACACACCTGTTTGCAACGATATGCTGACGAGATCCACACACGAACCGCCTACAATTGGATTACTAACACGTTAATCTAACTATTCAAATACGAACTACGTATTAACCCCTTACAATATTCGACCAACCACACCTACAGATCAGAGTAAGCTTATAAGAAATCAATAAGCAACTCATTAACAAATTTTTGTCAGTGTTTACCACATAATCATAATTTCATTGCAAGCTGTCTTCCTAAGCAATAGTCACTAAATCATTTATAACTGGATCTACAAAACTCCAAATCAAGTGCTGTTAATTTTCCCTGAAAATAGACTCATATATCTTCTATCCATAAAATTTTCAGAATTTTTGGTTTAGCCAATCAATACCAGATTTTTCTCAAAATTTCCCATGTTTCATTGTTTGACTAATCTGACCACTCTTCATTACGAATCAAATTTCTCATTGTACAGAATTCAAAGTATGTTCTTGTTTATTTCATTTGAAACTAGACTCAATAAGATTTAATTACATAATTTATGTAGCTTCTAACTCATCTCCCACAATTTATGGTGATTTTCCAAAGTCACGTTACTGCTGCTGTCCCAAGCAGATTTATTACCAAATCACACTTTCACACCTAACTTGCGTGCTTCTTATTTAAACATGTATATCACCAATCAATCATCACATATCTATGATTTTGCTTAAGTATAATCTCCATTTCATCATTTTAGAGCACAACATGTTAGCCAATTTTTCCGCTCAGCATCTAAGGCACATGCATGCTCATTTGTATGGCTCAACTTCACCTATCTTCCATTTTTCATCAAAAGAACATGAAACAACAACCATTTCCTTCATTTTAATTCATGACTAAATGCTCACAACACAACAAAAAAACAAAATATGCTTCAAGAGTTAAGGTAGAATCAAGAAGAACTCATGAACATCAAGATAAAAGCAAACTACCATGAACTTACCTTCAATTTTCTTCCCCAAGTGACCGAACATTCAAGAGCTTTCTCCTCTCCTTTCTCTTCTCTAACTTTCGGCTATGATGAACAAAGATGGAAAAAACTTTGTTCTTTTCACCCCTTTTTCTTTTAATAAAACTTCATATTTCATCCATTTAATTCTTTAATACAAAAGACATGAAATGCCCATCATGGAACATTTACCTAACCCATTATCATGGAACATTTACCTAACCCATTATCATGGAATATTTACCTAATCCATTATCATGGAACATTTACCTAACCTATTACCAATTTGTACCATGAATTATGGATATCAAGTGCTCATATTGTCTACAACAACATGATGGCTGGCCACTTCATGTAAGATGGGAGGTTTGTCATGCAAATCCTCCTATTTTGCACTCCTATTTATTTGGCCACTTCAATTTAGCCTATAGCATTTTCAAACATTTTCACATAGGTTCTATTTCATAATTTCACCCCCTTTTTCTTATGGAAAAAAAATTAACTAAAATTGTCGGGTTCTATCTTAAGCTTGGGCCTTCTAGAGGCCCACTAACATAATTAAACCTATGCTAACATTCACAGAATTCCCGAAAACTGGGGCGTTACAACTCTACCCTCCTTAAAGAAATTTCGTCCTTGAAATTTACATGATCCAACTAGTTGAGGGTATTGTTGATGCATAGTCTCTTCTGATTCCCAAGTAGCTTCTTCCCTTCCATGATTACGCCAAAGTACTTTCACTAACGGGACAGATTTCCTTCAGAGAACTTTAACATCTCGAGCCAATATTTGCATAGGCTCCTCCTCAAAGGTCAAATCAGTCTGAACTTCAATTTCTGCAACTGGCAGGACATGAGCAGGGTCAGCACGATAACGCCTTAACATGGAGATGTGAAAAACATCGTGAGTCCTGTCTAACTCTGGAGGCAATTCCAACTGATAAGCCACTGGGTCTACTCGCTTCAAAACCCGATAAGGCCCAATGAACCGCGGACTCAACTTGCCCTTCTTACCGAACCTTAATATCTTCTTCCAAGGAGAAACCTTTAAGAAGACCATATCACCTACTGAGTACTCAACCTCCTTACGCTTCAAATATGCATACGACTTTTGCCTATCAGATGCTTCTTTTAACCGGTCCCTAATTATTCTGACCTTATCCTCAGTATCAGCTACCAACTCTGGTCCAAGAATTTGTCGCTCTCCTAGTTCAGTCCAACAACTAGGTGTACGACACCTTCGTCCATACAGTGCTTCATACGGTGCCATTCGAATACTCGCCTGGTAACTGTTATTGCACGAAAATTCTACCAACGGCAAGTAATCCTCTCAACTACCTCGAAAGTCAATCACGCATCCCCTCAACATGTCCTCCAGAATCTGAATAACCTTTTCCGATTAACCATCAGTCTGGGGATGGAAAGCCGTACTAAAATTCAATCGCGTCCCCAACGCCTCATGCAAATTTTGCCAAAATCGAGATGTAAATCTGGGATCCCGATCAGAAATAATTGAAACTGGGACTCCATGAAGTCGCACAATCTCCGCCACATACAACTTGGCTAACTTTTCAAGTGAAAAGTCAGTACGAACAGGTATGAAATGGGCCGATTTGGTCAACCTATCCACAATCACCCACACCGAGTCCTTCTTTCATGGTGTCAAGGGCAGCCGACTCATAAAGTCCATAGTTACCCTCTCCCACTTCCAAAGTGGTATCTTCACTGACTGTAACAGTCCAGAGGGTAATTGATGCTCAGCTTTCACTTGCTGGGTCAGACATTTCCCTACAAACTCCGTTACTTCTTGTTTAAGTCTAGGCCACCAGTACAATTATCGTAAGTCGTGATACAACTTGTTCCCTCCAAGGTGCATGGCACAAAGTCCTCCATGAACTTCCTTGAATTTTTTCTGCCTCAAATTAGAGTCCTTCAGAACACAAATTCTTCCTCAGAAACACAGAACTCTTTCGCCATTTAACCCAAACTCAGAAGTTTCCCCTTCTTTAACTTGTTGAAAACGAGCGACCAAAGACTCATCGTTCAACTGCTTTTCCTTAATCTGATCCACCCAGGTTGGCCTCACTTGCAACTCAGCCAACAGACTTCTATCATCATACAAACTCAGACGAGCAAACATTGCTCTCAGATCAGATATGGTTTTACGACTTAGAGCATCGGCTACCACATTAGCCTTGCCTGGTGACACTCGATCGAATAGTCATAATCCTTAAGCAACTCAATCCATCTCCTTTCCCTAAGGTTCAGCTCCTTCTGACTGAACAAATACTTAAGACGCTTTTGGTCTATGTATATAATACACCTCTCCCCGTACAAGTAATGTCTCCAAATCTTAAGTGCAAATATCACTGCCGCCAACTCCAAATCATGAGTAAGATAGTTCCCTTCGTGAGGTTTAAGCTGTCGTGATGCATATGCAACCACCTTACCCTCCTGCATTAACAGGCAGCCCAAACCCACGTGTGATGCATCACTGTACACACTAAAATCCTTCGCAGACTCTGGCTGAATTAACACAGGTGCTTCAGTCAGAACTTTCAACTTCTCAAAAGTTTCCTGCTGCTTCTTAGTCCATACAAAAGGTATTCCTTTCCTTATGAGTTTTGTCAAAGGTGTTGCCATCACAGAAAAACCTTCCACAAACCTTCTGTAGTATCCTGCCAGTCCTAGGAAACTCCGTATTTCCGACACTGACCTAGGCGGCTTCCACTCCAAAATCGCTTCAATTTTCCGAGGGTCCACCTTAATCCCGTCAGTAGAAACCACATGTCCTAAGAAGGTTACCTCCTTCAACCAAAATTCACACTTGCTGAACTTCGTAAAGAGTTCATTCCCCCTTAACACTTGCAGCACTATACGGAGATGCTCATCATGTTTCGCTTCAATTTCAGAATATACTAGGATATCGTCAATAAAGACGACTACAAACTGATCTAAAAATGGTTGGAACACACGATTCATTAGATCTATAAATGCTACAGGAGCATTCGTCAGTCCAAATGGCATAACCAGAAACTCGTAATGACCATACCGAGTCCTGAATGTCGTCTTTTGGATATCTGCCTCCTTGACCTTTAACTGATGATATCCAGATCGAAGGTCCATCTTGGAAAATACAAAAGCTCCTCTAAGCTGGTCGAATAGATCGTCAATCCTTGGCAGTGGATACTTATTCTTAATTGTCAGTTTGTTCAATTGGAGATAATCAATACACATCCGCATCGTACCATCCTTCTTTTTCACGAATAGCACCGGTGCTCCCTATCCAACAACTCTTGAATTTGAGCCTTTAACTCCACTAACTCCTTCGGTGCCATCCTATACGGTGCGATGGACACGGGCCCCGTTCCAGGCAACAAATCTATGCCAAACTCAACTTCTCGGTTCGAAGGCAATCTTGGAAGCTCCTTCGGAAAAACATCTTGGAACTCCTTTACGGTCCTAAGCTTATCCACTGTCAGACCCTCCTCTTCTGACTGACTTACAAATGCCAAATAGGCTTCACAACCTTTCCGAATCCACTTTTCGGCTCTTAAAGCCGACACCACATTGGACAAATAATCCCTTCGCTCACCTATCACTATAACCTCCTCATCCTTTGTGGTCCTTAACACCATTCGTTTAGCAGCACAATCCAGGGTCACCTTAAGCTTAACAAGCCAGTCCATTCCCAAAATGAGATCAAACTCTCCAAACGGTAACTCCATCAGATCTCCAAGAAAAATCCTACCTTGAGTTTCTAAGGGTACATCCCTATACAGTTTGTCTACCCTAACCGAGTGACCCAAAGGACTTAGTACATGTGACAGCCCAAAGTTGACCCTAGTCGGGAAGTGGTTTCGGGACCGCTAAACCGAGTCACCGAAATGTTTGAATGTGATACTTATTGTCTAGAATATGTAATTATGAATGTGTGAAAATTTCAAGCTTCAATTTGGTTGATTTCATGTGAATTTAGTCAATAGGACTTATGTGAGAAAATTCTAAAATGTGATAGGTCAATGTGTGAGGACCTATTAGTGCATGTGGACAAAGGGGGGACTTGCATGTCAAATTCCCCCCTAATGAGTAGTGGCCGGCCATGACAAGGAATGATGGGCAAAACATGTCATGAAACATGTTTTGTTAATGGAAGAATAAAATAAGGAGTATGGGTAATAAAGAAATGGAAAAAAAAGAAAAAAAAATGTGTGGTTGCCCCCCCATTGCCGTGAGCTAAAGAGAAGAAAGGAGAAAAATTTGTGTTCATCCTTTCTCACCTTCATTTTAGCCTAAATTAGAAAGAAAAACAAAGAAAAAAATTTCTCATCCTTTGGTTCATCCTTGGCCAAAAATTTTAAGGAGGAAAGAAGAAGAAAGGTGAAGAGATTCGGCCATGCATGTAGCTAGGCTAAGGTATGTTTGATGATGTTCCATGAGATGCATGCATGTTTTAGTTGTTAGCTTGAGTTCTACCTAGCCCATGGTCTAAATCTTACTATGTGATGGAAATGGCACTTGACCATGGATGCATCATTCTTGGTTGATGTTTGATGTTGTGGTGATGAGGCATGAGGATGAGTTAAGATTCGGCCTAGGTGGAGGTTGTGTTAATGCCATTGCATGCAAAATATGAAGCTTGTTAATGATGCATGTGATGATGGCTTGATGATTCTTGAACCTCCTTTTTAGCATTTTTGTGTGAGCACATATGTGCATTGGTTGCTAAATGGAGAAGAATCGGCTAGCAAGATGTGTGCTAAGGCCGAATGTAACTTTGCATGTTGATGAGCAATGCATGTGTTAAATCGATGAAAAGGGGGAGGATGCTTTACTAGTGTGTATATGTGTGTATTAAGTGTTGAAATCGACCCCAAAAATAGACATGCATATTCGGCCAAGGGGAAAGAAATTAGCTAATATGTTGTGTTGATGCATGATTTTTGCATGTATGAGACTTTAATGTCTAATGTATAAATATGGGCTAAGTGCCTTGTGTTCATCTTTTTGATGCCTAAATGATGAAATCAATTTATTTGTTTAATTAAGCTCAAGAGCAAAGGGGAAATAAATCCGATAAAGGGAAGGAAAAAGTGGTTGAATAGCTAGCGGAATCGTTCGACAACACCCGAGGTAAGTTCTTGAGTAAGAGAGCTTAAATTACGATGTGATTAAATCATGCTCTATGTGAGGCTATTGAGCCGAATGTGCAAGGACGATATGTGCCTTGTGTTTGAGTTTCGCAAATGAAAATGAAATATGAATGTGCCATGAATTATTGTTAGATGTGCATGATTAATTGAATGCTGTCCGGGCTAAGTCCCGAAGGCTTTGTGCTAAGTGAATATATCCGGACTAAGATCCGAAGGCATTTGTGCGAGATACAAATTCCGGGTTAAGCCCCGAAGGCCTTTGTGCGAGATATTAAATCCGGGTTAAGTCCCGAAGGCATTCGTGCGAGTTATTAAATCCGGGTTAAGTCCCGAAGGCATTCGTGCGAGTTATTAAATCCGGGTTATGTCCCGAAGGCATTGTGTGAGTTACTAAAACCGGGCTATGTCCCGAAGGCATTTGAACGAGGAGCTATATCCGGTTAAATCCCGAAGGTACGTGATTTGGTAATGAATGAGCTTGCTGTAAAATTCCAGCGAATACTCGAAAAACATCCCAATACGGGGATATGTTACGTATGTATTGAATTTAATCGAGCCCTTACAAATAAATGTTCGCTCAGTTGATAAACGAGCTACCGGCCTTCGGCTAAGTTAGTCTATTGTGTATGTACATAAGGGTTGTTAATGTTGTGAAGCAAGTTTGATATCGATAAATTGCGTATTATGAAATATTCCATTTAGCTAAATGTGTGTTATTCTTTGTTTATGCTGGAATTCCTTGCTCAAAACTTACTAAGCATAAATTGCTTACTCGTTACACTGCTCCTCTGTTTTATAGATTTTTGGTTCTCCAGCTATCGGACTCGGGATCTTGAAGTCGAAGTCGCCCACACTATCAAAGGCTCTTTTGGGTACTATTTTGGTTGAATCTTGATATGGCATGTATAGGACTACCCATTGTTGTTTTTCGAGTACTTTATGAAATGTATAAGTGTACAACCATGCGAAAATGGCTTGTAGAAGTGGAGTATGGCATTAGACCATTCGTGTTTATGAATGTATAGATGGTTTCATGATGTAACTATAGTTGGAATGGAAGTGTTGAGCAAATGATCAGCCATTGGAATGGCTAAGTATGATCATATGTGGGCATATGTATGACAAGGCCCTAGTTGGTCCATGAAACCCCGAAAATAGGTAAGGGTTACTTTGAAAGCAGAGGCTGACAGCAGCAGTGGTGTGGATTGGAAAAACCACAAGAATTCGTAGAAGTGGAATTAAATAGTGAATAAATTATGTAATCGAACCTTGATGAATCTACTTTCATATGAAAGTAACGAAACAATTATATGAACAGTACAGTAAGAGATATTCGGGTTCTTGTGGAACAGGGCCAGAACAGTTTCTGGATTCCCTGTTCCGACTTTGGAAATTCACTATAAATTGACCAGAGATAATTAGGGGTCATACCATATATGTATGGATTCCACCCTGAATCTAGTTTCCAAAGAAACAAACGGCATCAGTATTGAAGCTCTGTGCAGAGAGATATCCAAGTCGTAATGGGAAAAGTCAGTGTAGTCGACCCCTGTAACATGGGAGACTTTGACTAATAAAATGTACTAATTGGCCCGACCATAAATTCTGGAAAAAAATACATAGGTGGGGACATGAGCCTAGTTTCAGGGAAAAATCACAAAACTGATTTTCGAGTTGTGAAACTCAAGATATGATTTTTGAAGCGACTAGTACTCAGACTGGGCAGTGTCTGGAAAAATTTTTCAAAGTTTGTTAACATCTCGTGTCCGACTCCGGTGTCGGTCTCGGGTTCGGGGTGTTACATTTTATTGGTATCAGAGCCATGGTTTAGTCGATTCTAGGACTACCGTAATGTGTTGGGTCTAGCTATACATGCCATTTTATGTGATTACTTGATAGTGTGGTGACTTCTGAAAATTGTAAATGTGTTTATAGTAATGGATCCCGATCGTGACCGAGAGGTAGCTGATGATCTTGAGAGTGTAGCGCCTGCTCCCGCACAAGGGACAGTGCCGGCAGACTCTCAACCTAATGCTAGTAATTCGAATGATGAAGCTAGACAAGTATTCTATAGCGTGATGAATGATTGGTTCAACCAATACATTCGAACTAATATGGCTGTTCCACAACCTCCATTCCCGACAAATACTACCCCCGCACCTACAATACCGCCGGTAACGGACCAAATAAGGTCGAATAAGCCCCCAGTTGATAGAATCCGAAAACATGGGGCTACTGAATTTAAGGCTATGGATAGCGATGATGCCGAGCAAGCTGAATTTTGGCTGGACAACACTATCCGGGTACTCGATGAGCTATCTTGTACATCCGATGAATGCCTAAAGTGTGCCATCTCCTTGCTACGTGATTCTGCCTACTATTGGTGGAGTACTCTGACTTCTGTGGTGCCCCGAGAGCAAGTAACTTAGGAGTTTTTCCAAACTGAATTTCGGAAAAAGTATATCAGTCAGAGATTTGTTGATCAAAAACGGAAGGAATTTCTTGAGCTTAAGCAAGGCTCCATGTCGGTTACTGATTACGAGCGAAAATTTGTTAGACTTAGCAAATACGCTCGGGAATGTGTTTCGTCCGAAGCTATTATGTGTAAACGCTTCGAGGATGGGCTGAATGAAGATATAAAAATGTTCATTGGCGTTCTTGAAATACGAGAGTTCGTGGTACTTGTTGAACGAGCTTGTAAAGCCGAAGAGCTTAGAAAAGAAAAGCAAAGAGTTGATGAGGGAACTGGAGAGTTTCGTAAAAGATCCTCGGGAAGGTCTCTTCAACAGACATCGAAGAGATTTCGAGATGATGCGGGCCAGTTTAGAGGCACTTCGGGCCTTTTTAGACGAGATCGTGATCGACCCCCTGTGGGTACACGAGGCACTTCGGTCGCCAGTGTTGGGAATGAACGTCGAGATAGAACGAAATGTCGATATTGCGGTAAATGGCATTCGGGGAGTTGTAGATTCCCTGACCGCTCCTATTACAAGTGCGGATCAGTTGACCACTTCATTATGATTGCCCGAGGTTGTTTGAACAGAATGAAAATCAGAGTGGGAAACCGGGTGCTACCACTGCTCGAGGTAGACCATCTGGAAATACGGGCAATGCTAGTGGTGGTCAGAGAGGATCTAGAGATGATATAACCAGATCCGAAGCTCGTGCGCCTGCTAGAGCTTATGCTATACGTGCCCGCGAGGATGCTTCTTCGCCTGATGTTATTACCGGTACATTCACTCTCTTTGATACTAATGTAATTGCTTTGATTGACCCCGGTTCTACTCATTCTTACATATGTGAAACCTTAGCATCCAGTAAGACTTTACCTATTGAGTCTACTGAGTTCGTAATTTGGGTGTCAAATCCCTTGGGTCATTACGTGCTTGTCGACAAAGTGTGTAAGAAATGTCCCCTGGAAATTCGAGGTTCCCGTTTTCCGGCAGACTTGATGCTTTTGCCGTTTGATGAATTTGATATTATCCTTGGTTTGGATTGGTTGACCGCGCATGATGCGATTGTGAATTGCAAGAGCAAGACTATTGATTTGAGGTGCGCAAATAACGAAGTAGTCCGAATTGAGTCTGCGGACTTGGAGGGGATGCCAGCTGTAATATCAGCAATGTTGGCACAGAAATATGTAAGAAAAGGGTACGAAGCATACCTTGCGTATGTACTTGATGACGAAGAATTAGAAAAGAAACCCGAATCTGTGTCGGTGGTTTGTGAATACCCGGATGTTTTTCCGGAAGAATTACCGGGTTTACCACCTGTTCGGGAGGTAGAGTTTGGTATTGAGCTTGTACCTGGGACTACACCGATTTCGATAGCTCCGTATCGTATGGCACCAACCGAGTTAAAGGAGTTGAAAGCTCAGTTGCAAGAACTGACGGATAGAGGTTTCGCTCGACCAAGTTTCTCACCTTGGGGTGCACCAGTATTGTTCGTGAAAAAGAAGGACGGAACCATGAGGTTGTGCATTGACTATCGTCAGCTGAATAAAGTGACGATAAAGAACAATTATCCGTTGCCGCGCATCGATGATTTGATCGACCAACTGAAGGGAGCCTCAGTGTTCTCAAAAATAGATTTGAGATCGGAGCTTTTTGGGGCTCGCCGGTTATTACCGACGATTTGTGAAAGGTTTCTCGATGATAGCCACGCCAATGACGAAGCTACTTCAAAAGGATGTTAAGTTCGAGTGGACGGAGAAATGTCAGAAAAGTTTCGACCAACTGAAAACTCATTTGACTAAAACTCCAATTTTGGTGCAACCCGAATCAGGTAAAGAGTTTGTCATTTATAGTGACGCATCCCTACTTGGGTTGGGTTGCGTATTGATGCAAGAAGGTCGAGTCGTGGCCTATGCGTCGAGACAATTGAAGCCACACGAGAGGAATTATCCGACCCATGATCTTGAACTAGCTGCCATCGTGTTTGCTTTAAAAATATGGCGACATTATCTGTTTGGTGAGAAGTGCCATGTATTTTCGGATCACAAAAGTCTCAAATATTTGATGACTCAACGAGACTTGAATCTGTGACAAAGACGTTGGCTTGAGTTGTTGAAAGATTACGAGCTTGTCATTGATTACCACCCGGGAAAGGCTAACGTGGTTGCGGACGCCTTAAGCCGGAAGTCATTGTTTGCTTTACGAGCGATGAACGTGCATTTGTCTGTTCTACCAGACAATGTGTTAGTAGCTGAATTAAAAGCTAAACCATTATTGACTCACTAAATTTGTGAAGCTCAGAAAGTCGATGATGAATTGGTTGCAAAACGGGCTAAGTGTTTTCCGAACGAGGAATCAGAGTTTCAAATTGATGATGATGATTGTTTGAGGTTCAGAAATCGTTTGTGTGTTCCAAGGAATTCGGAACTCATTTCGATGATTCTGAACGAAGCCCATTGTAGCCGAATGTCAATTCACCCGGGGAGTACGAAAATGTACAACGATTTGAAACGTCAATTTTGGTGGCATGGTATGAAACGGGACATCTCCGACTTTGTTTCGAGATGTTTAATATGTCAACAAGTGAAAGCGGAACATCAAGTGCCTTCAGGATTACTCCAGCCGATCATGATACCCGAGTGGAAATGGGATCGAGTCACAATGGACTTTGTGTCCGGACTGCCCTTGTCAGCAAGTAAGAAGGATGCGATATGGGTTGTTGTTGATAGACTGACTAAGTCGGCTCATTTCATCCCCGTACGTACGGATTTTTCATTGGATAAACTAGCTGAATTGTACGTTTATCAAATTGTGAGATTACACGGGGTACCTATTTCTATCGTGTCGGATAGAGATCCGAGATTCACCTCACGATTTTGGAAGAAATTGCAAGAAGCTCTGGGTACCAAGCTGCATTTTAGCACTGCTTTTCACCCCCAAACCGATGGTCAATCCGAGCGAATAATTCAGATACTTGAGGATATGTTGAGATGTTGCATCCTCGAGTTCAGTAGTTCATGGGAACGGTATTTACCTTTGATTGAATTCGCTTACAATAATAGTTTTCAATCAAGTATTAAGATGGCACCTTACGAGGCTTTGTACGGTCGTAAATGCCGTACACCATTGTTTTGGACCGAGCTCGGTGAAGGTAAAATTTTCGGAGTTGATTTGATTAAAGATGCTGAACAGAAAGTAAAGGTAATCCGTGAAAGTCTGAAGGTAGCCACGGATCGTCAGAAGTCGTACGCAGATTTGAAACGAAAAGACATCGAGTATCAGGTGGGAGACAAAGTGTTCCTTAAGGTTTCACCTTGGAAAAAGATACTCAGGTTCGGCCGTAAGGGCAAGTTGAGCCCAAGATTCATTGGGCCGTACGAAATCTCCGAACGAGTTGGTCCGGTTGCGTATAGATTGATTTTGCCCCCGGAGCTTGAAAAGATTCATGACGTCTTTCATGTTTCGATGCTTCGACGCTATCGATCTGATCCATCGCATATAATTAGCCCATCAGAGGTTGAAATTCAAGTCGACATGAGCTATGAAGAAGAACCGATGCGTATCCTAGCTCGTGAAGTGAAGGAGTTGCGAAACAAAAGAGTTCCGCTAGTAAAGGTGTTATGGCTCAAACACGGGATCGAGGAAGCTACTTGGGAGACCGAGAGCTCGATGAAAGAACGATACCCAAACCTATTTACCGGTAAGATTTTCGGGGACGAAAATTTCTTAAGTGGGGGAGAGTTGTGACAGCCCAAAGTTGACCCTAGTCGGGAAGTGGTTTCGGGACCGCTAAACCGAGTCACCGAAATGTTTGAATGTGATACTTATTGTCTAGAATATGTAATTATGAATGTGTGAAAATTTCAAGCTTCAATTTGGTTGATTTCATGTGAATTTAGTCAATAGGACTTATGTGAGAAAATTCTAAAATGTGATAGGTCAATGTGTGAGGACCTATTAGTGCATGTGGACAAAGGGGGGACTTGCATGTCAAATTCCCCCCCTAATGAGTAGTGGCCGGCCATGACAAGGAATGATGGGCAAAACATGTCATGAAACATGTTTTGTTAATGGAAGAATAAAATAAGGAGTATGGGTAATAAAGAAATGGAAAAAAAAGAAAAAAAAATGTGTGGTTGCCCCCCCATTGCCGTGAGCTAAAGAGAAGAAAGGAGAAAAATTTGTGTTCATCCTTTCTCACCTTCATTTTAGCCTAAATTAGAAAGAAAAACAAAGAAAAAAATTTCTCATCCTTTGGTTCATCCTTGGCCAAAAATTTTAAGGAGGAAAGAAGAAGAAAGGTGAAGAGATTCGGCCATGCATGTAGCTAGGCTAAGGTATGTTTGATGATGTTCCATGAGATGCATGCATGTTTTAGTTGTTAGCTTGAGTTCTACCTAGCCCATGGTCTAAATCTTACTATGTGATGGAAATGGCACTTGACCATGGATGCATCATTCTTGGTTGATGTTTGATGTTGTGGTGATGAGGCATGAGGATGAGTTAAGATTCGGCCTAGGTGGAGGTTGTGTTAATGCCATTGCATGCAAAATATGAAGCTTGTTAATGATGCATGTGATGATGGCTTGATGATTCTTGAACCTCCTTTTTAGCATTTTTGTGTGAGCACATATGTGCATTGGTTGCTAAATGGAGAAGAATCGGCTAGCAAGATGTGTGCTAAGGCCGAATGTAACTTTGCATGTTGATGAGCAATGCATGTGTTAAATCGATGAAAAGGGGGAGGATGCTTTACTAGTGTGTATATGTGTGTATTAAGTGTTGAAATCGACCCCAAAAATAGACATGCATATTCGGCCAAGGGGAAAGAAATTAGCTAATATGTTGTGTTGATGCATGATTTTTGCATGTATGAGACTTTAATGTCTAATGTATAAATATGGGCTAAGTGCCTTGTGTTCATCTTTTTGATGCCTAAATGATGAAATCAATTTATTTGTTTAATTAAGCTCAAGAGCAAAGGGGAAATAAATCCGATAAAGGGAAGGAAAAAGTGGTTGAATAGCTAGCGGAATCGTTCGACAACACCCGAGGTAAGTTCTTGAGTAAGAGAGCTTAAATTACGATGTGATTAAATCATGCTCTATGTGAGGCTATTGAGCCGAATGTGCAAGGACGATATGTGCCTTGTGTTTGAGTTTCGCAAATGAAAATGAAATATGAATGTGCCATGAATTATTGTTAGATGTGCATGATTAATTGAATGCTGTCCGGGCTAAGTCCCGAAGGCTTTGTGCTAAGTGAATATATCCGGACTAAGATCCGAAGGCATTTGTGTGAGATACAAATTCCGGGTTAAGCCCCGAAGGCCTTTGTGCGAGATATTAAATCCGGGTTAAGTCCCGAAGGCATTCGTGCGAGTTATTAAATCCGGGTTAAGTCCCGAAGGCATTCGTGCGAGTTATTAAATCCGGGTTATGTCCCGAAGGCATTGTGTGAGTTACTAAAACCGGGCTATGTCCCGAAGGCATTTGAACGAGGAGCTATATCCGGTTAAATCCCGAAGGTACGTGATTTGGTAATGAATGAGCTTGCTGTAAAATTCCAGCGAATACTCGAAAAACATCCCAATACGGGGATATGTTACGTATGTGTTGAATTTAATCGAGCCCTTACAAATAAATGTTCGCTCAGTTGATAAACGAGCTACCGGCCTTCGGCTAAGTTAGTCTATTGTGTATGTACATAAGGGTTGTTAATGTTGTGAAGCAAGTTTGATATCGATAAATTGCGTATTATGAAATATTCCATTTAGCTAAATGTGTGTTATTCTTTGTTTATGCTGGAATTCCTTGCTCAAAACTTACTAAGCATAAATTGCTTACTCGTTACACTGCTCCTCTGTTTTATAGATTTTTGGTTCTCCAGCTATCGGACTCGGGATCTTGAAGTCGAAGTCGCCCACACTATCAAAGGCTCTTTTGGGTACTATTTTGGTTGAATCTTGATATGGCATGTATAGGACTACCCATTGTTGTTTTTCGAGTACTTTATGAAATGTATAAGTGTACAGCCATGCGAAAATGGCTTGTAGAAGTGGAGTATGGCATTAGACCATTCGTGTTTATGAATGTATAGATGGTTTCATGATGTAACTATAGTTGGAATGGAAGTGTTGAGCAAATGATCAGCCATTGGAATGGCTAAGTATGATCATATGTGGGCATATGTATGACAAGGCCCTAGTTGGTCCATGAAACCCCGAAAATAGGTAAGGGTTACTTTGAAAGCAGAGGCTGACAGCAGCAGTGGTGTGGATTGGAAAAACCACAAGAATTCGTAGGAGTGGAATTAAATAGTGAATAAATTATGTAATCGAACCTTGATGAATCTACTTTCATATGAAAGTAACAAAACAATTATATGAACAGTACAGTAAGAGATATTCGGGTTCTTGTGGAACAGGGCCAGAACAGTTTCTGGATTCCCTGTTCCGACTTTGGAAATTCACTATAAATTGACCAGAGATAATTAGGGGTCATACCATATATGTATGGATTCCTCCCTGAATCTAGTTTCCAAAGAAACAAACGGCATCAGTATTGAAGCTCTGTGCAGAGAGATATCCAAGTCGTAATGGGAAAAGTCAGTGTAGTCGACCCCTGTAACATGGGAGACTTTGACTAATAAACTGTACTAATTGGCCCGACCAAAAATTCTGGAAAAAAATACATAGGTGGGGACATGAGCCTAGTTTCAGGGAAAAATCACAAAACTGATTTTCGAGTTGTGAAACTCAAGATATGATTTTTGAAGCGACTAGTACTCAGACTGGGCAGTGTCTGGAAAAATTTTTCAAAGTTTGTTAACATCTCGTGTCCGACTCCGGTGTCGGTCTCGGGTTCGGGGTGTTACAGTACAGATACCCCACTCACATTCTCCTCAGAGCAGTCCATGTTGTCCATAATCCGTTCTGTGGCCTCCAACCAATATTCCGCCACATTCGAGGCTATACCAGACACGCCCTTAAAGATCTCCGCTCCGTTAGCCCGAAGTCGTTCAGAACTAGATCCCCGTACTTGCCCCAGCAACCCTTTCCAGAACACGAAGCATTTCCTGTGACAGGGCATCATCCTCGGCACCGCGGTCATGAGACTCTACCTCTGTTGCCGGTGGTACCGGTGTATCCACTGTCGGCATATGTCTCGAAGACGAAGATCTCGCTCAAGCACTTCCTCGGCTCCATCCACAGCCTCTTGTACTCATATCGTATTATCTTGATTACGAATTTTTATGCATCAATTAATATTCCAGTGTTTATTATAGATGTTTTATGAATCAGACAGTAGTTCAGAGTTTATTTTTGCAGAATCGAAGTCTAGCTACAGTTTCAGTCTCTTATCAGATTTTCTTATGGTTTCAGTATCATCCTATCTAGAGTATCCTAATAGGGTTTCAGTACAGACAGATAATTCAGGAAAATATTCAGAAAAATTCAGAATACTTACAGACTTAAGCTGGAGATTCGGAATGCCAGATTCTAAAGATCTAAATTTTGAAAATTGAGTTTTCCGCATTCTTTATAAAATTTTTGCTTTCGAAAATCTTTGTTTTCGTAAACCCATTCCACAACCGAGTTGTTGCAACCTAGGCTCTGATACCACTAAATGAAACACCCCTTACCCGGCCCAAACGTTATGGCCAGATCCGACATGCCACATCGAAGCATTCAAAACATTTCCAATCTAGAAAGAAAACTTACTGAGTGTTTTAAAAGATGATTTCATTATAGGTTAAAGTGAATGGAAGCTGTGCACCAGGTAGGAAACCGGAAAAGAGGAGGTGAGTCCATCGGACTGCTTAAGTACCAAACTCCCTTCGGATCCAATCCTAGACATGCAAGCCGCCACTGCCATACCTTAACGTCATGTATATTTCTAGGAAACCGATTTGATTAAGTCATTTTTAGGAAAAGTGATTAATTTTGGAAAATATCTTAATTGCGGAAGCTTTCCTTGTTTTCGTGTTATTTTGAAATCAATTACTGTTTTTGAAAACGCACCCTAAAGCTATCCAATTTCAACAGTTAAATATAAATATTACCTATCTTAATAAAACATATAAAAACTATCAAAAATAAATAAGCGGCCTTATTACATTTAAAAGCCCAAAACCTCAAACGTAATTAAAAGGATATCCAGTTTACCAGAAGAAAATCAAACTTTCAGAACGGGTGGCCATTCCGAATTCCCTCACAGCTCCAAACCTCCTATGGTTGGGGATTACCTATGTGAATGAAAATAAAAGGGGTGAGTTTGGGGAAACTCAGTGTGTAAATTAACCCAACCATAGCCTATATTAGCTCAAACCAATAAAATAGAATAAGTTGGCTTTAGCCCAGAACAGAATTCAGAATAAAGCCAATAGGCCCATAACAGAACAGAACAGATATTACATGTTTTTATGCAGAAACCCAACCCAGATTCATCCATAACACCCCCGTACCAGCCTTACACCATGTGGGGAGACTACTCGGCCCACCCAACCGCTACACACCACAAAAATCACAGCGAGGCTGCCAGATATTGTGACAAAGTCACCAGATACAGATATTGTGGCAAAGCCACCAGAACAGATATATGTTGCAGAGCCACCAAATCAGATAATTGTGGCATAGATATATGTGGCAGAGCCACCAGATCAGATAATTGTGGCATAGCCACCAGGACGCTTCCTCCATAGTATAACCCAAGTCCCCATGCAACAGATATATAATCATGGCATACATACACAGAAACAGGACATCATGCTTTTCAGAAAAAAATAACCCTAAGGGTATAACGGTAATTTTGCATACATAGGGGTGTTCAAGTAATTTCACTATTCTTAAGGTTTTCATACATAACGTAGCCATTTACGTGCGATCAGAAACATTTACCGCGTTTTCTTACCAACTTGGGCATGTTCACCCATTATCCCGTTTTTGGCCCATTAAGCCCAAAAACATCGAAATGCACAGAATCGCGCACTCTGTAGTCTTATCACTTTAATTTACCATATACATCAAACTATTAATCTCATGAGCATTCACACACTCGCAAGATCTCAAAATACTGGCTTTTCGGCATTTCAGCTTGTGCCGATCTAGTCTATAAGAGGGTGTTAGTTAGACACCTGTTTGCGACGATATCCTGAAGAGATCCACACACGAACCGCCTACAATTGGATTACTAACACGTTAATCTAACTATTCAAATACGAACTACGTATTAAACCCTTACAATATTCGGCCAACCACACCTACAGATCAGAGTAAGCTTATAAGAAATCAATAAGCAACTCATTAACAAATTTTTGTCAGTGTTTACCACATAATCATAATTTCACTGCAAGCATCTTCCTGAGCAACTGTCACTAAATAATTTATAACTGAAGCTACGAAACTCCAAATCAAGTGCCGTTAATTTTCCTTGAAAATATACTCATATATCTTCTATCCATAAAAGTTTCAGAATTTTTGGTTTAGCCAATCAATTCCAGATTTTTCTCAAAGTTTCCCATGTTTCACTATTTGACTAATCTGACCACTCTTCATTACGAATCAAATTTCTCATTATACAGAATTCAAAATATGTTCTTGTTTATTTCATTTGAAACTAGACTCAATAAGCTTTAATTACATAATTTATGTAGCTTCTAACTCATCTCCCACAATTTATGGTGATTTTCCAAAGTCACGTTACTGCTGCTGTCCCAAGCAGATTTATTACCAAATCACTCTTTCACACCTAACTTGCATGCTTGTTATTTAAACATGTATATCAACAATCAATTATAACATATCTATGATTTTACTTAAGTATAATCTCCATTTCATCATTTTAAAGCACAACATGTTAGCTGATTTTTCCCCTTAGCATCTAAGGCACATGCATGCTCATTTGTTTGGCTCAACTTCACCTATGTTCCATTTTTCAACAAAAGAACATGAAACAACAACCATTTCCTTCATTTTAATTCATGACTAAATGCTCACAACACAAATAAAAACCAAAATATGCTTCAAGAGTTAAGGTAGAATCAAGAAGAACTCATGAACATCAAGATAGAAGCAAACTACCATGAACTTACCTTCAATTTTCTTCCCCAAGTGACCGAACATTCAAGAGCTTTCTCCTCTCCTTTCTCTTCTCTAACTTTCGGCTATGATGAACAAAGATGGACAAAACTTTGTTCTTTTCACCCCTTTTTATTTTAATAAAATTTCATATTTCATCCATTTAATTCTTTAATACAAAAGACATGAAATGCCCATCATGGAACATTTACCTAAACCATTATCATGGAACATTTACCTAACCTATTATCATGGAATATTTACCTAATCCATTATCATGGAACATTTACCTAACCCATTATCAATTTGTACCATGAATTATGGATATCAAGTGCTCATATTGTCTACAACAACATGATGGCTGGCCACTTCATGTAAAATGGGAGGTTTGTCATGCAAATCCTCCTATTTTGCACTCCTATTTATTTGGCCACTTCAATTTAGCCTATAGCATTTTCAAACATTTTAACATAGGTTCTATTTCATAATTTCACCCCCTTTTTCTTATGGAACAAAAATTAACTAAAATTGTCGGGTTCTATCTTAAGCTTGGGCCTTCTAGAGGCCCACTAACATAATTAAACCTATGCCAACATTCACAGAATTCCCGAAAATTGGGGCGTTACAACTCTACCCTCCTTAAAGAAATTTCGTCCTCAAAATTTACATGATCCAACTAGTTGAGGGTATTGTTGATGCATAGTCTCTTCTGATTCCCAAGTAGCTTCTTCCCTTCCATGATTACGCCAAAGTACTTTCACTAACGGGACAGGTTTCCTTCTGAGAACCTTAACATCTCGAGCCAATATTTGCACAGGCTCCTCCTCAAAGGTCAAATCAGTCTGAACTTCAATTTCTGTAACTGGCAGGACATGAGCAGGGTCAGCACGATAACGCCTTAACATGGAGACGTGAAAAACATCGTGAGTCCTATCTAACTCTGGAGGCAATTCCAACTGATAAGCCACTGGGTCTACTCGCTTCAAAACCCGATAAGCCCCAATGAACCGCTGACTCAACTTGCCTTTCTTATCGAACCTTAATATCTTCTTCCAAGGAGAAACCTTTAAGAAGACCATATTACCTAATAAGTACTCAATCTCCTTACGCTTCAAATTTGCATATGACTTTTGCCTATCAGATGCTTCTTTTAACCGGTCCCTAATTATTCTGACCTTATCCTCAGTATCAGCTACCAACTCTGGTCCAAGAATTTGTCGCTCTCCTAGTTCAGTCCAACAACTAGGTGTACGACACCTTCGTCCATACAGTGCTTCATACGGTGCCATTCGAATACTCACCTGGTAACTGTTATTGTACGCAAATTCTGCCAACGGCAAGTAATCCTCTCAACTACCTCGAAAGTCAATCACGCATCCCCTCAACATGAATAACCCTTTCCGATTAACAATAAGTCTGGGGATGCAAAGCCGTACTAAAATTCAATCGCGTCGCCAACGCCTCATGAAACTTTTGCCAAAACCGAGATGTAAATCTGGGATCCCGATCAGAAATAATTGAAACTGGGACTCCATGATGTCGCACAATCTCTGCCACATACAACTTGGCTAACTTTTGAAGTGAAAAGTCAGTACAAACAGGTATGAAATGGGCCGATTTGGTCAACCTATCCACAATCACCCATATCGAGTCCTTCTTTGATGGTGTCAAGGGCAGCCCACTCATAAAGTCCATGGTTACCCTCTTTCACTTCCAAAGTGGTATCTTCACTGACTGTAACAGTCCAGAGGGTAATTGATGCTCAGCTTTCACTTGCTGGATCAGACATTTCCCTACAAACTCCGTTACTTCTCGTTTAAGTCCAGGCCATCAGTACAATTCTCGTAAGTCGTGATAAAACTTGTTCCCTCCAGGGTGCATGGCACAAAATCCTCCATGAGCTTCCTTCAATATTGTCTGCCTCAAATCAGAGTCCTTCGGAACACAAATTCTTCCTCAGAAACATAGAACTCCTTCGCCATTTAACCCAAACTCAGAAGTTTCCCCTTCTTTAACTTGTTGAAAACGAGGGACCAAAGACTCATCGTTCAACTGCTTTTCCTTAATCTGATCCACCCAGGTTGGCCTCACTTGCAACTCAGCTAACAGACTTCTATCATCATACAGACTCAGACGAGCAAACATTGCTCTTAGATTAGATACAGTTCTACGACTTAAAGCATCGGCTACCACATTAGCCTTGCCTGGTGATACTCGATCGAATAGTCATAATCCTTAAGCAACTCAATCCATCTCCTTTTCCTAAGGTTCAGCTCCTTCTGAGTCAACAAATACTTAAGACCCTTGTGGTCTGTGTATATAATACACCTCTCTCCGTACAAGTAATGTCTCCAAATCTTAAGTGCAAATATCACTACCGCCAACTCCAAATCATGAGTAAGATAGTTCCCTTCGTGAGGTTTAAGCTGTCGTGATGCATATGCAACCACCTTACCCTCCTGCATTAACACACAGCCCAAACCCACGAGTGATGCATCACTGTACACACTAAAATCCTTCCCAAACTCCGGCTGAATTAACACAGGTGATTCAGTCAGAACTTTCTTCAACTTCTCAAAAGCTTCCTGCTGCTTCTTAGTCCATAAAAAAGGTACTACTTTCCTTATGAGTTTTGTCAAAGGTGCTGCCATCACAGAAAAACCTTCCACAAACCTTCTGTAGTATCCTGCCAGTCCTAGGAAACTTTGTATTTCCGACACTGACCTAGGCGGCTTCCACTCCAAAATCGCTTCAATTTTTCGAGGGTCCACCTTAATCCCTTCAGCAGAGACCACATGTCCTAAGAAGGTTACCTCCTTCAACCAAAATTCACACTTGCTGAACTTCATAAAGAGTTCATTCTTCCTTAACACTTGCAGTACTATACGAAGATGCTCATCATGTTTCGCTTCAATTTTAGAATATACCAGGATATCGTCAATAAAGACGACTACAAACTGATCTAAAAATGGTTGGAACACACGATTCATCAGATCCATAAATGCTGCAGGAGCGTTCGTCAGTCCAAATGGCATAACCAGAAACTCGTAATGACCATACCGAGTCCTGAATGCCGTCTTTTAGATATCTGCCTCCTTAACCTTTAACTGATGATATCTAGATCGAAGGTCGATCTTGGAAAATACAGAAGCTCCTCTAAGCTGGTCGAACAGATCGTCAATCCTTGGCAGTGGATACTTATTCTTAATCATCAGTTTGTTCAACTAGAGATAATCAATGCACATCCGCATCGTACCATCCTTCTTTTTCACGAATAGTACCGGTGCTCCCCATGGAGACACGCTTGGCCTAATGAAGCCCCTATCCAACAACTCTTGAATTTGAGCCTTTAACTCCACTAACTCCTTCGGTGCCATCCTATACGGTGCGATGGACACGGGCACCGTTCCAGGCAACAAATCTATGCCAAACTCAACTTCTCGGTTCGGAGGCAATCTTGGAAGCTCCTTCGGAAAAACATCTTGGAACTCCTTTACGGTCCTAACCTTATCCACTATCAAACCCTCCTCTTCTGACTGACTTACAAATGCCGAATAGGCCTCACAACCTTTCCGAATCCACTTTTCGGCTCTTAAAGCCGACACCACATTGGACAAATAATCCCTTCGCTCACCTATCACTACAACCTCCTCATCCTTTGTGGTCCTTAACACCATTCATTTAGCAGCACAATCCAGGGTCGCCTTATGCTTAACAAGCTAGTGCATTCCCAAAGTGAGATCAAACTCTCCGAACGGTAACTTCATCAGATCTCCAGGGAAAATCCTACCTTGAGTTTCTAAGGGTACATCCCTATACAGTTTGTCTACCCTAACCGAGTGACCCAAGGGACTTAGTACAGATACCCCACTCACAATCTCCTTAGAGCAGTCCAAGTTGTCCATAATTCATTCTGTGGCCTCCAACCAATATTCTGCCACATTCGAGTCTATACTAGACACGCCCTTAAAGATCTCCGTTCCGTTAGCCCGAAGTCGTTTAGAAATAGATCCCCGAACTCCATTGCCCGTACTTGCCCCAGTAACCCTTTCCAAAACACGAAGCATTTCCTGTGACAGGGCATCATCCTCGGTATCGCGGTCATGAGACTCTACCTCTGTTGCCGGTGGTACCGGTGCATCCACCGCCGGCATATGTCTCGAAGATGAAGATCTCGCTCGAGCGCTTCCTCGGCTCCGTCCACGGCCTCTTGTACTCATATTGTATTATCTTGATTATGAATTTTTATGCATCAATTAATATTCCTGTGTTTATTACAGATGTTTTATGAATCAGACAGTAGTTCAGAGTTTGTTTTTGCAGAATCGAAGTCTAGCTACAGTTTCAGTCTCTTATCAGATTTTCCTATAGTTTCAGTATCATCCTATCTAGAGTATCCTAATAGGGTTTCAGTACAGACAGATAATTCAGGAAAATATTCAGAAAAATTCAGAATACTTACAGACTTAAGTCGGAGATTCGGAATGCCACCTTCGAAAGATCTAAATTTTGAAAATTGAGTTTTTCGCATTCTTTATAAAATTTTCGCTTTCGAAAATCTTTGTTTTTGTAAACCCATTCCACAACCGAGTTGTTGCAACCTAGGCTCTGATTCCACTAAATGTAACACCCCTTACTCGGCCCAAACGTTATGGCCGGATCCAACATGCGACATCGAAGCATTCAAAACATTTCCAATCCAGAAAGAAAACTTACTGAGTGTTTTAAAAGATGATTTCATTATAGGTTAAAGTGAATGGAAGCTGTGCACCAGGTAGGAAACCGGAAAAGAGGAGGTGAGTCCATCGGACTGCTTAAGTACCAAACTCCCTTCGGATCCAATCCTAGACATGCAAACCGCCATTGCTATACCTTAACGTCATGTATATTTCTAGGAAACCGATTTGATTAAGTCATTTTTAGGAAAAGTGATTAATTTTGGAAAATATCTTCATTGCGGATGCTTTGCTTGTTTTCGTGTTATTTTGAAATCAATTACTGTTTTTGAAAACGCGCCCTAAAGCTATTCAATTTCAACAGTTAAATATAAATATTACCTATCTTAATAAAACATACAAAAACCATCAAAAATAAATAAGCGGCCTTATTACAATTAAAAGCCCAAAACCTCAAACGTAATTAAAAGGATGTCCAGTTCACCAGAAGAAAATCAAACTTTTAGAACGGGTGGCCACTCCGAATTCCCTCACAGCTCCAAACCCACTATGGTTGGGGATTACCTCCGTGGATGAAAATAAAAGGGGTGAGTTTAGGGAAACTCAGTGTGTAAATTAACCCAACCATAGCCTATATCAGCTCAAACCACAGAAATAGAATAAGTTGGCCTTAGCCCAAAACAGAATTCAGAATAAAGCCCATAGGCCCATAACAGAACAGAACAGATATTACATGTTTATGCAGAAACCCAACCCAGATTCATCCATAACACCCCCGTACCAGCCTTACACCATGTGGGGAGACTACTCGACCCACCCAACCGCTACACACCACAGAAATTGTAGTGAGACTGTCAGATATTGTGACAAAGTCACCAGATACAGATATTGTGGCAGAGCCACCAGAACAGATATGTGTGGCAGAGCCACCAGATCAGATAATTGTGGCATAAACACCAGGACGCTTCCTCCATAGTATAACCCAAGTCCCCATGCAACAGATATATAATCATGGCATACGTATACAGAAACAGGACATCATGCTTTTCAGAAAAAAATAACCCTAAGGGTATAACGGTAATTTTGCATACATAGGGGTGTTCAAGTAATTTCACTATTCTCAAGGTTTTCATACATAACATTGCCATTTACGTACGATTAGAAACACTTACCGCGTTTTCTTACCAACTTGGGCCCGTTGGCCTATTATCCCGTTTTTGGCCCATTAAGCCCAAAAACATCGAAATGCATAGAATCACGCACTCTGCAGTCTTATCACTTTAATTTACCATATACTTCAAACTATTAATCTCATGAGCATTCACACACTCGCAAGATCTCAAAATACCGACTTTTTGGCATTTCGGCTTGTGCCGATCTAGTCTATAAGAGGGTGTTAGTTACACACCTGTTTGCGACGATATGCTGACGAGATCCACACATGAACCGCCTACAATTGGATTACTAACACGTTAATCTAACTATTCAAATACGAACTACGTATTAACCCCTTACAATATTCGGCCAACCACACCTACAGATCAGAGTAAGCTTATAAGAAATCAATAAGCAACTCATTAACAAATTTTTGTCAGTGTTTACCACATAATCATAATTTCACTGCAAGCTGTCTTCCTAAGCAACAGTAACTAAATCATTTATAACTGGAGCTACGAAACTCCAAATCAAGTGCCGTTATTTTCCCTGAAAATAGACTCATATATCTTCTATCCATAAAATTTTTAGAATTTTTGGTTTAGCCAATCAATACCAGATTTGTCTCAAAGTTTCCCATGTTTCACTGTTTGACTAATCTGACCACTCTTCATTACAAATCAAATTTCTCATTGTATAGAATTCAAAATATGTTCTTGTTTATTTCATTTGAAGCTAGACTCAATAAGATTTAATTAAATAATTTATGCAGCTTCTAACTCATCTCCCACAATTTATGGTGATTTTCCAAATTCACATTACTGCTGCTGTCCCAAGTAGATTTATTACCAAATCACTCTTTCACACCTAACTTGCATGCTTCTTATTTAAAAATGTATATCACCAATCAATCATCACATATCTATGATTTTACTTAAGTATAATCTCCATTTCATCATTTTAAAGCACAACATGTTAGCCGATTTTTCCCCTTAGCATCTAAGGCACATGCATGCTCATTTGTTTGGCTCAACTTCACCTATCTTCCATTTGTCATCAAAAGAACATGAAACAACAACCATTTCCGTCATTTTAGTTCATGACTAAATGATCACAACACAACTAAAAACCAAAATATGCTTCAAGAGTTAAGGTAAAATCAAGAAGAACTCATGAACATCAAGATAGAAGCAAACTACCATGAACTTACCTTCAATTTTCTTTCCCAAGTGACCGAACATTCAAGAGCTTTCTCCTCTCCTTTCTCTTCTCTAACTTTCGGCTATGATGAACAAAGATGGACAAAACTTTGTTCTTTTCACCCCTTTTTCTTTTAATAAAATTTTATATTTCATCCATTTAATTCTTTAATACAAAAGACATGAAATGCCCGTCATGGAACATTTACCTAAACCATTATCATGGAACAGTTACCTAACCCATTATCATGGAATATTTACCTAATCCATTATCATGGAACATTTACCTAACTCATTATCAATTTGTACCATGAATTATGGATATCAAGTGCTCATATTGTCTACAACAACATGATGGATGGCCACTTCATGTAAAATGGGAGGTTTGTCATGCAAATCCTCCTATTTTGCACTCCTATTTATTTGGCCACTTCAATTCAGCCTATAGAATTTTCAAACACTTTCACATAGGTTCTATTTCATAATTTCACCCCCTTTTTCTTATGGAACAAAAATTAACTAAAATTGCCGGGTTCTATCTTAAGCTTGGGCCTTCTAGAGGCCCACTAACATAATTAAACTTATGCCAACATTCACAGAATTCTCGAAAATTGAGGCGTTACAATAGGCTCATATGGATCGAGTTCAGTTCAGGGGAATACATTTCCCTATAACCATGCAGAGATGAAAATCTCATGAAATCATAGGTACGGATGTATATCGGAAGCAATCCACTAGCCCATGCAGAGGTGAAAACCTCACGAAGGCATAGTTTCTTATTCCCACTGAAAGGTATAACCACAACGGTTATGCAATGTAATGCAAGAGTATTATTCAAAACTCAAACAATAGAAATCATGAAAATCACAAACAAATGCAACAAAGAATCATGATTTTCAAATTAGATTTTCAACTTTAGACAAAAGGATAGAAAATAATCAATTTTATGGCTTGACTCTCTTGTTCAATACCCAGTGGAGTCGTTAAGCTGTCGAAACCCCTTTTTTGTTTGAAACAAAGGGATCGACTTTAAAACGAGGTGTGGAGTCGCCACCAATCCTTTTGTTTAGGTGTGATTGGATCACCTGATAAAACATTTTATTCCATTTAAATCAATTTTGGCCTACGTAAATTTGAGAAAATAGGTTCGGGACCCGGTTACGTATGAAGAAGGATTAGCACCCTCACTATGCCCAAAATTGGTACCAAATTGATTAAGTACTATCCTTATGTCTAAGATTTTAAAATATTTTGAAATATGGTTCTTTTTAAAACATTTGAATGGCTCAAGTTGTTCGTTGAAATTCTCTTGTTTCAAAGGAATACAGCATCACATCCAGCAAGATAGGACACAATCCTTTGTACCTTTGCAACCACGATTATTTTTTTACTTCCAAAAACTTATACGTTGAAAATTACAAAAGGATGTCCAATTATTTAGTTCAACAAAAAACCGAAACCCAGCACGGTATGGCAAGATTTCTCGAATTTTCAAGCATTGAACATTGCCTTATTTTAGAATTTAAAAAATACAGATGAAATTTCAAAGGAATATTTGATTATTTTGGACAAACAAAAAATCTAAACCCAACACGGTAAGGCACGATTCTTCGAATTTTCAAACATCAAACATTGCTTTTGTTTTGAGAATTTCCAAATGAACAATTATGGAGCCAGTTCAAAGTAATCATAATGCAATACATGGAAATAAAAGAAATAGAATAACCAATATAGAAAACATACCCATAGACATATTATTGTCAATACGAACATATAAGTCAAAGCATACAATGATAATTATCTTACCATATACACTATCTAACATTTCTAGACAAAAAATAAACCAAAAATCTACGATTAAATAAAGAGCTTTCAAAAATGGTAATGAGCAATATCAAAACAAGTAATGTAAAGGAATAAATTTGGAATTGACAATGTAAAAAAAAAGAAATTTAAAAAAGTAAACTATATGTACATAAGCGAATAATACATACTAAAAAATTTGAAATAGATCATCAAATAAATAAAAATAAGAATAAATAGTACACAAAATATAAAGTTTAACATTTAAATGAATTTTAAAATAAGTGTTATAAGAAGAATTTTGAAAAGAGTACCATACAAAACAATTTAAACTCAAAGTTTATAAATAAGATATAATATAAATTATATTCATAAAAATAGTCATGAGTACCAATTTATAATTTTAAACAAATAGTGTATATTAGAAAGTTTTAAGATAAATGGATTATATAAATATAACCGTATAAATATATATAAAAGAATGTCTATGAACTACTAACTATGTAATGTGAAATTAATAATTGTACAAAATAATTTAAAACAAGATTTATTCATCCACAATAATTAATATACATGAAGAAAACAACTTAATATAAATAATGTATATATAAAAGGATAATAATATAGGAAAATATATGAAACAAACAAAATATATAATACTAAAATTAGATTTTAAACATAAAATTGCATAGAGAAGATTTTAAAATAATAATTTATATAATAAAACAATTTAGCAATATATAAAAGGAAATTAAAAAAAAAACTAAAACAAAATGAAATTAAAAAATAGTTCCAAAATAATATGGTAAAATAATAGGTTTAAAAAAACAAATACATAAATAAATAAATAAATCCTAAAGAATATAAAACATAAACTAAACTTAATTGAAATAGAAACAAAATTGAAAGGATAATTTATAAATAAAACTAATCATTAAAGCTAAGCTGAGGATCGAAATAGAATGCGCACAAATTATTAAGGATCAAAACTGAAAATATACTAAATCTCACAAGATGCATTTAAATATAGGCTAATTTAAAACTGCATACAAATCTCAGGTAAAAATTAAAACGAAAGAGAATATAAAAAAGGACTCAATCAAACAATGGCGCGGACAGGAAGGACTATTAGCGCAAATATCCCCTCTCCGCATAAACACGCGGATCCTAGGAGCCATCGGGTCGGGTTGAAACGGGTCGCTCTATGTGACGCCGTTTTGAGGCTATTGACGAAGGCTCCAAACAACGTTGTTTCTCCCCTCTTATAAACACAACAATACCTTCAAAAAAGTGAAACAATCAGCTCTTTAAAAAAATAAAACCCTAGCCCCTTTTATTTCCTTCTCATTCGACCCTAAAACTCTCCTCCTAAGAGCCGATCTGCTCGTATCAGCTGTAATGAATAGATTTGGGCTTCAAGGGACGACAATTTTGACCGCGGAATCCCTTCTACGCTCCGATTTCAACGAAGCAGACGGAGTCCATGGCACTTTCGCAAGGTAAGGCTTCTCTTTTTTGTTTTCAAATGCAATAACGAAATACCTCAAGATATAAACCGAAAGAAAAAAAAACTTAAAGGAACTCAAATCAGAAATCACCTTTTAAAAATTTTGACTAATTTCTTTGTATTCGATCGGTATGCGTTCGTCCAAAAAATATCCCCCCATCCAATCAAAGTCCCAATGGCTTTATAGCCGAAAAAAAAGAAAATAGAGAAAAATACAAAATTTTCGTTCGTCTTCTTTTGCTTGTTGTTTTGCTGTTCTGTTTTTGTCTTCATGTAGGTACGGAGGAGAATGTGGAGGCACGAGTTGCGCTGGGCGTACAGAGGTCGTGCGTGGGAGCGTACAGAGGCTGGAGGCTGCGGCGCCAAGTTGGAAACCCTAGGGTTTCTGTGGATAATCTGGTCTTGGGCCACTTGGGCCCGATTTGTTTCATTTGGGTATTAGGTTATGGGTTTGTTTGGGTTTAGGGTTTAGTTAGTTGTTGGGCTATTTGAAATTTAGGTTGGTTTTATTATTAGGCTTGGTGTAATGAAACATTTGGACTTTTGACTTGCTTTAGTTTTATTTATTTTTGTTGTTTAGGTTTATGATGGGCTGGGCAAATTGGGCCTGTTACAAGAACACCATCTACAATAGACTTCTTTACATCCTGCTCAGAAAGAAAGAAACTATCAGCAATAGGCTGGCCTTCATTCTTGTTGTCCTGATCGAGACCATTCTTCCCCAGTAACATGTCCTTCCACAACAGTAAAGGTACTGGTAGTGGATCTACAGCCATCACATCATCAGGGTCTGCATTCGTGTCCTTAAAATGAACCTTCTTTGTATTTGAATCATCAGCAATGGAGATATCATCTCCATGACCATTTCCAGTATCAACAGAGGAAGACAAGAGCATTTCTTTTTATCCAATTGTTTCTTTTTCCATGAGTACCAAAATTCAATCCAATAAAAATGCAGAATAAATTCACCTTTAGTTCAAAAGTATAATAGAAAATGTCAATTAATACAAAATATAGTCACAGATTTGAATTTTCGCCTAATACAAATTTATACATTACCCCTAATAATAATTTTCTAAAAAATTCATCAAACTCTCCCCCACACACATGTCCCCAGCCCCCTACCCCACCTCCCCCACTTAAGGGTGTTCAATCGGTTAGCCGACCAGTTAACCAACCTGAAATAACATTAACCGAATTAACAGACCCTTCAAAATTTTTAACCGTTAACCGAACCGAAATTTTTCGGTTAATTCGGTCGATTAACCGAATTAACCGAAAATTATATGTTTTTTTTTTGTTAAAATAAGTATAAAATTAACCAAATTAATCAAATTAACCGAATTACTCAAATTACCCAAATTAATCAAATTAACCAAATTATTTGTCTAAAATTATATGTTTTTTATTTTTATTTTTAGTTTTAGATTTTTATTTTTATTTATTAAATTATTTATAATTTTTATGATTGGGTTGGGTTGGGTACTTGGGTTAATATATATTAGATTGGGTATTTAGGTTTATGTTGGATTGGGTTTGAGTGAATAGTGGGCTATTTATATATTAGAATTTTATTTATTAATTTTTTCGGTTAAACCAAAAAAATTCGGTTAACCGACCGGTTTCGAACTGAATTAACCGTTAATCGAAAACTCAAAAAATTATTAACCGACCTCCGACCGAATTAATTCGGTTAACCGACCGATTAACTAAATTCGGTCGGTTAACCGAATTTTTTCGATTTTACCCGAATTTTTCACACCTCTACCCCCACTCACGCCCAACTTCTTCTCCCACACCCACGCACCCCATCCTTATAGCCCAAGCGCCCCAAAGCATATTGGCACATCTGCGTCTACTAGCGCCCTAGTGTCATACGCGCAAATCAAAGCATGTGAGTAATGCACATAAAATAATCTATAAACGTTAATTGATTAAATGAGACTTATTTAACTCTCTTAAACTAACTTAATTCGTGAAACATGTGGAGAAGTCTATCTACTTGACGTTTTACTGGCCTAGTGAAACATTTCAGTAAACTAGAGTTACCATGGTGAATATTGTAAATCCTAAGGAATAAGATTGTATGATGTTTTAATCCTTTAGGACTCTTATCGTATAGATAGATATTAATCTTAGTGGACGATGTAATTTAAATTGTTTTATTAGATCTAGGAGAGCTCAACTATAAATAGAGATCTTCCCTCTCATTTGTAATCATTTCATCATTGAGTAATTAAATATTTTAAAAATATTTACTCAAATACTTTGTGTGTGTTGCTCTCTTTTGAGATTTTCTGTCCATTCCTTACTTCTTCGCTTTTGTGTTTGCTTCCACTAAGCTTCGGTGCCTTAGAGAATTTCTATATGAATTTTCACTTTTCGAGAGTTAGGCTGACTTAGATGAATTTAAAGCTAAGTTCTCGCCTAAGGTTGTGCAGTTTGCTAGACTAAAGTTCTAATACTGTGACACTAGCATGTGGTCACATGTTCATACATTGGTGCCCCTGTGCCCATGGAGACACTCCCAACTCAAATTTTTTTTGTGTTTTTTTGGAGTGGACGTCTCGAACTCAAGTTCTAAAAGTATTTTGCTATTTTAAATATTTATATTTAATACTATAACCTAAAGTTGACCTCTTGAAAGTCGGTTTATTAGCTTGATGACAAACAACCTTCCAATTTCCAAGTTCAAGCATTGCTTAGACTTGGTAAGTATTAGACAAAGACCGAGTTAGGCCCCTGACAAGACTCAACAAAGAAGGCATTTCGGAAATATGATTCAAGGTGGAGATTTGTGAAGTGTGCCTCGCATTATTGCCGAAACAGAGTTGACGTCGGGACAAATAAGAGCCAACATCCCGACGAGGCAATATGTCACGTCATGTCATGGCGACGTCTTCTCTACTAATGGCTAGTTTAGCAATGCTTTTGAAAATTGCTTTTGAAAGGTGCTGTGAAAAAGTACTTTTGAAAAGTTTGGTTTAAGATTTAAGTGTTTAGCATTGATGTCAAGTAACAAATATGTATTCAAATAATGTTCAAATTAGTTAATATTATTATATTTTAGTAAGAATATAAAAAAAATTATTATAACTTGTTAATATTTGTTAATATGAAATATAAATTTTAAATATTTTTAGCAATAAATATTAATTATTTATAAAATTTAATTACAATATATAAACTATATTTTAAATATTTAAATATAACCATTAAATATTTGTAATTAGATATTAACACATTTGTATTATTTTAAAAAATATTTTTTATTATTTTTAATTAATGATTTTAACACATTTGTAATTAAGCATCAAGAAAAAAAAGAGGAAAGTACTGTGTTATTGAAGGGGTGAAAAAGTAATTAAACACCAAAAATACTTTTAGGAGAGGAAAAGCTAAAAAATTTAGCTTCACATTTTCAGAAGTACTTCTGAAAAGCAAAAAATTTCAGTGAAAGCAGCTTATTTTTAAGCACTACTAAACAAGCCCTAAATTGAGTTTCTTCTCCTAGTTAAACTCATATTTTTTCCCAGTCTAACTCTGATTATTCTAGGGATGTTGTAGTCATATTTTCACATGAATTTCAGCTTATAAATAATGCTTTTAAACCTTAGAGAGAATGATTCAATAACACAATTAAGAGATAGTTTTGTGGGAATTTTGAGGGAATTTTGTATTTGGGGTTCGAGTTTATTTATTGTTTCTCCATCTTGTACACCTCTTTTAGTTTTTGCCATTTTAGTAAAATTTTCTTTGTCCGTAGTTTTTTATTTTCTTCTGAAGAATTTTTTTCATGTAAATATTTGTGTCTAAATTTTTTCGATTTTCATTCTTGTTCATTGTATAATTTGAGTTTAACCCAACATATTACATCACATTCAAAAAAACCTAAAAAAATGCACAATATCGAGTTTATTACAGAAAGAAAAGGTAAAGGAAGAAAAAAACCATAATGCACAATATCGAGTTTATGCCTCTGTTATGTCCTTATAAATGACAACATATTATTGTCCAACTATAGGAACTTAATTTCAATTTAATGAGAAAGAAAGGAAAGTATTGTTGGTAGGATATATATTTTTAAATAAAATAAAATTGCATAAGCAAAACAATTAGATATTTGCAACATGATGTTACAAGAACAAAATATACCCGATCTAAGCAGAGATAAAGAGAGGTGAAAAGCTCAAGGTAGCCTTATGAATCCAGCTAGCAGGCATGCATATATAATTAAAACTAATGGATTACAGTTTGGCCAATAGGCTCTTTTTCTCTTTAATTTCAGAATTCAATTTTTGGTGTTAAATAATCGGAAATGAGGTCGCAAATTTAAACACTTGGTAAAAATAAGGAAGCATTTCGGAATCATGGTAGCATTACAATATAAGCCTGATTAAAATATATGTGGACCCTACCAAATTCTTTTAAAATATGTAATCAAGTTATATTTCCACCTGAACTGCCACTACAAGTTTCATTCCCCCACAATCATGCTTTCCACCAAATCAGCTTTGTTTTGATGCCCATAATCCAAGGCCCAAATAATGTAGTAAAAGAAAGTTAAAATTAAATTACTCAAATTTATATAATTGTGCAATTTGATCTTTAATCAGTTTGCTGTAATAGTGTTAATGATTCACTACAAATTAATAATATTAATAATCATATCATAACTTTCCATAACTATTCTTTTAAATTGGATAATTAAACATAATTTGAACTATTTATAAGTTACTGATTTATCCAAAATATAATATTGAATTATTTTTATTTTTTATTAAGTGGAATTCAGAGGTACCAATTTTTCATTTGCTTTTCAATATATTGATACGACGGCTAACTTTGAACGTGGAAAAAAGAATCAACCTTGGTGACCCATGGAGACCTTGCTCCAATTCATTAGGCCGTTACTTTCAACTCAATCATATTGGCTTTAATGGACTGCCACTTGTGTGTATATATATTTTATGGAAAGTACACCATATTTTATATTTATTTGTTATATTATATTAATTAAAATATTTTTTAAAATTTGTTTCAGTTAAATGCATAAATAATTAAACACAATATCTTAAATTTTATTAAATTAGTTGCGTTTTGAAACTTATATTGGATTTGAATTTTAAAATTTCAAATTCATGATTTTTAAATTTTTGTTGGGGAATTAAAATATTTTAAATACAAAATCTTGAATTAATTTAAAATCATTGTTTGAATAATTCAAATTTAGATTTGGTTTTCAAATAATTTTAAAGTTTTTAAAAAAAGTTTAATTAAACAACTATGTCATTTATATGAGTTAGATACCTAAATTTTTTGAGGGCTGAATTGAAAACCTAAGCTTTATTCTGTAACCAATATTAACCCTTATCATTACATTCGTTAAAAAAAACGAACACTAGCCAAGAAGCAGCATGGATCAAATTAAATTAAATTACAACTAGGGTTAATAGCATAATCAGTAGAAAACCTAAAATTAAACCATTCAAAAAAAGAAAAAAAGAGCAGAGCCAAGACAAAAAGAGCATCTTCACGAGCCGATGGCATATAAAATAAAAAGATTTGAAGGAATGAAATCTTTGAGTAAGCAATAATAAGAAGAAGTAAATGGACAACAAAAGTTGTTAGTGTCCAATTAAATAATACTATTAGTAAACTTATTTAAATCCTGAACTTGATCCTAAAACCAAATATGCATATGGGAACATTTGGCTTCAAAATTTGAGATAGTTAGCCAAAATAAAAAACTTGCTTTAAAGGGAAGTCCACACAAGCAGGAAAACAAAAATTTTAACCCCCATAAAAACAAAAAATATCTCACAACTTCTTTCTAATATACGATTATCACCCACATCCTTTTAACATCCTAACCAAGTTTTGCAACAAGCTAATGAAAAAATTTTGATTTGTTGAATTTTATTTTATAATCCTAATTCAAATTGAAATTTTCTCGAATTGAGTGAGATAAAATTCGAATCAAATCATATATATTTATTCGAGTTAAAATAAAAAAAAATAACTTTGAGTTCTTATATCCACGATCACCCACCATAATAAAATTTGTCTACCTTAATCATATTTGTTATTAATTTTTATCCCCTTATAATTTATTTATTAATCTTTTATGTAAGGGTTAGCTTATTTGTTTACTTAGTTGCTTTAATTATCTTCTGATTCTGATTCTTGTCACCATTTATTTTGAAATTAAAAAATATATTAAATATACAAAATATGATTTTTTTTAATAAAAATTATTTTAAAGATAAAAATGCGAAATTGGTACCAATAAAAAAATTTTAACCGAATATTTTATATCATCATCAATAATTAAATTTTAACAAAATTTGATAAAGATTTAGCATGATTAAACAATTTGATAATATAAATAGTACAAAATATGAAATTTAATTCAATAATATAAATAATAGACATAAATTCGAAAAAAAAAAAGTTTTAGGGTTTAAAAGGAAGTATAAGTTTTGGGAGAAAGCAAAAAGAAAAAAAGTTTTAAGAGATTTGAAGGAAGTAAAAGTTTTGAGGGAAAATAAAAGTTTTGGGGAAAGCAAAAGGAAAAAAAGTTTTTATAAAAATAACCTGAAAAAATTAATTAATTACTTAAATAACCTATTTTTTGATAAAATGCAAAAATAATCCAAAACCTACAGTAATACATGTATTGTTTATTAAAATAGATATTTATTATTTATTTATTTTTATTAAGTAAAAGATATTAATAATTATTATATAAGATTTTTATATGATAAACAGGGAAGAAAGAAAGAAAGGAAAAAGAGAAAGAAAGAAAAGGGAGAAATAAGGATTTTAAAGCTTGGAATTTAAATAGGTAAGTCAATTAAGTTCTTTTCTTTTAATTTTGATGTTTTAGAAGCTTTAGAATAAAGTTTTGTTGAAATTAAGTTGAGGTTTTGGAAGTTCATAGGTTTATAAGTATGGTTCATGTTGAACAAAATGATGAATTAAGGGTTTAATTGAATGAATTTTAAGTTAGAATTGATTAAGGGATTAAATTGTAAAAGAAGCTATAAGTTTTATGTTAGAGGGACTAAATTGAAAGAAACTTGAGATTATGGTTTTATGATGAAATTTAGATGGTTATGTCTAAGTTTGGTTGAAAATTGAGTAGAAACAGAGTATGAATTGAGAGAGAAAAATAAGTGAAATTAGTTAAGATCAAAATTGAAATTAAAGTAGAAATTGAATAAGAAATTTAAATATTAAATGTAAATTAGTATTGTATTAATGATTATGAAAATTATTTTAATATTCGTAGTTAATGTTGTGCCAGAAAACCTTGGCTAAGAAAGAAAAAGTCAAAGTCAACGAGGGTTAGCTCGAAAATTACGGTTTGTATTTCTATAATCTAAACTTAATATTTAATTGTTGAAATTAATATTTAATATTTATGGTAAGTGCATCGAGATGATTATTTGAATTGGAGTGATTATTGTTTGAAATTGAAAAGTGAATTTAATTATTAATTGTTGTATTTTGATTAAATATTATGGTAAGTAATTTAGGTGAGAATTATTTGTATTGTGTTTTACAATTGAAATGGATTGATTTGGTATGTGATAAATTTATTGAATTTATATGGATATATATGATTGATGTGGAAATTGAATATTGAATGTATGTTATATTAAAAATTAAATTGATTGGGAATGTGATAAAATAAATATGAATATGTGATTAATGTGGAATTCGGAATATTTGTTACTGAAAAGTGAATTGAATTGTATTGAATTATGAATTTATGTGATTAATTAAAAGTAAATTGATTGAAAAAATTGAAAGTGAATTGAATACCCTATTAACAGTATCAGGCTAGTCGAATATAATTAGCATGCCATGGGATTGGAAGTGTTCAGGGATACTTCGACCATGAGTCGATGAGGCACTATAAGTGTCGTACTGTTACTTTGACTTCGAGTCGATGAGGCACCTTTTGTTGCGTACTGCTACTGTTACATCGGTTTAATCCGATGAGGTACTGAGTACCGTACTGTTACTGTTTACTTCAGCAAAGCCGATGAGGCACTGAGTGTTGGTTGGATCTGTGTATCCATCAATGTCTGAGTCATGTTAATAGGGGTGAATAAAGGTATTGAACGACTAACTGTTACTGAATAATTGATTTTTACTGAATAACTGATTGCTACTGAAAAATTGATTGTTACTAAATGATATTGATAAACTGATTGATATTGAAAAATATTGACTGATATTGAGCTTGGAATAAAACGGAATTACTGATTGAAATGTGAATTGTTGAATATTATTTATTGATATTGAACAGTGAACTGAAACATGATTGAAACATATGAATTGTGTAACTCTAAATGGGATATAAGTGAATAATATTATTGTTTAAATGAATTGTGAACTTATTGTGGAAAATTATACGAGTTAGTAGATGAAAGAATTGATTGAGTTATAAAGGATATCTATGAATTAAACAATTATATAATTGTGATTGTTATATGATTTTAAGTAAATGTTATATTTTCATATTATTAAGTGTTCAGGTTATAGAAATACCATTGAGTTCATACTCAGCGTACGGTTTATTTCCGTGCGCAGGATAGGTTAAAGTCAGACAGTTGAATCAGCATCCTAAGCCAATCCCGAACTCAACGTGATGATGTATATTAATTATTGGTAATGGCATGTACCTAAAATGTCTATGTGTGTCATTTTGGATTGTAAATGTAAGGATGAAATAAGTAAATTTAGATTTAGTAATAGTATATGGTAGGAACTGGCTTATCTGGTAAGAATTTGAACTATTTGATAATGTATGTGAAATACTTAAAAAGATTCATCATATAAGCAGGTAAAATGTCTAATTTGACATGTTTTGAGTAGGTTTGAACGTGATTGAACTAAGTTGACTGGTAATGCCCCATAATCCTATTCTGGGGACGGATAAGGGTTAGGGGTGTTACATATTCAAATCTTTTTTTAAATTCTATTTAAAATTTTAAAAAATAATATTTTGTTAAAAAAAGTGAAATTTGAGTTAATTAGAAAAAAATAAAAAATTATATTTGTTAAAAAAAAGGATATATTTTCTTAAAAAATATGAATTTATTTAAAATATATATTAAAAAAGTAAAAATTTAAATTAAAAAATTAAAAATATATATTAATAACTGGTCACATCGTATCAGTGATATTAATGATGTGACCAGTCATTAACCTAAATATTAATTAAAAAAAAAAGATGAATGTAATATAAGGTGGGATTTAATCCCTTTCAGAACAAAGCAAGAAAAGAGAAAAAAAAAGAGTAAGTTATTTATTAATTTTATTTTGTATTAAGTTATTTATTAATTTTATTTTGTATTTTTTTATTTTATAGTTATTATAATATAATAATTAATTATATTTTATTTATGTTTTTTTTATATTATGCAGATATTAAAATGTCTTCTGGAGTAAATATAGATCACACTTCATCGAGGATCAACGAAATAATAAAATTAATTATAAATTAAATGAAAAAAATCATTTTAGTTTCTCGTTTTTTCTTGCTAAGCACTACTTTACTCAACATGTTTTGATTGCATGAAACTGATTTCTATTTGGTTGTTATTATTTCTTTTTAACTATTTTCTTGCATGAAATTAAACTCTACATGTTAGTTATAATTTTTTAATCTTAGTACACATTCATAAATTTATATATTAATTTTTAATATGACGACCTTTCTGTTTAATTTTTCTGTTTACTATATTTGGTTCCATTTGTGGGGTAAAAAAAAATTATATTTGTCTTTAACGATGAATTTTTTATTTTATAAAATTTCTCATATGTAAGATAAACTTTCGAGTTTGAATATGCCTAGTTTATATTATATGTAAAACTCTATGTATTATTATAGATATTAGTTCAATAAAAATAAGTCTTTTTTTTATTTTTATATTTACCCATACCACCTATAGTTTTTTAGGACATTATTATTATTTTTATGTACTTTTTGCAGTTATATAGTTGCCTTTAGTTTTAATGCTTAACTATGATTAGGACATAATAATTACATTTGATTTCTACATGTTATTATTAATATTTAATGACAAATCTTCATTCTATTATTAATATTTTATTACTTATTTAATTTAACTTAAATAAAAAAATACTTAGAATGACTACATTGGTATAGTATAAGTGTGATGTTTTTGTTTTCTCAACCTTTCAATTTTACTCCTCAATATATAATTTTATGTTTAAATTATATAGATAATTAATTTATCATATTTTTTATAAAAAAATTTACCATACATGATGGATATCGGGTTTTGAGGTCACAGTTTCATTTTCCCCAGCATGATCTGAACGGGCGGATCATGCCATACTTACAGTTGGAGGGATTTGGGGACGTCGCATTGATCCGGAGGTTTGACCTGAGGGCTAACTTAATATCCACCTTGGTTGAGCGGTGGTGTACGGAGACCCACACCTTCATTATGCCATGCGGAGAGTGCACTATCATATTGTAAGACGTCGCTATGCAACTTGGGTTATGAGTTGACGGTGTTGTGGTCATGGGTCGAAGCAAAGTGTTGGAACCTTCAGCACTATGCCACAGATTGCTTGGACGGTCCCCTAGTGATGGGGAACAGAATTTCACATGCTTGACATTGGCATGGTTGAGAGAAAATTTTAAGGAGTTATCGAGCACTGCCACTGAGCAGGAGGTGATGTATACTACTTGAGCCTATATTATGCAGCTAACCAGAGGGTACTTATGCCAAACAATACGTCTGATAGGGTCCATTTAAAGTACTTGCCTCTATTGGAGGATTTTTCTTGTGCCGGTAGTTATAGCTGGGGATCGACAGTGTTGGTTGTATTGTACTATGAGATTTGCCGAGTAACAAAACATCGGGTTAGTAACATGGCTGGTTGTCTATGTTTGCTACAGTTTTGGGCTTTATATAGGATGTTGTTTCTAGCATCTGTTAGGCACGAACCATATTCGTGGCCACTTATAAATAGGTAAAAAAAAATTATACTTAACATTTAACGACTCATAAGTGTGAATAATATTTTCCAAAGTTTAACTGCTAATTTGTTTGTTTCGGTTTCAGATGGGCCACGTCTTCGGGAATTGGTGCAAGCCAAACATTAATCATTTACCTCCAAATGATAGAGGCGTACGCCAGAGAAAAAGTAATATATATTAATATGCTTTAAGTAACGTTGGTTTAACTTATCCACTTGTAGTATGTGATGTAACTAGACTCATTATGTTATATTGTACAGTTCTTGTGGATGTCGTATTCTGCACTAAACATTGCAACCTTTATTCCTCAGTGGGTTCATGCTAAAGCTCATATTTGGTGCATTAACACGCTAGTGCTCAACTTCTCAACCATTGAGTGGTACAACGGTGATCGAGTTATGCGAAAATTTGGGTGTAGATAATTTGTGCCAGTTGAGCCACAACAATTTACTGATGTCCATGGTAAAACCATGAGGGGGAAACATACAACATATTAGAGCGTGGTACATCACTGTTATGTAGCACTATGGAATGCCTGGTACGACAGGCAGCCTGAGATGCACTCCTGCATGTTTGAATTTAGTCCCTCGATTGAATACATGCAATGATACATGACTCAATGGCGTGTTTATTTATATGGTGGACAACTTGTGATAGTAACGGGTCATGGCTACAGACGTGGAAATTAACCTATGGGGTGGCTAGAGGATCAACATATGGTGGAGCCCGACTCGGAGGACCAACCTTTGAACACATCAGACTAATGGGTTGACACTTTTTGTGATGAGTCACAGAGCAGTTCATATCACCCGGACATTAGCGGTTCAAGTTCATATCACTCAGACATGGGCGGTTCAAATTCATATCACCCATACATAGGTGGTCGAGTTCATTTCACCTAGAGCAACCACCGATATCATTTAATATGTTTGGTAATAACATGTACTCCACCTCGCCTCAGGCCATATTCGATCCAGCTGCCGATCCTCTTGATGTGTACAGTACACCCCAACCGCTATACCCCGAATGACGATACCACTCCCGGTTCTTTCCAATTTTAAGTTATGTAAATTTCAAGTGTTATGTAATATTTGTTGTATTGGTTTAGAGTTCCACAACTTATATATTAGTCTTTTTTGTATAATTTATAATATCTTTTAAAGTATTAAAAGTTGAAACTGTTAATTTTAAATAAAAGCTTAACACTAAATAATATAAACTTTATTTCTAAAAGATCATAAAATGCAAACATTAGGTACAACATTTAATTTCTTTCAGACTGTGAAGATTGACCAATGTAAACGTTTCCATGGGGACATTTGCTCCGATTGTGGCCAACTATTCTACATATGGTGCAACACTTTGGATCGACTTGTTCTCTTATATCCATGTCGTTCCGAATCCTCATTGTTGTTGGTTGACCTTTGACTTTCCTACATAGTGACCGATCTGGCAACATCTCCAACACAGGCAGTTGCACTTCCCATGTCGATACATCACTTAATACGGGGAACTCATTACCCCAAATATGCAACGTACGTTCAAGTGTGTACACATCGTCGATATATTGTTCGACATTCAAACTGTAGGTAGCACACGCTGCAACCACATGCGCACACGGTACCGTAGTGTTTGGAACATCTCGCACTCACACAGCCAGTTTTGGATATCAACTCCGTAGGATCGTGACGGGATCCCTGAATGACAACCGATATATTCTATCACTCGAAAAGTTTTCAAATTTCAGGAATATAGTTCGACATTCATCGACCTAGCCCTTTGAGTGTTCTCTTTCATGGCATCCCTGATTTTTTTGAAGTGTACGTGTCCTGCCTCTAACTGTTTTGCTTGTTTCAACCTCATTTTTGGCATTAAGGTTGCTAGCATGTAAAACGTGGCTGAAAAAATCGCTAAAATTGGCAAGTGACACGTACGCCTCAAGACGGGGTTAATGGCCTCAATAAGGTTAGTTATCATATGACCATACCAGTACCCTTCGTCAAAACATTAAGCCCATTGCCACGGCTCCATGCTACCCAACCATTGCCTGAGAGAAGGTTTGGACCCCGCCATATCAATCTCTAACCTGGCCAACGTATGTTTGAATCGGTGTGCTTCCAGCTCGTATCCTACATATGTATTTCTATAAAATGCGTTACCATCTCAATTAGGAAATAGACTCGAAATATTTACAAGTACAAATTTAAATACGATATTTTTACTCATGTTTACAATTTGTTTGCGCCAGTCTTTGTTCTTGTACTCATTGTGGAAGTTGACAGCGATGTGACAAATACAATAGACGGACATTCACGGAACCTCGGATTGTCGAATCGCAATAACAAGACCTTTCGATCTATCGGAGATAATGCAAATGTTGTCTTTCTTGGCAACATGTCTCTGCAAGTTTCGAATGAAATATGCCCACAATTTGGAGTTCTCCAACTCCATGATGGCAAAAGCGATCGGTAGTACATTTCCGTTACCGTCTTGTGCAACCGCAATCAGAAGTATCTGTATGTATTTTCTATAAAGCCATGTTCCATCAACTTGCACTAGCGGGTTGTAGTGGGAGAAGACCCTAAAATCGAAAGTCCAAAATAGTAGACGAAAAACTCTTGTCCCCAGTTCCAATTGTCCATTAGGGCCTCTATAAGGCAACGTTTGCAAGTCTACTATAGTTCTTGGGATGTACTCTACCATTGCTGAAATCCAACCCTGAAGTTCATTATATAACTCATCCCAATCGCCGTACAATTGTTGCATGGCCATTTGTTTCACCCACCACGCTTTCCTGTACGATACTCTGTATTGAAATCGAGCTTGCATATCTATAATCAATGTCGACACAAGAATAATTGGACTATCTTTCACTATTGGCATGATGCAGTTGCAAATATTTTTGGCATCCAATTTCTGATGGTCTTGAGACATACGTACAACAATACATATATGACGCCCTTCAATTTTTCATATTTTCCATTGTTGAGTCCTCTGTATAAATGCAGCTCGAACTTTCCAACCAAACCCATCGTCAGCTCTCCAACATTCCCCAACATATAATGTCGGTGTAGATTTGGCAACCTTGTAATCAATCTACAACTTCATGTTGTATTGTTTGATGGCAAACACACAGTCTGCCTTGTTCTCGAACTGTTTCCCAATGAATAACTCCTTGACCTGTGAATTTGACGCCAATCTATGAGCAGGTACTATATCAGTGTACTCAGGGAACTCGGATGCATGCGCTGCATCTGGATCTATGTTTAACATGTTGCTATCAGGTTCATTTAGTAAAATAATGCCACAACTAGGGTTACTGAATGAAGGGCCGTGAACATCTTCAACCTCCTCCGAGCATTCATTATCAATATCATCCGGAACCTAATCAATATCGGGGTCACTAAAATATTCAACGTATAGATTAGAATCTTCACCATTATTGGTCATTTCTCTGACATTTACCTCTATGCTTATTATCACCTCTGGATGTATTTGTAGACGAGGACTGGGGGTAGAGTTGTTTACGAACTCCCACTATTATTAGGATTTTTGGGTATCTTCGATATCTCTTTGCATTCTAATTGGTCTGTCCATCCAACATTAAGATTAAAGTCAAATTTGCAATGTTGACTTATTGGACTAACATTCTCAACAGGCTCTAAGTCTGCTGACTCAGCAAATAACTCAACTGGTTAGGGGTTTTCACTCCCAGTCGACCACCATATTTCCATCATAGTGCCCAAGTTATCATCATCTATTGACTACATCCCATAAAATTTGAACGGATCTGTAGAGATTGGAAACTTGTAAAATAATTTGGATATCGCCCTTGTAACACCCCTAACCCGTATCTGTCACTGGAATAGGGTTACGAGGCATTACCAGACTTATACACTAACATTTATACAAAATTGAGTCATAAATTTGCACTCCAGATCAATTCTTTTCAAATTTCACTATAAATTCTCTAATATGGGCCTACAGGGCCCAATACATGCTTTGGAAGTGGTTCGGAACTAAACTAGCAACTTTGGAAATTTTTCCTTAAAGATAAGGGCACACGCCTGTGTGGCCTGGGACATAGCCGTGTGGCTAGCCCGTGGGCAGATCTGACTTGCAAATTCTTAGGCATTAGAGGGGCACACGACCTGGGCACACGCCTATGTGGCTAGGCTGTGTGGTAATCTGATTTTTCACCATTTTTAGGCCATTTTCATATAATTTTGACACACGACAATGCTTAAAACCCGTGTCCTTCACACGGCCAAGACACACAGCCTTGTCTTTTACCCGTGTACTATCCTGACTTCACATTTAAGGATGTAGGGGACACACGGTCTATCAATATGCCCATGTGCAAGTCGTGTGTCTCACACGGTCTGATCACACGCACGTGTGACAAGCCGTGTGGACTCAAAATGAACTTTATAGCTCAAGTTACCAACCCTGCAAACCTTGAATAACAAGAAATTTAAATACAATATTTGAACCAGTCCTAAATATGATTTAAACATATCTAATACACATTTATGATACTAGTATAACAATTCAACATAAGTATATTATCAACATTAAACATGAAACTTCAAATTTATACTTAAGAACCATTCAAATTAGTTCAAAATGAACTATGTTATATCATTCACTTTACATCTATGAGTTAGCAATTAACATTCCTCACTAACATCTTTTATATTCAAAATAACATCAAAGACAACTTAGGTACATGCCATTCCTAAGGATTAAATACATCACCAAGTATTTGAGTTCGGGAGTTGGCTTGGATGCTGAGACGCTAGTCACTTTGTACCTAAACTGCGCATGGAAACAAATCGTATGCTGAGTTTACACTCAGTGGTATTTCTATAAACCAATACTTAACATGTATTGAAAACATAACCATAAATTCTAACAATAAGAACTTCATAAATTTTCATTCAATTATCCTTATATCACAGTAACACTTATTAATAAAATCATATTCAACAAGAAAACATAGTTTCAATCAGTATCTTTCAGTATTCAGTACAATAGTTTTCCCCTATTAACATAACTCAGACCTGGACGGATACTCGGATCCAACCCACACGTTGGGATAATATACAGTGTTTCATCAGCTGGAGCCGGAATACACCGTAATGATAACAGTAACAGCAATAGTAAAAGTAGCGGTACATAGAGTACCTCATCAGAATGAATCTGGAACAGTAACAGTAAAAGTAATAGTTAAGCGACACTTATAGTGTCTCATTGACACAAAGTCAGAATATCCCTGAAAACTTCCAATCATATGACATGCCAATTATATCCAACTAGCCCGATATTGTTAATAGGGTATTCAATTCACTTTCAATTCATCATCAAAAATCAATATACATTTCAATTCAAATATTCATAAATAAAAACCATACCACAATATCAATACTCACCTTAATTTCAATAGCCATACATAATATCAATAATATGTATCAAAATAATTATTAAGTTTGGTTATAAAAATACAAACTGTAATTCTCGAGTTTATTCGTTATCTTCGCTCACTTTCACTTTTCCCTTCTTTGATGATGTTTCCAGTGCTACGTTAGCTATGGAAAAATTAACATTTAAAATCATCAATACATATCATTTAATAACACACTCTTCTATTTTATATGTAACTTTTACAAAAAATTCAATTTAGCCCTTCCACCATAACCATTCTTTTTTTTTTTCCAATTAAATCTCATATTTTCATTTAATACCTACTTTAAACAAGTTTCACCTCTTCATATTCAATATAAAACATCAATTCTACAATTTAGACAATTTAGTCCCTACTATAACAAAACTTATCTCTTTTTACAATTCAATCCTTCTCCTATTTCTAACGTGAATTTCTATCACTTTATAACATAATTCATCTATTTATTCAACTTATTTAATATCTAAAAATTTACTGACTTTCTAAATTTCAACATAATTCAAGTAGAGCTTTGTTTTAGGATTCCAAAAATATCAAAATTACAAGAAAATAGACTAAATTGACTTACCAATTAAGCTTCAAACCTCAAAACCCTATTTTTCCTTTTCTTTTTCTTTCTTTCTTTCTTTCCCTCAACTTTCGTTACTTACCTGTTCTGTTTCTTACTTTTGTTTCTTTATTCTTATTATTTCTTTGATTTATTTTACTTTATATTATTATATTATATTTTTTAATTATAAATATTATTTCTTAGATAATAAGCAAATACATATATATACATACATTTGTACCAATTAAAATAATACACATGTATTTATATTTGCCACACACTTGTCACATAAGGCTTATTTACTAATTTAGTCCCTTCAATTTGCTTTAGTCTATAATTAAACTTTTACCCTATATTCAATCTAGTCCTTTCACCAAATTAGCCTTAATTCAAGCTAATTCACTTAACCAAAGTCTAATTAACTACACTACTAGCTTCGTAAATATTTCTAATAAATATTTACGAATTCATTTTGCGGAAATTATGACCCGAAAATTTAAATTTTTGATACCCGTAAATTTTGGGTCGTTACAGCCCTTCCACAATAGATAGCTATTTTCGCACCAATCTTCCTTTTCATTTCTACTAGCTTCACATTTTTTTTGAATCACAAATCTACTCTTTGCTGACCTTGAAATACACAACTAACATCACCTTCTACAATTTCACCATAAAAAAGAACGTACACCAAAAACACCTCATTATTCATCTTCAATAGATTTTTTGAACTCACCTACAGAACACAACAATTTCACCATTCTATATATGCTAGAGAACATTGCCAAAATAAAATATTAAATTAAAAAAATATAAAAAAGTACACTATAAAGTGATGGAGCCATTTAGAATGGTTCCACCAAATAAAATATTAATTTTAAAATTTTAAAATTTAATTTTAAAAAATGTTTGAATATATTTAAAATTAATTTAAAAATTAATAATTTATAAAAATTATATTTAAAATTTTAGAAATATTTAAAATATACATTTAAAATATTATAAAACAAATAATAAATTTGAAAGGTCATATCTTTAAAAATAATATATTTTTTAAAAAATAAATAAAAATATTATAAAACAAATTAAAAATATTAAAAATATTATAAAACTAATAATAAATTTGAAAGGTCATATCTTTAAAATATTTAAATATTTTATATTATTAAAAAATATATTTAAAATTTCAAAAATAATATTTAAAATTTTAAAAAATATTATAAAATATTTCAAATATACATTTCAAGTTTTTTAAAATCAATAATAAACAAATAGATAAAATAAATAAGGAAAAATAAAAAACTTTAAAAAAGTAAATAAATATAAACTTAAAAAGAAAGAAAAAATAATAATAAGACAATTCAAAGAATCTGACGTGAAAGGGAAAAAATAAAAAAAATTGACCTTAAGCTGTTTGAATAGAGAAATAGGGTGTCAGAACTAATTTTTTGAAATCTGGTGGCGCCAATTTATTTGGCTCCACCAGAAAAAGGTAAATTTGCTAAAGTCCCCCTTATACTTTCAAAAATCACAATATTTATACAAGTGGCACCATCCTACATGACTCCACCAAAAAAATAAATTTTTAATGTAGATTGCTGATGTAACATGTTGGTGGCACCAAACACTTTGGCTCCACCAACTTTTACTGTTGATTTTGAGTTATTTTCACAGTATATCAATAAAATAGGTTATTGAAGTAATTAATTAATTTTTTAAGGTTATTTTTATAAAAAAGCCGGGATTTAGGGAAGTAAAACTTTTGGGGAGAGGTAAAAGTAAAACGTTTTGACTTTTGAGAGAGGGGTTTAAGGGTGAAGGGAAGTAAAATAGTTTGATATTTAGTTTATTTAAAATATTCGAGTTATTTGAATTAAAAAATTCAACTCGATTTGAACTTGAAATTCGAAAAAAATCGAGTTGATTCAATTAATTCAATTTGAATAATTTGAAATTCGATTTTTATTTTTATTTTTTGAGTCGAATTGAATTTTACTTACTCATATCTTTGATTACCTCTTTCTACATTTGATTAACATAGCAATTTCAACCATCTTCTTTGTAACACCCCAAACACGTATCCATCGCCAGAGTAGGGATACAAAATATTACCAGCCAATCAAAGCATTTAACAACCAATTCATAAGTACAGAAGCATATTCTAATAACTCAATTTACATCACATTCACGAAACAACTAACAGCCAAAGACATCCTAGGTACATGCCATTACAAAATTAAACATCACCACAATTGAGATCGGGATTGTTATTGTTGGATGCTAAGACGGCGATTACAAGAGAGTACCTAACCTGCACATGAAAAACAAAATCGCACGCTAAGTAAAACTCAGTGATATTTCTATAATCTAAACATTTTAAGACATGATATAGTACATGAATGCTCAAATTGAATTATGTCATCATACTACTATCTAAACATACAATTACAAGATATCACCTTCTCCATTTCATGTCTTCATCACTTTATTTCATACTAAACTTAATTTTCACAAGTATTCACCTTTAGATGGTTTGAACATATATCTCAATTCACACCACTTGCTATATGAATAGCTTTGCATAGATCAATCAATAATGTACTTATATTATGGCACAAACCAATCCACATAAAGTAACTTCACTTATTTGAATAAACACAAGTATATCTAAAGCATTTGAATTTGTTTCTCAACTTTAATAATCTAACTAAAAAATATATCACGTTTTCCATGTATCACCATTTGAATAAATTTCATACACACATGTCTTGGTGCATATTAAACACTTACCATAGCCACAAGCTAATTGTAACACCCCAAACCCGGCCTAAATGTTATGGCCGAATCTGGCAATGTCACATGGAATGAAATTTAAAATCAAATTTATCAAGTTAAAACCGTTTCTATTTATTAGCTTTTATTTAACTTTCGTCAATTTCAAAACTATTCTCATTAATTTGACTCGTTTAAAAATACACTTTATAGCGGAAGCTGTTAAAATTGTGATATTTAAATAAAACCGCTCACGTTTAGGAAAAATGTTGCATTTAATAAAACCAAGTTTTCGTTGCAGTTCTAAAGTTCATGAAAACAGTCCAACAGTCCCAAATTATATCAAAAATAACCAAAAAAAATACCATAATTAAAATTAAAACAGTTAAATAATCATGTGGTCACCGTTGAGCCCTCCGCTGCACCGATCTGTCTAAGTCTGGGGATTACCTGTACAGATAAAATAGGAAGGGGTGAGTTTATGTAAACTCAATGTGTAATCCCCACAGAAGACATGCATACAGTCAAACCACAGTTATCGGTCAAATGCAGTCTAGGCCTAAGCCCATTACAAATTCAGATGCAGTTTAGGCCTTAGCCCATCTCAGATTCAATATGCATACAGTAACAGAAGTCAGTATCCTACCCACCAGCCTTTACACACCATCTCCGACCATCCCTACACACCATGTGGGGTTTAAAACACCCACCCAGCCCTACACACCAAGTCGTACCGAATGTGGCACATATTAGTAATATCGCAACTGAGCTACCAGATAATAGGCATGAAAGCCTTTCAGTACACTTTCTCCAATAATCAATCATCCCCCCAATGCAGATGTAACTAAACATGTTTAATGCAGATATACAGAAATACATGCTTACATGCTAATATTCAGTTATCAGTCATACATACAAATAAGTAAACATGCATAATCTTAACATGCTCAATACACACATTATATATACAGATCACACGATTTAAGGTCTAAGTAGTGCTTACTAACCCTACAGTAGGTTCACAGTTGACTTGGGCGACCCGTACAACCCTAGGAAACATTTTAGCTAAATGGGCTCACACGCCCATGTAGCTGGCCCGTGTGGGCCCACACGCGTGTGTGGCATACATGCCTAGATTGGCCTTGGCCTGTGTGGATCACACGGCCTGAACCAAATTCCACACGCTCGTGTAGACTACCTATGTAGGTACATATGCCCGTGTGGACTACCCGTGTGGGCCCACAATCATGTGTGGCCTACATAGCCCAATTTGGTCATGGCCGTGTGTCGTACACGACCTACTTGGCCATCACACGGTCTTGTCTAGTGCACGACCTAGCTTCGTCGATCACATAGTCATGTCATTCGTACACGGGCAACCACACGCCCGTGTACTGTCGATAGTTTGCAATTTTGGCTTTCGTTGAATCCTGTTTCCTGCATTTTCGGGTACACATCTGGTATCATTTCGCTGTAAAAACCACTCCTGAGCCTACCAGAACCTAAAAACACATTACAATAATGCTCAATTTTATCCTTTACGTACGATTAAATCGTAACTCAAATCCAACTCCAACATAAGTCGACAACTTACCGCTACTCTAGCACTCCAAAGATTAACCACTACCTCGCAAGAGTAGAATCACGTTCTTCTCGCCTCGTTGCTATCCAAACAAAGATATAACCCCAATGAATGATGGTAAAGAAGCAAGTTAAAGAGAAGCAAAGCCTTACTTACCCGATTGCGCGATTAAAACCAAAATAACAAAACAAAGGTGTGAGAGCCGACAAAGAAAACAAATACTGAAAGTGGGAAGGGGAAGAAACGGAAGAAACAAAAAGAGAATTTTGAAAAAATGTCAGAACTTGGGGAAAGAAAATTGAAATTTTGAAAAAGATTAAAATTAAAAACAAAATAAAATATCATAATTTCCTCCAAATCCCTTAATTATCTCTCCACTAACCCACTAACACCCAACTCCTTAGAATTCCTGTTTGACCAAAACTCTCTTGGTCAAATGAGCAAAAATAATCTCCCATGATCGCGCAGGGATTCGAACACAAGACCTATAGCAAACTAGCACTCAACTTAACCACTAAACCAGTAGGTCTATTCTGATATGGTTTTACCACTAACACAATATAAGCCTCCTGAACAAGTAAAAGGCTTAAGTTAGAAAAATACCAAAATTTTCCAAATATAGTGTAGCACCCTAACCCGTATCCGACGCCGGAACAGGGTACGAGGCATTATCGGACTTAATCATTCATAAGCATACAAAAACTAGGCTACAAAATTTCTTTTAATTCAAACTTTTCATACACATGCATAATGTCCCATACACGGGCCTACGAAGCCCTAAACATGCATTGAAAGTAGTTAAGGACTAAACCAAAAACCTTAGAAAGTTTTGGGAAAACTTAGAAAATTTCTTTCCATGAAACAGGGTTACACACTTGTGTAGACATAGGGACACGCCCATGTTCTCAGGCCGTGTAACTCTCTGTTTATGATGTCAACATGCAAATCGAACCACACGGCCAGGCCACACGCCCGTGTCTCCAGGCTATGTCCCTCACATGGTTGAGACACACGACCGTGTCTCTCCCCGTGTTGTAACATTCCGAATTAGGGCCTAGTCAGAATAGTGGTTTTGGGACCCCAAATCCAATGTTAAAATAATTATTTTGTGATCATTATGAGGTCTAGGATATGAAAATAAGCATATTTTAAAGTTTCATAAAGAAATTCTATGTGTAAGGTGTCAAATTGAAAATTAAGGACTAAATTGAATAAATTGTAAAACTCGGGTTCTAGAAGAAATTTGTATGAAATTGCTTTGGAATGTTAATTAGAGGTATTTAAAGAGTAATTTTCCCAATTTCTAAGTTTTTGGACAAAAATGGGCATGCATGGAAAATTTTGGAAGTTTAGTAAGGAAGGGCATTTTGGTCATTTGGTAATAAACTAAATAAAAAGGGAAAAATCAAGCTAAAATTAGCTCATTTTCTTCTCCATGCTGCCAAAATTCTAAGGGTCTCCACAGCTAGGGTTTTCAACATTTTCAAGCCCAATAGTAAGTGCTCCCTAGCCCCGTTTTTAATGTTCTTCGTATTTTTGAGATTATCGTAACATGCTCTCTCTATTTCTACCCATATTTCAAGCTAGGGTTCATGGTAAAAAATTTACCCATGCTTGAGATGTTTGTATTTTGATGATTTATGGAGGAATATGATAGTTTAAAGGACAGTAAACAACTTTTACTAAGTAGTTTTTTTTATAGAAATGGCTTAAGGGACAATTTTGTAAAAGTTGTGAAAATGGGTAGAAAAATATGAAATGAAAGAAAATGTGGCTGCTATAGGCAAGAAAATTATTCGGCTAGGCTTGGGTAACTTATAAATTTCATGCATTTCATTATACGAGCCTTAGGACTAAATTGAAAATATTGTGAAAGGTTAAGGGCAAAATGACCATTTTGCCTGAAAGTGAGTTTTAAATCCTAAAATGAAAAATGTGATGTATTAATAGTCAAATTTTATTGATATAGACCCCAAGGAACCAATTTCGGAGGTCGACCATGGAAAACGAAAGGTTTCGGAATAACCGAAATACGAAACCGAAGCAACTACCAGGTAAGTTCGTATAACCTGAAGTAAACTCTTAATATACTTAAACACGCATGTTCTTGAATGTAAAAAAATTTAGATATTCATTGCATGATAATTCATGAAATGTGCTTGTGTAAAAGAAAGATGATAAATGTTCCGGTTGAAATAGAAAAGGGAAATCCGATGGGTAAACTATGGCTTACATGACATGAGATCCTGCATGTGTTGTAGAAAAGAATTTAGCCTGGACGGGTAATCCAATAATCTCAAATAGAAAGGATCTAGCCCAGCCGGGTGTTCCTTGAGTGATCGAGCCTCCCAAGGAATATGGTGCATTAAGGATTTGGCCCGGACAGGTAATCCGATTGAGGACTGAATTTAGCCTGGACTGGCAATTCAGATCCGAGCTTATGCGAGCAATTTTTGTAGAAAGAGGTTTAACCTGGACCGGTAATCCTGACATTGCTCTATGAGTTACTACTACGGGGGATTTAGCCTGGACTAGTAATCCCGCCATAAGACATAAGGTGCACGGGAGTGCGTACTTGAGACGATCACTTGTATGACCTGATGGTAAATGGCTATCCATCGATATTTTTGAGAAATTCAACGGGATTAGCATGTTGAAATAAAAAATGGAAATATTGAATTTATGAGCTCATCTAAGACTAATGACATGATGTATTGTTATGAGACTAACTTGATGATTGAGTGCATGTGATAGGGAAAATATTTTATGCTTGTCGGAATTATTACCTAATATGGTTGTATGCTAATTAACCGGTAAATTTACTTTCCAGTTATCCGGACTTACTAAGCATGTAAATGCTTACCCCCTTCTCTTTTCCCATTCTTACAGAGCTCATGGACTCGTGAAGATTGGAAGACGGTTGGAGAATCGACACACTATCGACTGGTCTTGCTTTGGTGTATAGATACTTTCATTTGTTTAATGGCATGTATAAGATTTTTGGTTATTTTGTTATATGTATCATTTGGCTAGCCAATGTAAGGGCCTAAATGATATACTTATTCTTTTATATATGGCCATGAGATATGACTCATATTGGTGTAGGTTGTAAACCTACTAATGATGCATGTTTATGTTTAAATGTTTCATGAGATATGATAATGAGGTTAATCATGAATGGATGCTTGAAATGGAACCTAATAATTTGAGAGTGGACATAACATACAATGGTATATGGTTATAATATGGCCTAAGTATAAAATGTGCCACGTCAATCCTTAATGCAAAAAGGATAATTTAGAATGTACTAAGCCGATGAGATGAGGTTAACATGCAATGAGTTATGTCAAGGTTGTTTAAGAGCATAATTAGGCCATGTTACATACCATTGAAATCTCTAAGTGTGTATGGATGATAGAGGGTGACCAAAGACTTGGAAAATAGCCCTAAAAAGGTCTACATGGGTAGACACACGGGTATGTGTCTAGGCCGTGTGTGACACATGGTTAACCTCCATGGGCGTGTTGCCTGGCCGTGTGACCCCTGTACCTAAAATTTTAGGTCAGTTTGCATGGTAGTAAACCCACAAGTAGAGATACGGTCGTGTTTCTCAACCGTGTGGAGGACACGGCTTAGCACACGGGTGTGTGCCTTGGCCGTGTGCCTCAAAATGAATGATGATGTCATAAACAGAATGTCCGAGTTTTTGGACACGGGCGAAGACATGGGTGTATCTAGGCCGTGTGAGGGACACGGACGTGTGCTTGGCCGTGTGAAAACCCCTGTAGGTTCAAAGTGAAAAATAAATCCAAATAATTCAACACGGGTGGGACACACGGGCGTGTCCCTAAGCACATGGGCGTGTGCTTTGCCTACACACGGGCATGTGATGCATAACCCTCTTAATTTTTCTAAAATTTTCTATAGCTCCCAATTTAGTCCCGAATCGCTTTTAATATATGTTTTGGGCCTCGTAGGCCCATAATAGGGACACTATGATGTTGTTTGATTGATTTTAAATTAGAATGAAATTTTATAACCTGTATTTTCCGAAAGTGTTTGAGTATTTATCAGGTAACTCCTCGTACCTTGTCTCGTTCTTGGGTTTGGGTAAGGGGTGTTACACGTGTAGTCAACACTTAGGCTATTTTCTAAGTCTTCATGTTACCCATAAACCCTTACATCCTTATACACATTAAAAGCACAAATCATGGCATCATTTTAGTGATTAAACAACCTTTATTAAGACATTTTCATAACATTATCATGTCCTCTTACAAGTTATGCATTTACTCATGCACTCATAAGACTTGTCATTTTGACGATCACTTTTACCATTATACTATGGTTACCAACTTATCCATCAAGCACTCATGTTCAACCATTATCACATTGTTTTTATAACGTGCAATTACTACACGACTATGACCACCTCGAATGGTCACAAAGCATGCATCCAACAGACATGACATAATACCAACCAAGCATGGCAAACAACCACAACCACATCATAGGCATGAAGATATAGCATAGATAGATAGATTTACACACCATAATCAAAATAAGACACACCTCTTGGCCATATACAAATGACTCAATATAAGCCAATACATATTTCTAATCATAAATATATATATCATAAAACCTAGTCCCTATACATGCCACTCACTTGAACATGCTTAACATATATCAATATTCCAAGGGTGATGGCTTGATAGTGTGATGCTACCTCTGATGATCTCCAATCCCGAGCCAACCTGAAAACACTAAAGAAAAGGAAATGAAGGGAGTAACCTTTATAGCTTAGTAAGACCGTATGAAAATAATAAGCAATATGCCAACATGTTTCTCAAGGTAATACAACCATAATTACACTTTTACTTATATTCTGGTCATGCTGTTTTCTCGAGTCATAGTTACCAATTTATTTATATCTGGAGCTATAGATCTCCAAATTAAAATCTGCTAATTTTCGTTGAAACTAGACCCACACATCTTATCATAAAATTTCCAGAATTTTTTAGTCTAGCCAATAAGTATAGTTTATTCCTTAAATTTATCCTTTTTTCGCTGTCTGACAGTTCTGACCCTCTTCACTAAAAAATAATTATCTCATAATACGAGAATCGGATGATGTTCCTGTCTATTTATCTTGAAAATAGACTCATTAAGAATTCTAAGCATATTTTTGTACAATTTTTAATGAATTTCTCATATCAAAACAGGGGATTTCAAAATCATTCTGACTCTGTCTCACAACAATTTAAATATTTCATAGTATGAAACTCCTTTGCTTACACCGTTTCTTCTATGTGAAACTAGACTCATTAAGCTTTAATTTCATATTTTATTCAGCCTCTAACTCAATTTTCAAAAATTTTGGTGGATTTTCAAAGTCAGACTACTGCTGCTGCCCAAAACTGTTTTAGTGTAAATTAATGATACTAAGTTTATCACACCTTATTAATTCATTTTCACCACATTGGTAAAAATACATGTCTATACATCATAAGTATAGACCTATAATTATAAGGTCATTACAAAATCATTCTCATAGGCATGACTTACCTATTTACATCCTCACCAAATGTGCATGATAAACCGAAATCATTTCTCATGAGTTTGGCATACATACCTGTGTTACTCAACATGCTCATATACTTACTCATATTCATTCCTTATTAATCATACAACATGAATTGAATTCACATCTCATCAATTTCATATAAGTGCTTGTACCACTTACAACATAGCTATAAGCTCTATCATTCGATATAAACCATACATCTCTCGTTGAACCATTTGGAATACTACAGGATATTCAATAGCCCCAAACATAGAATAAGATGCCGATGCCATGTCCTAGACATAGTCATGCATTGGCTAGCACATTAAAGTCGATGCCATGTTCTAGACAGGTCTTACACTAACTTTTATATATCGAGCCTGATGCCGTGTCCCAAACAGGTCTTAAACTGGCTCTCATCTATCGGTGTCGATGCCATGTTCCAGACAGGTCTTACACTGACACACAACAAGCTGTCGCCATGTCCCAGACAGGTCTTACACTAGCTTGTATATCTCGAGGCTGATGCATGTCCCTGACATGTCTTACACTAGCACACATATCACCCAATGTCATGGCCTGAATATCCCAATCTATTCCTAAGGTTCAATAGTGAGTTATTGCTACATAAATTCTCATAATTTACATTCACAATGCAAGTCAACAATTCAGGCCATACTAATTGTACAATACATGGTAACATTATATTTGTATTATTTACGTACAACTTACTCATTTCAATGGAATATTATATTCCATCAAATTTCTAATGTATTCTATCATCACATGAGTGTTATTAACTCTTGGCATCACTTTCTCATACCTAACTCCATTAACATACAATTCAATACAATTATAGCAAGATAGATTTCAAGTATATTAACAATAACATGGATAATATGCTTATTTAGTCACACGAATTTACCTCGAATGCGATTTTGGCTAATTACGTCATTTTAGTCCATAACCTCGTACTTTCCAATTTACGCCCGAATCTCAGTTTCTTGCACTAAAATGATAAAATTCACTACTTTAAATCATCATATAACCAATACATTCCATAATTTATACTTTTGCAAAATGACCATTTTGCCCCTAAACTTTCACAAAAATTACAATTTTACCCCTGGCTCGTAAATAGATTTTAATCAAATTTTCTTATTACCCAAGCCTAGTAGAATATTTATCATACTCACAGCAACCCATATTTTTCACATATTTATACTTTTACCACACAATTTATCACATTTCTCAATTTAGTCCCTAATGACATTTCTATCAAAAATCAATTTACAAATGTTGTTTATTGAACAACAAGGATGTATTTTCTATCATCAATTATCAAAATACACACTTTATCAACAATGGAAAAATTTACGAATTTTAACAATTTTGAAAACGAAGGTACGAGATAGCTAAATCGAGTTACCATAACTCTAAAAACATAGAAATTATTAAAAACGAGACAAAAACCACTCACCTATCAAGCTCCAAAGCTTCGCCGAACGTTTGCTCATCCATTACTGCCATTTTTTTTTCATTTCGATGGAAGAGGTAAGAAATAAAGATGATAGCTTTTGCTATTTTGTCTTATTATACCTTTATTGATTTAATAACTAATTTGCTTTTTTCTTTTGAGACTAATTTCAAAAATACCAAACAAATATCTTCTACTAACTTATTAATGGGCTAATTATCACATAAGGGCCTCCACTAAAAATTCTATAGCTATTTAATACCTATAGCTTCTAGAACTCAAGTTTTGCACTTTTTTACGGTTTAATCCTATTGACTAAATTGAGTGCCCAAACGAGGAAATTTCTTTATGAAAATTTCACACAACTTTATTATCATATTGTAGACATTAAAATAATAATAATAAAATAATTTTTTATGTCAGATTTGTGGTCCCGCAACCACTATTCCAACTAGGCCCAAAATCAAGATGTTACATATAGGGCTTGAACTTGGGACCTCCCATATACACCTAAAATACTTAACCACTGAAGCAACAACACAGTTGTTTCACATTTTAACAGAAACAAAAATAAGAATTTTTGGGCGTTACATTAATGATTAAACACATAACTTACCGATATCATCACATGCTAAAATATAGTACATAAACATAGAATCTCTTAAATAATACATTTCATATTCATGAATATTCATACTTTAATCATTGGCACATCATACCTTTCCATATTTTTCGTAGTGAAGTCAATCGAAACCCTTACTGGAGCTTACACAAAGTGTGTTAAACGATGGTCGAAACCATCCTTTTTTTATAATCGATGAATACTATGAAGATGATTGAAACCCTATTACATGTTTGCTTTGTGCCATAGTCCATCTATGGCATTACATATGCATTATTAGCCCTGCCATGGTCTTACATTCGTAGTGCCATAACCCAATTATGGTCTTATCATCATAATGTCATAGCCCAACTATGGTATTATATATAAACACTGACATGGTCCAACCATTGTCTTACATCCAGAGTGTCATAACTCAGTTATGGTCTTATCATCAGAATGCCATAACCCAGCTATGGTCTTACATATAAACACTACCATGGTCCAACCATGGTCTTACGTCCATAGTTCCATAACCCAATTATGGTCTTATCATTAGAATGCCATAGCCCAACTATGGTCCTACAGATAAACACTGTCATGGTCCAACCATGGTCTTATCCGTCAATTCATCTTGTGTCACAGAATGATCGTACTGAATCCTGCATTCCACTTAATTTGAACTTTCAATTCAATTTTCATATATTTACAATAATCATAATTCAATAACAAAAATATGAAATAATACATTATATCATTCCTAAATTAACAATTAATCATGAAAGTTCAACCATATGAACTTACCTAACATGTAAACACGAGATTTTATTTAACTCCATATATTAACCAATATTATACAACTTCAGTCTCATCAATTCAGCAATGCATCTCCATATATAACATTTCCATACTATCAATTTAAGGCTAATTATTCATTAATTCATTTTATCAACCGTTCATTGGATTAAACATACATTTTATCATATCTAAAATAATTAATAAATGTATACAAGTATCATATGTATCTATATAAATATCAAAGTTCACAAGTAAAAATTTAAATAATTCAAAATAAGGAATTACGACTTACTTAGCATGTAAACACAAGATTTTAGTTTCCAAGGAAACTTAAAGAAATCATTATCTCCCATTACTAACATACTTCAATAGCCCCCCTCACTTCCAATCGCCCTTCCAACTTTGGATGCAAATTCTTAGCATTAAAGAAAATATTTAATTACTCCATATAGATGTTGATAATTTACATGTACTGGACTATTCTGAACAACTTAATTGAGTCATTGAGGTCGTTTGTATAAGTGTTATATTTTAATATGTATAAATATAAATTAAGAATCACTTAAATAAATGCTAAAATTCAAACCTGTTGGGCTGCTAAAACAGTATAATAAAAATTTAATAACACTCAAGTAATTGTTGAAATTTTAATATATATAGGCAGTTTCGGACAACCATGAATAAGGCACAACACTAAATTTGTTAAGCAGGTATCACATTCAATATATCTAAACTTGTACAACATTAAATCTAGAAAATCATTCATGTAAAACATATTTAATCTGTCCAAGAATCGAAGAACATAGTGCAATCATTATTCAAGTCAAACCACACTCAATTCATTCAAATTTGGACAACATGATGAATGCAGTAGGAATTTATATTAGTTCATGAAACCTAAAAGAAAGTCTCAAGGACTTACGTATTTGGATAGCATTAAGACGCTTTAAAATAAACAACATTAATATACAAAATATTACAACATAAATGGGAAAATAACACCAATTCAGTCAGTATTAAGACACTTCTAAAATAGACAACTTTAATGCATAAATTATGGCAGTATAACTGGGTACTTAATATAAATTTAGACAACATTCAAATTCTGCATTTTAGCAGCCCAAATGACCCACCAAATCAGACTTAAATAATAATTAACAATTAACTTATTAATGCAGCACATATTAATTACTAATTACATTCTTCAACAACTTAATTTGGCATCAATTTAGACATCATTAATTAACATTATTCAACTATTTCTCTTGTTGTAATTAATTGTCCATCAACAGCCCAAACAACATAAACATACAACTATTGAACACCATTTAACCAGCACATTAACTAACACTTAGACATAAATTTTGCAGCATTTACTTTAATTTTATTCTCATTCAATAACTTCATAAATGGTTGCATTAACCCTTTTAACAATCAGGTTTAGACACCATAAACTGCAACTGAATAAAAATAATTAATTTAGCACATCAAATGGCATTCAGTCAGCATTAAATTAGTCTTTTATTACCTTCCTAGCTGCATTAATGGCAGCATCAAACACTCCTATTCACAAGTTTCAGACATAATAAATACATCACTATTTATTCATTTCCCTTCATACCAAGCGAACCAGTTTCGACATTTCAATAGAGCAGTTAAGAAAAAGAAAAGGAAAAAGGATGTGAGAAATTCACAGAGATTTTTCCCCAGCTGATCCTAGCTTCTAATATGCTCCTACACCTTCTTGCTACAACCCTATTCCTCTCATTTAGCAAATCATTGAAGAATTAAGCTTCTAAACTAGCCAAAATAATGGTTTTTCCCTACATGCAGTCAGTGTCATGGTCTCTCTCCATTCGAATGAATAAGAAAAAACAAGGAAGAAGGTAAAGCTCTCTTCTCCCCCAACAACTGTCAAACCTACCCTTGAGAGGTTTCTTTCCCCCTTCTATTTTATTACTCATAATGTTTTTATATTATAACTATTTATTAACAATAAATTTCTAACATTTAAAACAATTTAAGCCCCCCACCACTGTCCACTACATAAATACATAGGTATAATTGCATTATAAATCCTTTAACTTTGATTTACATTATAATATTAATTAACATAATAATAATATTATAATATTAATTAACATAATAATAATTAAACTTTATAATATTCATTCAAAGACATATTTAATAAAGTCATAACCGACCACTAATAAGATCACATATCTTATGGTCTATTTATTACGTAATTCCTATATATTTAATTCTATTTATAAATCCTACTTTATTCAATTACGCGATTTAGCCCATGTACTCTAGCTAAACACTCTTTAGTCAAAAAATTATAAAACTAAAATTTAATTCACTTCTAATATAACTCTACAAGTTTTTTTATTAAATATTTACGAGTCTGGTTTAGGGAAACAAAGTCCCGATACCTCAATTTCCAAAACTATCGACTTTAGAATTGATACACTTGTACCTTGTCTAACTTTCCAATAATTAAAATTATTAAACTAAACTTCAATATAATACTGTAATATCCTTGTAAATATTAATAAATAATATTCACTGATCTTATCATCGAAAACAATATTCTGAAACCACCGTGTTCGACTTTGTTTACTTTCGGGTCATTACATTCATAATATGGTAACAAATGGACACCCCATCCTAACATATTGACCACGTAAAAACTTTGTGTTTCAATCTTGTAATGGATTTTAAATTTTGGCTTAAGAATTTATACTTCATGTAAATAACTTCAAGAGGTTGAAAACTAATTCTCACTACTATATTTGAAAGATAGATAATTAATCAACAAAGTTTGAAAACTAATTTTCACTACTATATTTGAAAGATAGATAGCTAATGTAACATCCCCACGCCCAAAACCGTCGCTGGAGTCGAGCTTGAGGAGTTACCGAACATAATTTATCAAATTAAGAACTTCAAATCTTTTGTTTCTACATTCACAGCTTTCTAGCTACTCGCGTCACAGTTACAATAAAAATCATATCTCGAGTTAAAAAACTCGAAATCAAGATCCATAAATTTTCCATAAATTTAGACTCATATATATTTACTAATTTTTTTCTAGAATTTTTGGTTGGGCAAATTAGTACAGTTTATTAGTTAAAGCCTCCCCTATTTCAGGGTTCGACTACTCTGACATCTGTGTATTACGAATCAGATATATCTCTATACAGAATTTCAATAACTACGAGGTTTGTTTCTCTTAAATTAGACTCAATAAGGAATCTGTAAATATAAATAATGACTTCTAATTATTTTTTTACAATTTATTATGAATTTTTAAAGTCAAAATAGAGGATCCAGAAATCACTCTGGCCCTGTTTCACAAGGTTTCAAATATCTCATAAAGTATAATTTATATACCTATTTTTTTGTATCCATATGAAAGTAGACTCATTAATCTTTAATTTCATAACTTGCTCATCATTTAATTCCATTTATACTATTTTTAGTGATTTTTCAAATTCATGTCATTGCTGCAGCAATATTCTGTTTTAAGGCAAATTTCATCTTTTCATGAGTTGTTATGAACTAGATAACCTATTAAACTTCCATGATATCAAACATGATCTAAATTTAACCATCACCATGACTTATCAATATCAAACATTTTCTCAACCAATCATGGCCATATCATAAAATTATTTACACAAAATAAATATATTGCTATACATGCCATACTTAAGTTTTACAAGCCATTTACCCAGATGAAAGTCCTTTGGATAGTGTGATTGAACCTTCGACCCGTCCCGATTCCCGAGCTGTCTTTTTCAAAACTAAAGTAAATAAAGAGGAGGGAGTAAGCATAAATGCTTAGTAAGTTCATATGTAAATAACAAGTAACATAACAATACAAATATACCAAACAACTTTAGCATGGTATCACCAAAACATATATCATATTTCTAAACATCATTCATCATCTTACTACCTTATCGTTGTTGTATCTATTATCAACCCGAGGGTTAAGAACATACCTGTCCAAAGTGTCCATTCCACAACACTTACCAAAACGTCGCTTGCATCTTAAGTGTTCTTTCATTTCACTAGAAATTTCACCCATTGAACACATCGGAATACAACTCGGATACACGGATAATTTGCACATAAGTGCCTCATATGTAATCAAGAAATCATGTAACCCGCCCCTAGGTGAACTCGGACTCAACTCAATGAGTTCGGGTGTTCTCATCCATAAGTGAACTCGGACTCAACTCAACGAGTTCGGATGCTCAACCATCCTAGTGACATGTCACTTGTATCCTAATCTATTCCTAAGGTTCAAACAGGCTTTTTTCCTCGATCTCACATTGCCGTCTTCCATGGAATATCGGAACTGATACTCGGTAGCAATTCATATTTATCAAGTAGTAAATATAATTTGCATATTACTCAACATTAACCACAAAGCATAATATTTCACGATAAAAAAAATTAGCATATCATATAATTAAATCAATAACTTAAAAATAACAATTATGCTACATTATTTACACATGAACTTACCTCGTATGCGAAAATGGCTACTTTTACCATTTCGTCCACAACTTGGTATTTTTCCATTTTAGCTCGAATTTCAGTTTTCCTTGCTCTATCATTTAAAATATAGTCTAATTAGGACTCACATTATTAAAATTGACCCAAAATCATATTTTGGTAAAATTATAGTTTTGCCCCTAAACTTTTGCATATTTACACTTTTTCCCTAAAGCTCGTAAATTAAACTTCAGCCTATTTTCTTATGTTTTATGACATGCTGATCATTTTTCCCTTCTATGGAAACATCAAATTCTCACTCTAACATGTACTTATGACTATTAGGTATTTTTACCGATTAAGCCCTTTTTCTAGTTTTCGCTTAAAACTGAGTAGCACAAGTTGTCTAACATAATTTAAAACCTCATATTCTATCATAAAACACCAAAATACACAAATTTCACCTATGGGTATTTTTCCAAATATGAACCCTAGGTTGAATTATTGCTAGCATAAGCTTAATCGAGCTACCGGGACTCCAAAAACGTAAAAATCATTAAAAACGAGGCTAGAACGGACTTACAATCGAGCTTGGAAGCTTGAAAAACCCTAGCCATGGTTTCTCCTTGCTATATTCGGCCATGGGGTTGAAGATGAGCAAAATTGGCTTTTAATTTTGTATTTTAATTCATTTTACCCCTAAATGACCAAAATGCCATTACTACTAAACTTTCCAAAAATTCCATCCATGTCCAATTTTTGTCCATAGACTTAGAAATTGGTAAAATTTCTATTTAAGACCTCCTAATTAATATTTCAAAACAATTTCATACTAGAAACTTCTAGAATGCAAGTTTTACAATTTATTAGATTTAGTCCCTAATTTCAATTTAAGCACTTTATGCATAAAATTTCTTCACGAAATTTTCATACAATCATGCAATCATATCATAGACCTCAAAATAATCATAAAATAATTATTTCTATCTCAGATTTTGTGGTCACGAAATCACTATTCCGACTAGGCCCAAAATCAGGATATTACAGCTAATCAAGAAAGCTGAAGCTTATTCAAGATGTTAAATTTATACAAGTTTTATTGAAGCTTATTTAAGATGTTAAATTCACACAAGTTTTAGGACATGGCTATTGGGCAAGAAACACTGTTATCACCACCTGTTACACCATACAATTAAAAAATAAATAAAAGAATGAAGTATCAGGCACAAATATATCACTAATTAAACTATACAAAGATAATGGTTCTATGTTATCACAAATGAATTAAAGACCACTATGCTTATTGTTAACTTGAGCTAGTTACAAATTTGCAAAAATAAAGTATGAGCAGAAATGATAATGGAAGTGGACACATTTAATCAAATTGACAATAACTACAAATATTCAAAATTCTATATTATTTAGATTTTTAAATTGTTTATGCAGTTTGGTTTCCCTATGTCTACGAAGCTTAACTCAATGAGATGAGTCCATGATCTTTGAAATAAATACAACTAGTGAACATAGTTCTAGCACACCCCAATGAAGAACCCTCACTTTGCACTTCAAAAACTAGACCTCTAACCTTTAAATTCTCTTGTTGAGAACTTAGCCTATAAAACCAACCACAAAATGTTTTACGTTCATAAATGCACTCTTACAAATAACATTCCATAATGAATTGATAAGTGCTCTCAATACTCAATACATAATACAACGCTATCAAATATATAGAATTTTTTTAGGCTTGCTAACAGATTAAAGATTAATCACAATCCCTTCTGACCAACAGTTAAAATAGTTAAATACAATATTATAATATGACGAAATTAAAATGGACTATTCGGAAGATAAGTCTTCAAGGTTTGATTTGATCCAACATCCTTGATCCAAGAAATTTGGTACAATCAATTTCATTCAATTCTCAATCTATTTCTCCAAGTGAATTGATCTTCATTGATGAACTTGAATCATTCCACAATATCAATACAACAAAAGACTTATTTCATTAAATTGCCAATATTTCAAATAAGTCAAATTGTTGTTTTGCCATAGTGATGACGAAACTAGATAGTTCCATTTATATTACAGTAACTTCAAATATATAAGACTTATAACTTGAAAATTGGTCAAAGAGCACACCAATCTTATAAATTAAAACATATACATTTTGTTGGCAATTCCACCTAATTACCTAAAAAGTAAATGAGAAAACTCACCCTACCCATAAGATATAATTTTCCCTAATTGTATTATACTCTTGTACATGTATGTTGGAAAAGTTCAGTGTAGTAAATGATTTTTTGTCACAATGAAAAATTAAAATTTTAAAAATCAAGTTAATTTGTAATATTTATAGGAATAAAATTTTTCCTGAAAATGCATGTGCTTTATCTGAGACAGATCCTAGACATTATCGACTTTCAACCAAATGGCCTTCTCCACTATTCTCATACCATGAATTGCTTCAACTGTGGGCTCAAAAAATCATCAACCAAACATAGAACCAGAAACAATTTATTACTTTCAGTATGAAAGTAATTCTCTCTCAATAGAAATCGGTAGAAATGTAATTCCTAGAAAATATAGAAAACATAATTTATTCTAAGAAAATAAATTATAACTACTTTCTAGAAGAATAACAATATTTGAAACTTGTATAAAATTTTTGTAAATACCTCTACCAGTGTCATCTATTTATAGGGAGATATAGGAGAATCCTGGTTGAATTAGCAAAATAAAAAAATATTTATTTAATAGAAAACAATATTATATGCTAAGTAGAATAGGGTGGGTGGCATACCCTTGTAAAACTACTAGGGTTGCCTCCCCTTTCATCTTGTATGAGAGGATTTGGGTCTCTCCTATATTGGATCCAATTATATGTGTTTTCTAGACTTTTAACCCAACACTTTATAATTTAATCTAACCCAATACACTTTTTTGTTTCCCAAAATAAATATTATTTACTTAATTAATTTAATTAGATAAATTAATTTTCTAATTCAATAAATTTCTCAGTTCAATTTTAATTCCATTAAAGTCGTAACAACTTTACTGTTAAAGAATAAATTAGGATATATATTTAATTTATATATTTAATTTCCATATTCAATGGATTCACAATGTCTGATTAATTTTATTTTATTTTTGAACTTCAATTATTTAATTAATTAAAAAATAATTCAAAAACCTTAAATTAATTCTTGTCACATCCCAAAAATGAGGTTAGCAGAATAAGGGTTTGTCAACTGAGTCAATGGTCATGGCTAGATTTTTAAGTTTATCCTTGCGTTTTAGAGACAAGAATGAGTATTTGACTTAGTGGTAAAGGGTTAGTGAAGTTACCCTTAGGTCTCGAGTTCAATTCCTTCCTTTGCACAAATTTTATTTTATTGGCCCAAAACCCTAGTATAAATATATTTGTTTTCTTTTGTGTTCAGCTTTTTTCCCATTTGTTAGCCTCATTGTCGCCCTCTCTTTTCCTATTCTTTCATTTTCCTTCAATTTTTCTCCCCTTTCAACATTGGTGCATCCTAAATCCTTGCAATCTTGTGCCACCCCTCCTCTGTTCCTACACCTTTGACATTGCCACCCCTCAAGAGTCTCGTCTGCTCTTTCGCATCTTCATTCAACATAGATTTGAAGTGTGATGTGATTCGGCCTGGCGTTGATAGTCGAGTCGATCTAAGTTACCCGATCGTCGTATAGGAAGTATCATTTAGTTTTGAGAAAAGGGTGTATTTGACTAGTTTGAGCGAAAGTTATCAAAAGGGGGTTCAAAGATAGGCTAAAAATGAATAAGATAGGTTCGGTCTATCAAGAAGGTAAGATAGATAATTTGATAGGAGGTGGAAATGGTAAAACGAACTTAAACGTCAAAAATGATTCAACACTATAGACAGTGTTGCCCCGAGACTTATATTGTTTAAGGTGGGTTAATGAAAGATAGAAGGATGGATCTTGACCCGTTACTTAGGAAAGTAAGAACCAAAGGTATAAAAAGATGGACGAATGCCACACCAAGGCTGGTGAGAAGTTCGAATAGAAAGAGTTCGGGTTGACGCCACTAGCACGCTAGATAAGTCACTCGAGAGTCATACAAAAATAGAGAGGAAGTAAACCTCACAGAACAAATGTTCATTCAATAATTTGGAAAAAAGTCCTAGGACATGCTTACATCAAAGTGGGTGAAGTTTAAGTGATGTCTTTTTGAGTTTTAGATAAGTTTTCTTCAATTTTTTCCTGTTATGATTGAAATCCTTATAGGTTTGGTGTGTATTTGTAATTAAGTTTCAGATCTGTATAGTGGCGGTGTTTCAGACGATTATTAGTGCTTCAGAATCGCATTTCCAGGTGTGTGTCTTAAACACTTGTAATTAGTGGATGTTTCTGTGCTCTGACCTTGTTATTTGCAGCAAAATCAAGTGTGGTTTTTAGACCACACGACCTCCCTACACTGGCGGACGACACGATTGTGTGCCACTGTAGTCGCTAGGGTTGATTTTTGAATACACGACTCAGGGTGAGCCACACGATCTAGCACATAGCTGTGTGACTAGTGTTGGGGAATTTTTCAATTTTCACATGGCCCGAGACACGACTGAGTTCCTTTTGTAAATTGATTTTAAAGTTGTCACACGATCAAAGGGAGTTACATGATTTGTCCACACAATTATGTACACGATGAGTGGATGTCATGTATAATTGTTGCAATGATCAAGTAATGTGCTACTCTAATCTGATGTATTTATTGGTAATGATTGGATTAAAGTTACTGTATGTTTGATTGTCTGATTGTTACCACACTACTTACATTTGTTTTCGACTCACACCGAGCTTCATAGCGCACTCCCTTAGTTTAACCTTTTTTAGGTAATCCACGAAGTTAGGACTCGAACTTAGCATTTGGAAGTTTCTCGTCTCAGTTTGATTTAAAAAAAGTTTTCTTAGGTTTAATAATTTATATTCAATTGGATTTGTAAGTATTTTTAAATGAACTGTGGTATGAGATTTGATTTTGGGATAGTTTTAGTGTTTTCATGCATGGACATTAGTCAACTGGACTGTTTTTTTAATGATCGATCATGTTTTAACTATAAACTTTTTTTTAACATGTTAAGAACGTTAGATTTTTCGTCGCTAAGATTGGTTTCTAAAACTCTAAGTAACAGGTTAATGTTTAAATATGTTTTTTTAAATTACTAAGAAAATTTTAATTAGACTTAATTAAATTTTGTTGTAATTAACTATTTTTTTATGAAGTAAAGAGGCACTACCAGTTTTCTGAAAAATACAAGCCAAAGTGTTTTATGAATAAATTTTCTAATGAGTATAAATGATATTTTTCTTTTGGGCCATTCTGGCGGCCAATGTGACCTTCAAAATCCAAGCCAAAGTTTTGGGGTGTTACAATTCTCAAGTCATTTTTATACTCAGTGAGGTAATGTAACATCTCGAATTAGGGCCTAGTCGGAATAATAGTATTGATACCACAAATCCGAGATGGTAATAATTATTTTATGATTATTATAAGGTCTATGATATGTCTGTATGCTTGTGTGAAAATTTCATGAGAAAATTTTATGTGAAAAGTGCTTAATTAGACTTTAAGGACTAAATCAAATAATTTGTAAAACTTGTGTTTTAGAAGCAGTTTTCATGAAATTGAATTAGATTATTAATTTGAGGCTCTTAAAGAGTAATTTGACCAAGTTCTAAATATTTGGACAAAAATGGGCTTGGAAGGGTAAAATTTGAGAGAATGGTAAAAATGGCATTTTGGTCATTTAGGGGTAAAATGAATTAAAAGACAAAAATTAAAAGCCAAATCTGTCCATCTTCCTTCCATGGTAGGGTTTCCAAGCTTCCAAGCTCAATAGTAAGTGATCTCGAGCTACGTTTTTAATGTTCTATGCATTTTTGAAATCCTGGTAACATGCTCTACTCATTTCTACCATTATTTTGAGCTAGGGTTTATGTTTAAAAATTTACCATGAATGACATGCTAGTATTTTGATGTTTAATGGTAAAATATGAAAGATTGGAGTGTGTTTAACACCTTTTACTAAGTGATTTTTCATGAAAAAGCCTAAAAAGGACTAAATTGAAAAAGGTATAAAATAGATAACTAAAAATCTATTTTAATGAGAAATGTGGGCTGCCATAAGCTTCAATATGGTTTGGCTAGGCTTGGGTAATCAAGAAATTGAACATATTTCGTTTTATGAGCCCAGGGACTAAATTGCAAATACGTGAAAGTTTAGGGGAAAATTGTAAATTTTCCAAAAATGATTTTTGGGTCAATTTGAATAATTTGAGTCCTAAATAGGCTATATTTGAAATGATAGATAAAGGAAATCGAGATTCGGCCTTAAATTAGGAAAAATACAAGTTTTGGACTAAAATGGTAATTTTGTTATTTTCGTATTCGAGGTAAGTTCGTGTGATTTAATGAACATATTATTTATTTTATTATTGTTATACATGAAATATATCTTGCTATGATTGTATTGAATTTGATGTTAATGAAAATTTGATGGAAATTGACATTTTAAATGAAATGAATAAGTTTGTATGAAAACTAGGTGATATGTTATTTTTATTGTATGGATTAATGCTTAAATAAACATTAAAATGTGTCTTCATGCATGAATTATAATGTTTATAGACATTGTGAAATAATACATGGGAAATGTTGTACTAATGAAAAGTTGATAAAGTGTCCCGGTTGAATAAAAAGGGATATTCGATGGATATATCATTTCTTACATGATATGAGATCCTGCATGTGTTGCAGTAAAGGATTTAGCCCGGACGGGTAATCCATAGATCTCAGTATAGAAAGGATCTAGCCCTGGTAGGTGTTCCTTGAATAATCGAGCCTTCCGAAGAATATGTGTGCATTATGGATTTAGCCCGGATGGGTAATTCGACTAAGGACTGAATTTAGCCTGGACTGGCAATTTAGATCCGAGCTTATGAGAGCAATTTTTGTTGAAAGGGATTTAGCCTGGACTGGTAATCCCGACATTGCTCTATGAATTTATTCTATGGAGGATTTAGCCTGGACTGGGAATCCCGTCGTAAGATGTAAGGTTTGCAGGAGTGCGTATTGAGATGATCACTTGTATGAATTGACGGTAAATGGGCTATCCATCAAGATCCCCGAGAAATTCAATGGGATTAACATGAGAAATAGAAATAGAAATACTTGAAATGATAAGCTCATCTATGCTTAGGTGATACTAGTATGATGCATATTGTCATGTTTGGATGAGTGGTTGTGCTAAGAGATAGCACAAGTACGTACTCGAAACCCATGCACATGTGTTTGACATGTGAAATGAAATGGACTTGTGGTAAGAATGCAAATAGATGAATGATACATATGAGAATAATATTTTTATGGCAATCTTATGATGAACATCATTTTGTTGCTCTACAACTGTTTGGACAGCAGTAATAGTCCGACTTTGAAAATCCACCAAAAATTATAGAAGTCGAATTAAATTCGAAATTAAATATTAAATGAAATCTTATGGATTCTAGTTTCACATAGAAGAAACGGTATAAGCAAAATAATTTAATATTATTATATATTCAAATTCTTTTGAGACAGAGTCAGAATGAGTTCGGAATCTCCTGTTTTGACTTGGGAAAATCACTATAAATTGTACAAAAATAATTATGAGCAGAATTCATATGAATAAGTCTTTAATGAGTCTAGTTTCAATAGAAATAGATGGGAACATTATACGAATCCCGTACTAAGTTATAATTAAGTTTTAATAAAGAGAGTTCAGAACTGTCAGACAACAAAACAGGGGAGATTTTAAAGGATAAACTATACTTATTGGCTAGACAAAAAATCCTAAAAATTTTATGATAAAAATATATGTGAATCTAGTTTTTGGAAAAATTAACAGATATTAATTTGGAGTTCTATATCTCTAGATATAAATGATTTAGTGACTATAACTCAAGAAAATAACTTGACTGGATTTTAATAAATAGAGAGAAATTGAAATAGCATATTAATTTATTATTTTCATGTGAGCTTACTAAGTGTAAAGCTTACTCTCTCCTTTCCATTTCTTTTAGTGTTGTCAGGTCAGCTCGGGGTTAGAGAACATCGGAGGCAACATCACACTACCAAGCTATCACCTTGGGATATTGATACATAGGTTGAAAGGTTTCAAGTGAGTGGCATGTATAGGAATTAGTTTTTATGATATGTGTTGTATGATTTGGCTAAATGTATTGGCTTATTTTGATTTATTTGTATATGGCCATAGGATATGGCTCATATTGAGTATGGTTTGTAAATCTATCTATCTATGCTATGTTATAATGTTTGTGATGAAATGATATGAGCATGATGGTTGGCCATGCATGATTGGTGTTGTGACATGCATGTGTGATGAATGCTTCATGACTATTTGAAGTGGTCATGGCCACAGTTAATGTATAATAGGGCAAGTAAGATAATAATGCCTTGAACGTGAATGTTGGATGGATAAGTTGATAATCATGGTATAAGAGAATAAGTGGTAAAGTATTTGACTTGGTCAAATAATTGAGATTTGGTATGCCTAGAATTGGTATAATGTGAGGATATGTAAAACGTGTATGATGCCTCAAAAATGTCATGTTGTGTCTTAATAAAGAGTGTTTTAATCATTAAAATGTTGTTATGAATTGTGATTATGACGTGTATATAGATGTAAGGGATTGTGGGTAACATGAAGGCTTGGAAAATAGCCTAAGTGTTGGCCACACAGGCTGAGACACGGCCGTGTGTCTCATCCGTGTGAGGGACACGGCCTGGTGACACAGGCATGTGGCCTAGCCATGCGGTTCAAATTGTGTGCTGATATCATAAACAGAGAGTTACATGGCCTAAGGACACAGGCGTGTTGATGACACACAGGCGTGCCCTTGTGTCCACAAGGGTGTGTGACCCTGTTTTATGAGAAAAATTTCTAGGTTTTCCTAGAACTTTCCAAAGTTCTCGGTTTAGTCCTGAACCATTTTAAATGCATGTTATGGTCCTCGTAGACCCATAATAGGGACACTATGAATATATTCGATTGGTTTTAATTTGGAACAAAATTTTATGGCTCGAATTGCATGATCATTTGTGTTTAAGTCTGGTAATGCCTCGTATCCTGTCTTGGCGTTGGATACAAGTAGGGGGTGTTACAGGAAATACATTCATTTGTGAATGTAACCCATTTTTCTAACTTCATCATTTCTATCCATTTAGGTTTATTTGGTTCTACATGCATTCATTTCTAGTTTTCATGAGCTAGCGAAGAGAGAGATTGGACATATGTAATAAGGGCTCAAATAATTTATAATTAAGTTTCAGCTTATCGCCTACTAATTATAAACTTATTTAGTCACAAAGTCATTCCACTATAGTATCGTGACTGAGCTTTCTCAGTGTGTTACCCTCATAGGATATCCTTAAACTCTTGAGGATAAATTCGTTCCCCCAATATGATCCTATTTTGTCTCATGGTAACCATTACATTTTCCTTCATGAAAAGTTAATTACTATCGAATAGTAATTAAGCCATTTATAAAAAAGACAAATGACTCGTGGCCACGTTCATTTATCATGTAATGCCAATGAGAGGATACCATTTACCCATTAATTGGGCTATGAATTCCACTATTTTGAATGATGCTACATATGATAGAAGTTGTATACCCAACACACCAGCTTTCAGTTCCTTATCTATTGAACTCAAACTTTTACTTAAAGTATACGAGTCATACATACATAGTCCATCATCCACTCAAGATTAAGGTATGCCACACTGTGAATCTCACAAGTGAATAAATCCATAAACAAATCTAGGATCTATTCTACTTAGGTCATGTCCAATGTAATGTTAGTCCAGCCAGTTTAGTCAGTCACATTTAAGTTTCTATCTTTTCAAATTTATTTTCTCTGATGCGTAAGACAAAACATCTTTTAAATTGGACTTGATTGAGGACATATTAGTCTTTCAATCAGTTTGCTCATTTTCGATTAGACAAAGGACATATTTAAATATATCTACTAATTCAAGTTGTCTTTTTGTATCACAATCTAACCACGTAATACCACTTAGTATTAGTTAAATATTAGATAACCAGTGAGAAATATTTGCTTCCATTTTGCTTTGCGTGCAAAAACTTAGGGCATCAGATCCAACAACGTATTCAATCAACGAGAATAATGCTTGTATCAAGCCTCAAGTTTGTGTGATGCATGCTAAAGAACCACAACCATGATGCTACTAATTCCAGTCTTTTGAACTAATGGAAAATTTTAAAAAGATAGTGCCTACCTCAAACTAGCTTTAGATATCTATTCCGGAAAACATAAAAAAAATTCAATAACTAGGGGTGAGTGTTCGTTCAAATTAAGTAAAAAATTTTCAAGTTAGTCAAATTGACTAGTCTAATTTTTATCATTCTAACTCGATTTGAAATTTTTTTCAAATTAACTCAAGTGAAATGACATTTGAGTCGAGTCGAATCGAGTGAAATTGTTCGAGTTAAATTTTAAAAAAAATTAAAAATGTTAAATTCAAATATTGTTACAATACTAAGTCCATGTTAGACCACATGATTTAAAACCATATATTTTTCAAAGCAAAATACTAGAAAAAATGAGATACTTTAGTATGATAAACTTGAATGGATAATTTACTTGTTTAGGTCTAGAAAATTTATTATTTTTGAAAATTTTAAATTTTTTATATATTATTTAGATTTTTTAATTTTTTTTTAAATTTTATATATTTTTTTAAAATTATGAAAATTTGGAATTTTTTTTATAAATTTTTTGAATTTTTTAAAATTATTTTGATTTCTTTTTTATAATTTTTTTAGAGAGACTAATTTGCTTATTTTCAAAATTGACAGGGGCCAAAAAAGTATTTACACAATTTCATTATTTTAGTTATTCAAATTATTCAAGTTGTAAAATTCAATTCAACTCGACTCGAATTTGAAAAACATAATTACCTATTTGAGTGGACTCGAAAAAAACAAAATATCTCGATTTGATTAACTTGAAATTAAAAAAAAAATTCGAGTCAAATTGAGTTATACTCACCCCTATCAATAACAATGCTAGTAATCATTACTATAAAAGTGTTCACAATACTATAAGGGTTGTTCTATCACTAACACACATGATGGCAACTCCTTAGCCTTTGAAGTCCTCAAACAACTTCTCTATGTCTTTACTTGCCTTTGGCATAGGAGGGAATTTTTTGTATGACAAGTGGTAGAATTAAGCTAAAACTTTTTGTCTTCCTCAAGAATCTTCAATTGACGAAGTGATTGCATGTTTTGATTCTACAAGAAAAAAGATGATCACTTGTTTGAATAGAGGTGGTCTTGGTCCACACTCATCGCATTAAATTATTGATGTTCAAATTCGATCTGAGGATTGATAGCAGTGTTAGATCTCGTGCCCTAACTGTAGTATTTTCATCAATATATACTTGTAACTTTTTCGAACAGATTGGTTAATAAAATAAATTCATTGGTTACATTAATGTACTTTGTATAATTGTCCTCACATGATTTTGCACGCAAAGTAAAATGGAAACAAATATTGCTCATTGGTTGTCTAAATATTTAAAAAATACTAAGTGGTATTATGTGGCCGGATCGTAGTACAAAAAGACAACTTGTATTAGTAGATGACTCCTAGAAGATAGAGACATAGATGTGATTGACTGGACTAACATACATCGGACATGACCCAAGCAGAATAGATCTTGAACCCGTATATGGATTTATTCACTTGTTACGTTCATAGTGTGGCATACCTAAATCTTGAGTGGATAGTAAACTATGTATGCTTTGATGTAAGTAAAAGCCTAAGTTCAAATAGATAAGGAATCGAAAGCTGGTGCATTAGGTGTATGACTTCTATAGTATGTAGCATCATTCACAACAATGGAATTCATAGCCCAAAACATGGGTAAATGATATCCTCTAATTGGCATTACATGGTTGATGAAAAGTAAATATAGCTACGAGTTGTCCATCTTTGTCATGGATGATTTGATCACTATTTAATAGTGATTGACTTTTCATAAAGGAAGATTTAATGGTTACCATGAGATAAAATGGGATCACATTGGGAGAACGAATATTATCCCAAAGAGATCAAGGATATCCTATGGGGTAACACACTTATGACAAGGTCATTGAACGAGCACTGAGTAGTTACTTTCATAATGGTATTTCGTTGAGGAGAGCTCAGTCACGATACTATAATGGAATGACTTCATAAATAAATGAGTTTGTAATTAATAGGCAAAAAGTCAAAACTTAATTATAAATCATTTGAGCCTCAACCACATATTTCTAATTGGTCTTTCCACTAGCTCATTGAAACCACAAATGAATTGCGTGTTTGAATAGAAATGAACGGAAATAATAGAAAAAGGAAAATGGAAAACATTCAGGAATGATTATGGTTTTCTCCAAAATGGAGAAATGGAATCATTTGGAAATTAATATAGGTTTCCAAAAATGAAAATGAAAATGGAAATGGAAACCTGCAATTCTATATAGGATTACTTAAAAAATGGTGGAAGAATGAGTTTACGATTTTTGGATTATTTTGAAGCCCAAAAATGAAAATAAACCATTCGATAATAATGAACATGTTGAGTTGTGAAATATTGAACATAATTTCTCCAAATTTTACTAGGAGCAAAATCGTCAAAAATTTACCAAAGGTAAAATCGTCAAAATTTTGTTGAGGATAAAATATGGTTGAGAAAGTTGTTTTATATATAAATATTATAGTTTATTTTGAAAAATATAAAAAAATGAACCCGATTGGATAATATTACAGAGTACTAGGTTAAAAAGACCCAAGAAGTACTCCTAATTGGACCTAATGTGAGAAATACCAAAACCCCTCATGTAACATGAAATGGGTGGCAACCTCAGTAGAAATACTAGGGTGTGTTGTCCACCCCTCTTCTACTCTAAGTAGAAAGTTTTTTTTATTTGAAATAAATCACTACAACTCAACAAGGGTTCTACTTTCTCCTCCTATAAATAGATGGCACCGGTAGAGCTATTTATACAACTTTGAGAGATTGTAATTATGCTGAAAAATAGAGAGAATTTATTCTCAACCGTTACATTTATATTTTTATGAAAAAATAATTCTACAAGTTTCTATTAAAGAAGAGAGAATTTTCGTTTTCACCTCAAAAGGAGAGAAAATTTTTTCTAGTTCTATGTTTCAATTCAATTGGTTCGAGCCCACACTCGAAGCCGTTTGTGGTATGATAATAGTGAAATAGATCATTTGGTTGAAAGCCAAAAAAATTAAGGATCCGCTTATCCAAAAACATAGGTACGATTTCAGTTTATGGTTTAACGCTATAAATATCACAAATCGTGTCAGTTTTAAAATTTTTAATTTTCCACCATGCAAGAAAACAATTTTCAAACCGGTCTTTTTCCAACAATTGGTATCAAGAGCCAGGTTGTGCTATGTTTATGGTGTAAACCGAGATCGAATCTCTCTCTTCATCTTGTTCGATTAATATTTGATAAGATATGAAATTCTCATAATTATTAATATGTTTAGGGGAATGTATGTGAATGAATGTAATATTATATATTTTGTATATAATTATATTTTCTTTGCCAAGGTTGTTGTTCTTAGGAAATAGATCGTGGACTATTATCTCCACTTAGGATTACTGATGGCTATCGAGACCATCAAATATAAATTTCCTACGCTCTAATTGAATTAAATAGTAAGTAGTATAGAAAAACAGGGTCGATCCCACATGGATTGATTCCTAATATCTTTTTTAGCGTGATCAAATTACAAAGTTGTGGGGACTATCGTGCCCATGGCTTGTAACGTGCTGAGCTGAAAGTAAATAGAATGGGGGATTTTAGTTTATTAATGTTAAAAAATATAAAAATGAACAGAACAAAATAATAATCGAATTATAATTGCAAAATAAAATTAAATAATTGAAATTGAATTAGGAAATCAAATATAAGAATTCTTAGCCTTAGACTCGGAATATTCCAAACTTGAGTCGATCCTTGAAAGTGGATTTTTCCTTCCAAACGATAACCAAGGACACCTCAACTACGAACTCTTCCTTGTGTAGTTGATTTGGTACGACCGACAAACCAACCCTTACCGACTATCTAACCACGTAACACGCCTCCACAATTTAAGATCTCGACAACCTTTCAATCTAGAAGAGCCTAACTCGAGTTAACAGCTTTAACCACGTGGGTCGATTAAATCCAATATCTCCCTTGATGAAATCAAAATGACCTTTTCCCACTTGGACATGCCATTTTGATCGCGGAAACTCAAACGCTGCAAACGACTGTCTCGTTTTCCCCACCGTATGTCAAACTACTCCAACCTAACATGCACTTTTTGAGTTGAAATTGAAGTAACTTTGAGGGACGATTGTGACTATCCCATATTTCAGAGAGATAATGTGTAACACTCCAAACCCGACCTAGACGTTACTACCGAATCTGAAGAAATTACATTAGTTTGTTTAAAATCCCAGAAGTTTTAATCCCAGCTTTAGAAACCATAAATTCTAAAAATATTAACTTAAAGTAACTTATACATTATTTTTTGAAATTACGTACATAACATATTTATTTTATAGAAAACTCCTAACCTGCTCTCGTTTGAAAACTTTTGATTTCAGTACGTTTTTCGAAAATATAAATATGACAAAGCTCTTACATATTTTAGAAAAACGTATACTTGAATACTTTTGTATCATAGTAAAACCATTAAGTCATGTAGTAACGGATTTTTTCTTTTATCGATTTTAATTTTGAAAATCGACTCTGAATCTAATAAATCATACGTTATCGTTGTTTTACGTTAAAAATACTAAAATCCAACGAAAATGAACAGAAACCATAAAACAAATTTACAAACCAAAAGATCATAAATAAACTAATCATAAACCATTTCATTTACTTAACTAGAAAATTAATCTGAGCTCCCGCACGCTGTCTAGTCCTAAGTCAAAACCATCTGAAATGTATTAAATAAATTAGTGAGCTAAAAGCCCAGTGTGAAACACATCCAAGCAACAAGTCAAAAACACATACACAAATAGGTACGTTTTCATATAAGGATTCAGACATATTCTCATATACGGAATCAAATGTATTCCCATAATAAAATGCAGATGCATATACAGACTCATATACAGCTGTAAACCCAGATCCTACCTCCATCTGCTACACACCAACTCCGTCCAACCAATCACACCAATTAGGACTACAAGAGTCCAACTATCCCATCACACCTAGTCGTGGTGGTATGCCACTTATATAAGTGCAGTTGAGCTGCTAGACAAAAATGTTACGGTAAACCACCGGGATCATTTATATGTGGTCAAGCCACTATAATTGCAGTCAAGCTGCCAAAACAAATATTGTGGGTACACTGCCAAAAGGTGCAGTAATATTGTCATAATCATACTTCCTCTATTACGTATCATGTAATGCCCCAAATTTCTATAATTTCGGCTTTTTTGGTTGTTGAGCATGGAAATATCAAAAATTTTGTTTTGATTCTTTTTGGTATATATATGTGGTTTAAGAGGTTATGTGCTTTGGGGTGTGTTTGGGAGGTCCCAAGTTTGAGCCTTAACTTGGGCTAAAATTTTGGTTTTTATAAGAATTAAGCCTGGGTTTTGGTTAACGGATTTATAAGGAATTGATGGTAAAAACCTAACAGAATAGGCCTGCTGGTCTAGTGGTTAATATGTGTGTTGGTGGGTTGGAGGTCTGGAATTTGATTCTCTGTAGTAGCAATGGGATTATTTTTGCTGCAAGTTTCAGTAAAGTGTTGGGTTTTATTAAAATTCTGAGTTGAGGGTTTTAGGAAAAATTAGGGGTTTTCTTATTTCCTTCTTTTTGGCAAAATATTTTCTCTGCCGTTCTTCCTCTTTCAAACCCTAGCTGCCGAACTTCTCTTCTTCTTTTTCCCTTCTTCTCCGTTTTTCTTCTCCTTCATTTTCTTTTTTTTCGATTAGTTATGGCGTGTTGCTAGTGATTTCGTCGGTTCGGTAAGTTTGGTTTTTAATAAAAGTTAAGGGATTTCCTTGGAGATTGTTTAAGAGGGATTTTGGTTGCTGTTTAGGGAATATTCTAGGGTCAATGGATCATTAATCGAGCTCTTAACAGCGAGGAATCATCGTTATTCAGTGAAGGTAAGTAGATCTCTCGTTTCGGGATTTGCCTATTCTCAATAATCTGACTTAAGAGACTGATTTTGGGCTCAGTATTGTCGATTTTAGGCTTTGGAGTGCTTGTGGTTGGATTAGCAGTGAAAACAAACTAGCTGTGTACTCCGATTACGCAGAAAACTAGTTTTGAAAAAAGCCAAAAAGTGGCGTATCGACGCCACACGGGTGTGTGGTGTGCTCGTGTGGTAGCCTACGTCGCAAGACACGGGCGTGTCACTGATGAGCCAGGCTGCGCGCGCTACACTGGCGCGACAGACACGGGCATGTGATGGCTTGTAGGTCGTGTGCGAGGCACGAGCTCAAGCAAATAGGCTGTATGGGCCACACGGGCGTGTAGGCCTACACGAGTGAACCACACGGGCATATGGAAATATAGGCCAGACCGTGTGATCCACATGGGCATGTAGGCCCACACAGGCAAGGCACATGTGCGTGTGAGCCCCTGTAATTTGAAATGTTCTGTATGGTTGAACGGGTCGCCCAAGTCGACTGTGACCTGTTGTAGGGTCGGTAAGCCTTATCTAGACTCTTAATTCTGTGATGTATGGGTATGCATGATATACTTAGCATGATTATCTGATCTGTTCTATTCTGTAAATAAAGGTATGATCTGTTTGTCTGTATTATAGCATGTCGTGCTTGTATGGTGCATTGCATCAGTGTGGGTTTGACGAAGTGAAGGGAGTACCTGAAGGGCTTCATAAGCCCGTTATCTGGCAGCTAAGCTGCATACTTATGATATGTGCTGCGATGCGGGACTTTATGGTGTGTAGGGTTGGATGGGTCGATTATATCCCCATATACGGTGTATAGGGATGGATGGGTCGATTTTATCCCCACATGGTGTGTTGGGTTGGACGGAGATGGTGTGAAAGGTTGGTAGGCATGATATTTCTGATATCTGATCTGTTATGCATGGGATATCTATATGGCTAAGGCCGAATAACTGTATTCTGTTATCTATTTGTATGCATGTTGTTTTGTGGGGATGTATACACTGAGTTGTGAAAACTCACCCCTTTATTTATTTATCTGTTCATGTAATCCCCAACAGTAGATGGATCGGTGTGACGGAGGGCTCGATGGTGACCACTAGTAGAAATTTACGGATTTTTGAGTAACACTTTATTTTGTCTGCTTTATTTAAATATTTATTTTAGGTTTATTTTGGGAATTTTAAATTGATAAATTATTGATTTATGAATTAATGATGTTTTAGCTTCTGCATTAATGAAATGTTTTCACTTAATATTTGGAATAGAGATTTCACGACTTAAGTAAAGATAAAAAATTGGACGACTTTTAACTTGCTAAGGTTTTTCTAAAAAGCACTCAGATGTGACGCCACCTGATTCGGCCATAACATCTAGGCCGGGTTTGGGGGTATTACATATCAGATCCCACCCCAATGCACATGCAAATATTAACAGACATCATATGCACATATGCCATATATATTTTTCACATCAGAACATGCTAACAGAATTATAAGATCACAAACCATATACGAATTTCACATTTTAGAAATTCTTGTAATTGAAACACAAACAATATCTCTATCACATACAATAGAAAAATATAATATTTAACATTTTATAGTCAGTTTTAAGCCAAACAGACCCCACGGGAGGTCAAATTAAGAATTTTAAACTCAATCGGGCTAGGTGAAAATTTTTAGAAATGGGCCTATGCGTTCGTGTGGTCACATGATCTAATAGATGCCCATGTGGGTCACATGACCCAATAGCTTAGACCGTGTGACTCACATGGCCTACCATGTGGCTGTGTGGCATCGACAGTCTCAATTTCAACTTTCACCGATTGTTGTTTTCTAGGGCTTTCGTTACACACCTGGTCAGTTCTGATGCTAACATCATAGATGTAACACCCCAAACCTGGCCTAGACGTTATGATCGAATCTAGATGGGTTACATGAAAGTGCTTTTAGAAAACCTTTTTCAAAACCTTGTCCGATGAAAATCGTACAGATTGTTATCTTTACTTAAGTCATGAAATCTCTATCCCATTTATTATGTGAAAACATTTCATTAACGCGAAAGCTAAAACCTCATTCAATTATAAATCAATAAACTTAAAAATTGAAAATCCCAAAATAAACCCAAAACAGTTCGAGTCCAAAGACATGAATAATCCCAAGAAAATAATTTTTAAAGTATAACAGATGAAATAAATGTTACACATAAAACCAATAAGTATCTACCAGTGGTCACTATCGAGCCCTCCATCACACTGATCCATCTACTGCTGAGGATTACCTGATAAACAAAATAAATAAAGGGGTGAGTTTCTGCAAACTTAGTGTGTACATCCCCATAAGCAGCAAGCATACAAATAGATAACAAAATACAGATAGTTCGGCATTAGACGTACAGATATCACATGCATAACATATTAGATATAAGAGAACATGCCCACCAACTCTGCATACCATCACGACCAACCCAACACACCATGTGGGGATAAAATCGACCCACCCAACCCTACATACCAAGTATAGGGATATAGTCAACCCATCCAGCCCTACAACCGAAAGGTACCGTAAAACATTACTCAACAGATAAGGACAACGTAGCTGCCAGATATCAGGCTAGTCGCCTCTCAGACTTCCTTCTCTTCGCAACAATCCCAACTCAATGCAATGTAACATACATATCATGGCATACTTATATGCAGGTATCAAAGCATATCAATATCATGGCAGAACAGATAAACAGAATCAGACAGTTACACATGCTTATAATAACATGTTTTTGCATACAGATCAGGAATTATTCATAGTATGGGGTCTGAGTAACGCTTACCGCCCCTACAATTAGGTCATAGTCGACTTAGGCGACCCGTGCAACCTTAAAGAACATTTCAACAATATTGGGCTCACACGCTCGTGTGCCCTACCTGTGTGCGTCACACGGCCCAAATTGGCCTCGCCCGTGTGGATCACACGACCTGGCCCAAAATTCCCACACACTCGTGTGGTTCATCCATATAGTCCCACATGCCAGTGTGGCCCACATGGCCTATTTGCCTGAGCCCGTGCCTCGTACACGGCCTACAAGCCATCATACGCCTGTGTCTGTCATGCCCGTGTGGCACGTGCATGGCCTGGCTCTTTGATCACATGGCGTGTATTGCCACACGGCCTCTACGCGGATAGTCCACATGCCCGTGTGGCTTCGACAATTTTGGTTTCGGCGAAGCCGAAACCGTTTTTTGTACAACAAAGTACACACCTGGTATCAATTCGAAGCTAACGCAATCTCGAGCACTCTAGAACCTATTATTAACAAACTCGAGACTAAAATCAATCACTTGAAACGATTTACTATGGATACCCAAATCTCGAAATACTAACAACAACCTACCTTTAATAAACAACGGCAGTTCCTTACTGATTAAAGCGCCGTTTTAGCAATCCACAGATTGATGATTGTCTTCTAAACAGAAAATAATTCTCTTAATAACCTTATAATCGTAAAAACCAAACAAACGCACCCCAACACTTAACGAATCTGCGCCAACCGTAGAGAATAGCAACAACGAGGAAAAAGGACCGAAAACTAATACTTAATGAAGTAAAAATCAATAGCAGCAGGGAAATTTCGATTTAGAAGAAAAAGAAAAAGGAAAGAATGTGAAGAGGGAAATATAGAAAAGAAATTCGACATGAAGAGTTCTTTTGGGGAACTCCTCAGAAAAATCTGATAAACCCTACATTTTCAGTGTTTTAGTTCGCCTTCAATTCTATCACACCCTTATTGGCAAAAATTAATGCCCAAACCAGGATTCGAACACAGGACCTCTATCATAAACCCTTGCCCTTTAACCACTAGACCAGCAGGCCCATTCTGTCAAATTTTTACCAATAATTTCTTTTAAGCCCACTAACCAAAAGTCAGGCTTTATTCAGGCAAAAACCCAAAACTAGCCCAAGATAAGTGTCGAACTTGAGACCTCCTAAATACACCTCAGAGTCCATAAACACTTAAACCAACATAAATTTTATGCCAAACCAACACAAAACAAATGTTCAGATACCTCCATGCTCAACAATCGCAAAAGCTGAATTTACCAAAATTTGGGGCGTTACAATAGATGTAAACCCAGCACCTAAAAATGACATTCAACTTAACAAATTTAAAAAATAAAACGAAAAATGCCCTTCGCTTTCTAAAGCGTTTGACCTAAAATCACAGAACATTCGATCCTTGCAACTTAAATTATCACAAACCATCCCTTATTATGGGTGTCCGAAAACTTACCCTTAACAGCAGAAAATTAAACGCACTTACAAAGCTAGAGGAGTATTCATCTCATGATTCACACCTAACCAAATTCGAATTCAATTAAACAAAAATCCACACAACGAACCCACACTTACTTCACACAAAACATTTAAGGAAATTAAACAGGGAACACTTACAATTCGAGTGTTGAACTAAACGAAACACTTAATTACATACAATCCACACGAAAATAAAACGAAGTGAATTGTCGGTAAGAACAAACCAAAATCACAACAACAGTAAAGCGATAGAACAATAGTTGTTAACTGAACGAGAACAATAGAGACTTACAAAAGTGCAAATGAAGAAAACCAAAAAAAAAGAAAATTAAATTTTTTTGTCAGAAAAAAAAGATACATAAAATCACAAAATGGGGGAAAAAGAGAAAAAAATAAAATGTGTAACGCCCCAAATTTCTTATGACTGTTTCTATTAAATTTGACAAAATATGTATCTGCTTTAATGGTTAAGTGTTCTAGGAGTGTCTGAGAGGTCTTGGGTTCAAGCCTCATCTTTAACAAATTTTGAATATTTTTGGATTTAAGCTTTATCTCTTTTCAATGGGCTTATATGAAATTATTTGTAAAACCATATCAGAATGAGCCTACTAGTTCAAGTGGCAAGGGTGTTAGAGTGTTGGAGGTCCTGTGTTCGAATCCCAGCATTACTAAGGGTGTTACATTTTACTCTATTATCTGATAGAGTTTCAGTTGGATTAAAATTCTGAGAAAGTTATTACTAGTGGGGTAGTGGAGTGAATTAGGGGATCTTGGGAATATCTGATTAGTTTTATCTTTCTCTGTTTCCTTCTGCCAAATTTTTTCTGTGTAAGTTTCTTACGTTTCTCCTCAACTTTCTTCCTCGATCTTTCACTACTCATCGTCATTCTTTTGGTTTTTCCTTACTATTCTGACTTGCGAATCGTCATGGTTGGGTTCCATAAGTAATCCCTCTTGAAGTTCTAGATTTATGAGGATCGATGTCGAGTTAGTATTGTGTTGTTTCCTTGTTAGGTTACGCTCGAGGGCTGGAGGGTGCTGATCGGTATTCTTATTGATCATAAACTTCACTCCTCGTTTGAAAGTAAGGTCTCTAGTAGTTTTCGAAATTTCCTAGTTCGTTAGAATTCGGGTTAGTGTCGTTCTTAATGGCTAATGTGGTGTTATTGGTTAATATTTAGGCTTTTGGAGGCTTAAGATTGTTGTTGCATCGAACCAAACCAAGTGTGTATTCGAAACGTAGAAATCGAGCTTTCGGCAAAAGCTGAAAAAGACCATTGTCGATGCTACACGGGCATGTGGTTATCCATGTGGTAGGTCGTGTGTGAAAACACGACCGTGTGATCAATGAAGGCCAGATCGTGCGCAAGACATGACCGTGTGATGGCTGGGGTGTGGCCGTGTGGGCCACATGGGCTAAACTGAACTAGGCATGTGAGCCCAAAGAGGTAGTCCACACGGACGTGTGGAATTTGGGCCAGGCCGTATGATCCACACGGGCTAAAACCAATCTAACCGTGTGGGCCACATGGGCGTATGGGCCCATTTAGCTAAAATGTTTCCTAGGGTTGCACAGGTCGCCCAAGTCAACTGTGAACTTATTGTAGAGTCAATAAGCGCTACTTAGACCCTAAATCGTGTGATCTGAACATACAATGTATGTATTGAGCATGCCAAATTTATGCATTTTACTGATCTGTATGTATGACTGATAACGGAATATTAGCATGAAAGCATGTATTTCTGTATATCTGTATTGAGCATGTTTAGTTGCATCTGCATTGGGGTGGGATGATTGATTATTAGAGGAAGTGTACTGAAAGGCTTTCATGCCTTTATCTGGCAGCTCAGCTGCAATATTACTAATAAGTGCCGCATTCGATACGACTTGGTGTGTAGGGTTGGGTGGATGTTTTAAACCCCACATAGTGTGTAGAGATAGTTAGAGATGGTGTGTAGAAGCTGGTGGGTAGGACACTGATTTATGTTACTATATGGAAACTATATCTGAATGGGCTAAGGCCTAAACTGTATCTAAATTTGTAATGGGCTTAGGCCCCAAACTACATTTGATTGATAACTGTTGTTTGACTATTTGCATGACTTCTGTGGGGATTACACACTAAGTTTACGTAAACTCACCCATTTCTATTTTATCTATATAGGTATCCCCAGACTTAGACGGATTGGTGCGACGGAAGACTCAACGGTGACCACTTGTCAAGTGAACAATTTTAATTTAATTTATGGTTTTATTTCCTATTTACTTTCTTGGGTAATTTTGATGTAATTTGGGACTTTTAGACTGTTTGCCTTTATTTTGGATTTTAACTGTTTTCATGAACTTTAGAATTGCAACGAAAACTCGGTTTTATTAAATACAATATTTTTCCTAAATGCGAACGATTTTCCTTAAATATCACGGTTTTAAAAGCTTTCGCTACAAAATATGTTTTTAAACGAATTAAATTAATAGTTTTGAAATTGACGAAAGATAAATAAAAGCTAATAAAAGGAAACATTTTTTAACTTGATAAATTCGATTTCAAATTCCATTCCATGTGACATCGCCAGATTCGGCCATAACGTCTAGGCCAAGTTTGGGTTGTTACGGAACGTGAAAGAAAATTGAAAAAGTAAACGGTTGCAAAAGAAGAATTTTGTAAGGAACATAATTTTAATAATAATTTTTTTTAAAGCCACCTATATCCCGACCAACTCCCACTAAATCTGATTTCCCTAACTAATCAGATTTTCCCTAGAATTTAAAACAAAAAAAAATTTCCACTTGTACACAACAAGATTCAAACTCAAGACCCTTGGGTAAGTTGAAGCCTTACTACTAAACCAGCTTGCCCATTCTTGACAGCACTTGAGCCAAAACAAATATATAAGTTACAAGTTTAAAGATAGGGGTTTAGGCAAAAATTCAAGGGAAATGATTTGAGCCCGAAACCTCACACACACTACTCACATCTCTCAACCACTAAACCAAATTGATTCACTTGATAAAATTTTCACTATCTTAACTAAAATATCAGGGCATGACCAATCTTGGTTTCACAAACCCAATTTCTTCTAACTCAGTTTTTGGGATATGACATAATGAATACCGAGTTGTCAAGTTTTAACGTGGGTTCATATCTCACAATTCTTGATTGGAATAATGATCAGACTAAAGGTAAATGGAGATTAGTTAAGCATAAAATTAATCATACTTGATTAGATTATGAGAATGGATTTTAATGAAAGATAATAGGTGAAGAAGGGGGAGAATTAAAAGGGCAATTTCTCCAAAATATAAAAAGAGAAAAGAAATGGTACATTGCTTCAAATGCAATAGATGTAGGAATGTGCTAAATTGCCTTTTAAATTCAAGTATTTCAAGTGTGTCTTCATGCCACAATTACAAGTCCTTATATACACCTTTCAAAGAGCCAATTTCACATGATTTTCTCCTAGAATCATGCTTCACAACCAACCACAAAATCAGATTTTTTTTCTAAATATAGGGTTCTGTCAAAGTAAAAAAATTTAATATTTTTTATCAACCAAAAAATAATTCCACAAATTTCAATTCAACTTCTCATCTTGCTTTTTGTTCCATTTTAGCCTGATTTTGCTTGTTTTTGAACTTCGACACTCTAATTGTATTCCTGGCATATTACAAGCTTAGTAGCATTCTATTAAAAAATTGACCAAAAATAGGTACATTAAACACACAAAATTAGCTTGCTATCAATTATTTTTATTTATAAAATTCTTGTGAGTCGAAAACGGATATAGATCATAAATGTAATTTTTCCAAAAAATAGTTCATGACGAGGAGAATATGGAACAATGGCAGTCGAAGACACAAAGAATGCGTTGTGATGAAAAACTATGTAATTTTTGTTTTTCATTTTTTCCTAGAAATAAAACCATGAAAACATTGCTGACAATTTTATTTTATTACTTATCTCTTTATATATCTATTTAATAATTATTTATGATATAATTGTGATATATATATGTATGAGATTATCTACAGTTGATCTATCAAATAAGAAGTGTGACAATGAGAAAATACATGTGTTGTATTGTTTTATTCACTCCTTATAATGCACTTTCAAGTGCTCACATAATGCTCAATGAGCCATATCATAAATCTCATATAGTGTGCATCAAATCAGTAAACCTCATTATAATTAGTCATAATCATTTAGCATTTACATAAACATCTCAATATGCAAGTCTCAATATGCATGACCTACCATATCACATCTTATAAGCATAAATTTCATAAAGATAATAGAACGAATAGGGAAAGTTTCACTCAAAACTTAGGATAGATGCTTAGGCTGACCTAAGCTCCCATTTAACCTAAGTATTCTTACCTGGAAGTAACAAATTTGACCACTCACTGAATAACTTTCGTGCAATCGTTGGAGGCTAAGTAAGCTTTTCTTTGCCCTTCGATTTGCTTATAGAGGCTCTCGGTTGATCTGAAACTTTGCACTTGTGTTAAAAACATTACAAACACATCATTTACAGCTGTAAACAAATCAAATAGTTGCAAAAACGCAGATCTCAACTCCTCTTTCTCACCACCAAAAACTAACTAGTTTTAATGAAATAAGTGTTTTCAACATCTAATTTTTATCCTAATCCCTAAACATGTTTCTAGACATCATAAATATCATGTTATTACAGATCTAAGACATGAAATTCATCTTATTTACCGAATATAACTTTTCAAAAAATTTGAGCTTACAAGAACATTAAAAAGGGAAAAATGTTCAATTCGTAAAAATTCTTTAATGATCTATATAATTGAGTTTATGAACCTTCTAATAGTTCAAAATAAGTCAAAAATCAATTTAAAACAACAAGTTAACTCAATATTCCGTATTTCACCATTCTTATGCCAAATTTCGGTGTCAAAGCTTTAGATTTAATAAAATTCATAATTGTTGATCAAATATCGAATTATAAGAACAAGCTTAGTTTTAACAATAAGAATCAAAATATTACCTTAATTTGAAAAGAACGACGAATTGTAGATCTAATTCGATGAAAAACTTTTGAAGAACAATGAGGAAATTTATGAAGAAAAAAAAGAATTTTCTTTACAATTGAAGGAAGAATTGGTGTTTGGAAGGTTAGAAAATTAGTAGGGATGAGTTAATTTTGAGAGAAAATGCTCTGATTTATAGTTTAGAAAATTTTCAACTGAAGAGATGAAAAGAGAGGGAAACATGAATGAGGGTTTAAATAGCCAAAGGGAAGAAACATATTTTTTAATTTTGGAAAATTTTCCACTTAAAAACTTTCTATTTTCTTCCTTTTCCAATTAAGTCTTTATTTCAAATTAAAACCCATTTCCTTAATTATTTTCAAATATGGTTTCTTTTTTAAAATTCGTTTTAAGAAATTTAATAACCAAACACTTAATTCTAATTTCCCAACCTAAATTTTTGGACCTGAATATTATTTTAATATTTTATCAAATTTTATTAATCACTTTCAATCCAATTTTGGTATCCGGAATGGATACTCGGTCCACTAACCCGATTCTACTAAAACAATTTTTGGGATGTGACAATAATTTCCTCTAAAATAGTATATAATTCTCTTGGAAAATCCTTTGGGTAAATTTGATAAAAATCCCTTAATCCACTATTCATTCAACCAATGTGATAAGGATAAGAACTCAACCATTATTCAATAGACTCATGGCCTCATCAATAGGATTTGTTAAAGCATTTGAGAGTCCTAGTCAAACGCCAACTATTGTTTTTTCAAACATCTCATAACTTTGTAGGCCATAATCATCAAAAAGGCTGAACACCTTTCTATGGCCCAAGTAGAAATTTGTTCTTATTCTAACAAAACATGGAACATGCAATGTCGAAAACTCCAACAATATATGAGTTGAATTAATTTTTAAATATGATTTAGGATGAATATATGGTGACAAGCCCAAAACAAAATTTTGAGAAAATGAAGAAAAAGGAAATTATTTTGTGTGGCAAATCCATAGTTGATTGCTGGAAATAAGTGTGATAATGTGAAAATGCATGTCTAAGAATAGTTTTGGCTAGGAAAGACTTGGTACTTCAGAGTGTCATGTACACCACCTCTCTTTCTTGGGAACCTACCTAGTGCTTTATTCATCAACTACGTTTACTATTCCAGTATCCAATTGTGATGACAAACTGCACCACTATATAACTTTGTGCAGAAATCAAGAATGGAAAAATTATAATTTTATTAAACCAAATGTCAATTTGATCGAAGCAAATGATATAATTTTCTTGGTAATTCTTAAGTCAATATCATGACTAATCTAAAAGAGTAGGTGATAGATAGTGGTGCCACTCGATACATTCATGATAATTAAAATGCCTTTATGTTCGACTCTAAAGTGAAAGAATGAGAAGAGGTTGTTCTATCTTAGAAACTTTGGAAACTGCATATGTGCTTGGAAAATGCTAGGTTATGTTCAAACCTCCGTCTAGAAATACCTTATACTAAGTGAGATGTTTCATATTCCTAAATTTCAAATCTATTTGGTTTCTACCATATTATTAGGAAAAGTTAAAGTAAAAGTTTCCTTCAAATGAGATAAGATTATAATGATTAAAAATATACTTTCATAAGAAAAAGTTTTTCTAACCATATATTTTTTGTTGTTTGATTTAAAAATTATTAATGGCAATGCTAGTCTATGTGCTTGCCTGATTGAAATATCATGATCTATGTGGTATGTTAATAATGGATTTGTGAATGCATGTCGTCGTGTAACTGAAAAAAAATTAGAGCATTAAAATACTTACTAAAATGTGTGATTAATTTATAAGTTTACTATATATAAATTTATAAATATATTATTTATGGGGACTAAAAGATTAATTTTCCATTTTTGCTTATTGCCCCTAAGCCTTGCGGGAATTGTGTGGGTGAAGCCTACGTGTAAATTATGTATGAATCCACGTGCTTGTAATCATACAACATTTGACGAAATCATGTTTTCTGTAAGTGATGGTCAATTTGGTGAGGTCTTTCAATCGCAATGGAGAGATACAATAATAATATATAGGATTTTGTCCTAGTTGAGATAACCAGTCGAAATAAGTAAATTCGATCAAGATAAGGTGATTCGGCTAGTATTGATTTTTGGCGTTAATAAGAAGCAGAAAATGTAATTGGTTCGTGGAGATGGTCAAGGGTGGGCCTTGACCCAGCCTGCATGTTTTGGATGGGCTTCCAACAACCTGCCTATCGGAGGTCAGGCGGATAGGTTCCAGTAGTGTTGGTTGTCCAATTTTCCCAACAACGAAGCGGCCCATTTCACAACCTCTCAAATTGTCTTGATTCCCCCAAATCCTTCCTTCTCTGCTGAATGGGAAAGGCAACCTGCTTTGCTTGTTTCTTAAGTTGAATTGCGAAGCTTCTTTTGATCCCATGTCTGTCTGGGTTTTAATGGTAGTGACCAATGTGGTGGTTTAATTAATTGATGTGGGAGTCTAATCGTTCCTGCATGCATTATCTGTTGAAGTTGACCAATGCAAGTTATTTTTGAATCTGATCGTCAAAAACTTGATGACCCACCCCATCTTAATCAATCATTCGGCTGATTGCTGGAGTACCCCAGTAATTGAACTGGATAATCGCTATCTTTCTCCTTTGTTGTTACAGATATAAATTGGGTAACTTGGCTTCTTCACCACATTACTTGTCTTCCTTGCTTTTACTGTGATGGTCTCGGGCTTAGTCTTTCCTTTCCTTAATCAGGTTTAGTGCTACCCGTTAATAAGTTAATTTAAGTTCAATACAAGTAAGAAAAAATGAAAGAAAGAAGGTTGAAGTAGACGAAGCCTCACATGGATGTGAGCCGAGTCAAATAGAAACCCATATACACGTTTGGAGGTTAGCCAGCTTTAGGTGGCATCTATCTATCTCCCATTATAATAAACACCGAAAAAAAGGTGGGAAAGGGGGCATTTCCACATGCACAAACAACAAAGGAAAACACTCCTACGTTTCTTCTCATAACCTAACCCATGTGATTGATACCCTTTAATATAACTGTGTTGACGCCTCCACCTCGCCTTCGCCTTGCCCCCTTCTCAATTTACTAACTTTCAGCCCACCCTTTTCTGTTCTATATACACTAATCTTTAACTAAAATTTTATATATAATGAAGTTCAAAATTGGTGCCCTAAACATGAAAGATATCTCCCATTCACCCAAACCACCCCCACCATCTCTCTTTTTTTTTTTTTTGCCATTGCATGTTCTAAGCAAAAGTTGACTAATCTTAACTAATTGTATTTCATATTTATCAATCAAAAACTCCAATTCAATTGCTTTTAGACATCACTTGTTTACTTAGCTACTATATTAGCTTAAATAATTTATTTTGAAGCTTTCCAATGAAACCCCGAGTAAAGTCGTGATATTCATTGGTTGGAAAGGTATTTATAATATCTATGAATGTGGATTTAGTTGATATGATTTTCCGTGGGAGTTGGTTAGGTCGATGGGAAAATCAAAGCTTTCGGTTCCAAGTTTTTTTCTGAGAAAAGAAAATAAGCTGATGTTGATGATGATATAAGATACAAGTTAATTGCAGGTAGATTGAAATAAAAATCAAACATTATGTAATCAGTTTGTTTCTGTTGAGAAGTTAATGTAGTTAGTAGTTAGCAAAATTAGGCAGTTACAAGATTAGTTAGTTAGTTAAACAAATAGTCTATAAATGTAAACATACTCTGTGTATTAAACAAGTAAGTGAGAATTTTTTTTCAACATGGTATCAGATGCTATGGTAGTCATTTTTTCTGATAATTCTTTGCTGTTTTTTTCTTAAGCTAGTTATTGGGCTGGTATCTGTAGCCCAAGTTCGATAGTTCTAGCAGTTTTTGGTTTGTTCTCTAGGGCACTTTTCATTTGTGTCTTCGACGTTTTTTGGATTGCTGGTTATCTTTGTTTTCTTTTTGGGTTCTTTCAGTAACAAAGAAGATGAGTCTCTCTGATTCTGTTCTTGATTTCAATCACCCGTGTTATCTTCATCCATCAGATACTCCGGGTACATTGCTCGTCGCTCATCAGTTGACAGGTGTTGAGAATTACACTGTTTGGAGTCGGACGATGAGAATTGCGTTATTGGCAAAAAACAAGTTGGGATTTGTGGATGGCACCTGTTCTAAAACCATGGTACCGGAGGATATGGGTCATCAGTGGGAGCGCTGCAATGCGATTGTCCTTTCTTGGATTCTAAATACTGTTAGTAAAGAACTCTCGGCGGGGATTGTTTTTGCGTCCAGTGCGGCAGCAGTTTGGAACGATCTTAGTGAACGATTTCACAAAATTGACGGTTCAAGAATTTATTTCTTGCATCGTGAAATTACTACCTATTCTCAAGGTACGGTCTCAATCTCTGCCTATTTTACCAGATTGAAGTTACTTTGGGACGAATATGATGCCCTTGTACCACCGGTTTCTTGTGATTGTGGTCAGTCTCGACAGAATGATGTTCATGTTGGACAGCAGCGTTTATTCCAGTTTCTTATGGGATTGAATGAGTCATATAGTGCTGTGCGTAGTCAAATTTTATTGATGAGTCCTTTACCGTCTATTAATCATGCGTACTCGATGATTATGCAAGAAGAGTCGCAGAGAAAGCATAGTTCTAGTAATGTTGGGGATGACTTGGTTCCTTTTTCTTCAGTTCAGATGGTACAGAAAAAACGATTTAATGGTATTTGTGACCACTGCAAAGTTAAGGGACATAAAAGAGAGACTTGTTATAAACTCATCGGTTATCCTGCAGATTTTAAGTTTACAAAGAGGAAAATGAATGTTTCTTCTTCTTCGGCAGTGAATAATGTTTCTACCCCTGACTCTGCTTGTAGTAGTGAAGTACTGGACTCTAGTGGGTCATGTCCGACAAGACCTATGTTTACACAAGATCAATATAACCAGATCATACGTTTGTTGAATAAAGACCCTGTTGTCGTTGAAGCTGCTACCAGTATAGCAGGTATGGTGGATCTTGGTAACAAATGGATCATTGACACTGGGGCCACTGACCATATACTGTCGGATCTTCATTTCTTGGAATCTCCTGTTGCATGTCCATTAGGGTCACCAAGTGTTAGGCTTCCAAATGGGTCTTCAGTCTCCGTTACTCATACTGGCACTTGCACAATTTTACCTAACCTTTCATTGACAAAAGTTCTTTATGTTCCGAATTTTTGTTACAATTTACTTTCTGTTTCCAAACTTACCACCGATCTTCATTGTATGGTTTCTTTTTATCCTCATTTTTGCCTTATACAGGATCTCTCCAGTGGAAGGATGAGGGGGATTGGTAAAGCACGAGGTAGTCTTTATATCCTGGATCCGTCTCAACAGACTATGGTTTTACCTCCTTCTTTTGTTACAATGGCTTCTACAGATTCATCCCTGGCTTCTACAGATTCATCCATTCTTTGGCACCATAGACTTGGTCATGCGTCGGTTTCGAGACTGAACAAGGTTCCTATTTTTCTTGTACAAAATCTGCTGTTGACAGTATTCATAAGTGTCCTGTTTGTCCACTAGCTAAACAAACCAGACTTCCATTTCCTATTCATAAGTCTCGTGCTAATACTACTTTTTCTCTTGTGCACATTGATTTGTGGGGACCTTATCGAGTTTCTACTCATAGTGGTCATAGGTTTTTTTTAACGATTGTTGATGATTACACACGAATGACTTGGGTTTATTTGTTGCGCTCTAAGAGTGATGCTCTTATATGTCTCAAACAATTTTTTGTGTTGGTTAAAAATCAATTTTCTACTGTAATCAAAACTGTTCGTAGTGATAATGGGTATGAATTCTTTAAAAATGAATGTACTGAATTTTTAATATGTCTGGAATTGTTCATCAAAGTTCATGTGTTTATACTCCTCAACAAAATGGAGTTGCTGAACGAAAGCACAGACATTTACTAGAAGTCGCCCGATCCTTAAAATTTCAGTCTCACGTGCCTAGCAAATTTTGGGGTGAGTGCGTTTTAACTGCCTGTTTTTTGATTAATCGTCTTCCTACGCCTATTTTAAGCTGGAAATGTCCTTTTGAGCTATTGTATCATAAGTCACCTGATTTTTCTCGGTTAAAGGTCTTTGGTTGTCTAGCTTATGCTACTAATCCTAGCTACCATGATAAATTTTCTCATAAGGCTATTCCATTTGTATTCATGGGTTACTCTCTTGTACAAAAAGGATACTTGCTGTTTAGTCTTGAAACCAAAACCTTTTTTGTTAACCGAGATGTTGTTTTTCATGAAACCATATTTCCTTTTAAGATTCCCACCAAACCGGTTTTGCCTTTTCCTGATGTTGATCCTTCTATTTTTCTACAACTTGAACCTTCCTCTTCCTTGTTTATTCCATCTTCTTCATCCTCTTCATCTTGTGTACCCGAGCCATCTTTTAACCCTTCTATGCCTACTGCTGTTCCTTTACGACGTACTACGAGGTCTGTTAAGCAGCCTCCTTGGATGAAGGACTACGTCTGCTCTAACCAATCGTCCACTTCTTGTGCCACAAGTTTGTTTCCTATAGTTGCTGTTTATTCTTCTTCTCATTTGCCTATTCATACTCAATTGTTTGCTGCTCATGTTTCTTCTTTACTTGAACCCCGTACTTATGATGAGGCCCTTTTGGATCCTCGGTGGGTTGATGCCATGCAAAAAGAGATTCAAGCTTTGGAGGCTGATGGTACATGGGAGATTGTTCCTTTACCGCCTGGCGTTGTTCCCATTGGCTGCAAGTGGGTTTACAAAATTAAATATGCTTCTGATGGTTCGGTGGAACGCTTTAAAGCACGGCTTGTTGCTAAGGGTTATAATCAAAAGGCTGGTATTGACTTTCATGACACTTTTTCTCCGGTCGTTAAACATGTCACGGTTCGGACGGTGATAAGCATGGCAGCCATTCATAACTGGCCTCTTTTTCAGATGGACGTATACAATGCGTTCCTTCAAGGAAACCTATTCGAAGAAGTTTATATGGAAATTCCAGTTGGTTTTCGCAGCCAGGGGGAGTCTCATGTATGTCGTCTGTGTAAATCGTTGTATGGTCTGAAGCAAGCGTCCAGGCAGTGGAACTCGAAGCTTACAGAGGCTTTAATACGAGGAGGATATGTACAAAGTAAATACGACTATTCCTTGTTCACAAAGAGGGATGGAGGTAACATGGTTGCTCTACTCATATATGTGGATGATTTATTAATTACAGGCAGCAGTGCTAGCATGATAGATGAATTGAAGCAGTTTCTGCATTTGAATTTTAAGATGAAAGACTTGGGTGTATTGAAGTTTTTTCTTGGAATTGAAATAATGAGATCAAATAAAGGGATTATATTGAATCAAAGGAAATATGCTTTGGAGTTGATAGCTGATTTAGGATTAGGAGAAGCGAAGTCAGTATGTACACCGCTGGAACAGAATTTGAAACTCACATCAATTGAGTATGATGAGTCGGTACAAACAAAGGTGGATGGAGATGATTTAGTCACGGATGTTACAATGTATCAAAGGTTATTGGGAAGATTGATATATTTGACAAATACACGACCAGACATAACGTTTGCGGTTCAAAATTTGAGTCAGTTCATGCACAGACCAAAAAAATCGCATTTAGAAGCTGCTTTTCGGGTGGTACGATACATAAGGAAAAATCCTGGTCAAGGTATTCTATTATCTGCAGCAAGCAAGACACAGTTGATTGCTTTTTGTGACTCTGATTGGGCTTCATGCCCCATGTCTAGGAGATCGGTGACTGGTTTCTGTATAAAAATTGGAGAATCCCTTGTTTCGTGGAAGTCAAAGAAACAGACCACAGTTTCCCGATCATCGGTAGAAGCAGAGTATAGAAGTATGGCAGTGGTTGTAGCAGAGGTTGTATGGTTGAACGGTTTATTGAAAGAAGTTAGTCCCAATCAATTTGATAAATCATTGGTTCTTTCAGACAGTAAAGCAGCGTTGCAAATTGCTGCTAATCCCGTTTTTCATGAGCGGACAAAGCATATAGAGATTGACTGCCATTTTGTAAGAGATAAAATCAAGGATGGAACGATTCAGATGCAGCACATTAGAACAACCGAGCAACTTGCTGATTTGATGACAAAGGCCTTGAGCATCAAACAACATGAGTTTTTAGTATCCAAGTTAGGGGTTAAAGATATATATCAACCCTCAACTTGAGGGGGAGTGTTGAGAAGTTAATGTAGTTAGTAGTTAGCAAAATTAGGAAGTTACAAGATTAGTTAGTTAGTTAAACAAATAGTCTATAAATGTAAACATACTCTGTGTATTAAACAAGTAAGTGAGAATTTTTTTCAACAGTTTCGAATGAAATAAAATATTTGTTGTAAATCAATAGCACATATGCTGTTTAGAAACCAACAAGTATGTGGAAACAGTGCATCCAAATGTTATATAAAGAAGTGGGGTCACGTTGAAGCAAGTTTGTAGGCCTTTAAACTGAGTTAATAAATTAATTAGAGAGAGGGTTTAATTAAGCTGCTAACTGCCTAATTTATAACGCAAAATTGGGTCACCAGTAAAGTAGGGCAATTGATTACGCTATCAAACACAAAGTTCATTTGTCGTGGAGCCAAGACCTAACTACTTTCAACTGTTGATGAAGAATCTGTATCTAATAATTCGAGTAGTAAATTTCCAAATAAAAAAAGGTTCAATTTTCATTTTATTACTTTTATTTTTAGGTATATTAATAAAAACTACCCTGATCATTTACAATTTTTGATAATTTATTTTTTTAATTTTTTAATTTTGAATCAAATTAATTTTTTTTCTAATGAAATATAATAGTGCTGATGTGGCTGTGAAATTTTTATTTAATTTAATTTTGACAATAAGTAATTATGCATTAGTTTTTTTTTTGGTGAAAAAAGATAAATACAACCAATTAAGCTAAACTACTAGGACAACTAGTAAACAACTTAATCCTTCTTCTCTATCAAAGGCTAATTTGGCCATTTGATTAGCTTCTCTATTTTCGTCTCTTGGTATAAGTTGTACTAGCAATTGGTCAACGATCTTCAGATGTTGATAAATCGAACTGATTAGCGCCAAATTTGAGGTCTTTGATTTGGACTCTTTTATTGCTTCAATAACTTCTATGCTATCCGTTTGCAACAAAACTATGCCACCATGCCTTCCTTGTAGTAGTGATAAACCGTTTAATATATCCCAAAGTTTAGCCTCAAAAGTAATACCTCTTCCTAATCTTCGATTAAAACCCATTATCCAATCCTCCTGATCATCCTTCAAAACTTTCCCTGCAGTAGCAACTCTTGAGTCCACCTTTACAGCACCATCAATTTTTAAAGTTACCCAATTACCTGTTTGAATGTGTTCCCCACCCACCACAAGTCCAACTTTAGGGATTACCTTGGGGGGAAGTCCATACTGCTTAGCCCAACTTAATGCCCCTTTATGATTTCTTCAATGCTCCATGGAGATCCTTGGAATATGTAGAAGTTTCTGTTTTTCCATATACGTCAAGACACAAGACCAAAGAAATTAGACAAGTTAACCCCTCCAAATGCCAAGTCTTGATGATTCTGCAAATTATTAGAAAATCATTCTTGAAAGTTACCAGAAAAGAAAAGTGCTTGTTCCTCAACAGGGACCACCTTGATCTAAACCTCTTTCGCTACTCAATATCTAATGGCCTGTAAACCATATTTCGGAGTTGCCCTACAGATCAAACAGAAGTTACTATTCCCAGTACCGTACACCTCTTAACTTGTGTAAGTAGATGTTGCTTAAGAGTTGGCCAGATAACAAGATGAATGTAACAGCCCGTTTTTTAGTGGTGTCAGAAATAGTGATTTCGGGGCCACAAATTTGATGAAAAAGTTCGTAAATGTTATTATTTAATATTTACGAGTCAAATATGGTATTAAAATAAATTTTTATATTGGCAATTTATGCTATTTGAATGAACAATTAGGTTCAAGTGGTAAAACCTTAAAGTCAAGTGGTTTTAGAAAATGAGGTATCGGGACCTCGTTTCTATAAACCGAGCCATGAATATTTTTATAAATATTTACTGAGTGTTATTAAGGTTGTATTAAAGTTTCGTTAAGAAATTTTAATGTTTAAATAGTTAATTAATTAAAAAAGAATAAATTATAAAAGTTACAAAAGCAAGTCGCTACTAATTAATAAGATAATTGGACAAAGTACAAAGGTTTATGAGGCAAATATACCATTGTTAAAAAGTGGAACCGTTGGCTTTGTTTTAGTATGAATATATATGTTTTATTAATTAAAATAAAACTAATTAAAATGTAATAAAATAAAACAATAAGGCATTATCATTTGATTTTCTTCTTTATACACCGAATGTCACCATGGAAATGGAAATAGAAAAGCTCCAAGCTTTGGTCTTACTATGGATGATGCATGTAAGTTCATTTTGATCTCCTTTTTTTAATTTTTATATTTTTGAGATCGTTGCAACTAAGTACAGTTAGTTCGTACCTTCGTTGTTGAAATAGTTAAAGACTTTGAATGTTGTCTTCATTGTTGAAATAGTTAAAGATTTTGAATGTTGTCATTGATGAATCTTTGTGATTTTATATGTTAAATGATGAATTTGAGGTATTAGTAGTTATTTATAAGTATTTTGTTAAGTGATTTTGATGAATTTAACAATTAGGGATTAAATTGTTGAAATAGTAAAAATAGAAATACTTGGTGTGAAATTGTGACAAATGTGGATAGTAATGGCTGCTATTAGTATTTGGCTAGTATGAATTTTCAGTAAAATTGGTTTATTTGCATGATTAGGACATAAGGACTAAATTAAATAAAAAGGAAAAAGTTGAGGGAAATTTTGTAAAAATGTCAAAAGGGACTAAATTGCATAAAATGAATTGGTTTTGCTGTCTAAATTAATAAATTGAATGAAATTGTTAATTTAGGTCAAGAACGATTGAAAAATCGAGGAGAAGAGAAAATTACGAAATAACCCCTATACTTAGTCATTTCTACAATTTAGCCAGGTAAGTTTGTATGATTGAATACCGCTTTGATGTTATTATAAATTATATGTTGATATGTTAAATGCTATGTAAATTGAATGATGAAAATCCAATAATGCCATGATGTCTACCAAGCCCCGTTTGAACCTTAGGAATTCGTAGGATACAAATTACATGTCATTAGGGTTTTCATGTTTCGGGTGCTGGTCTTGAATGTCCTACCGATGGATGAGGTTCTTCATTTTTTGCGGATACACCACATCTCATGTGAGCAACATCGTGTAGCTTACATTCCAACCCACAGCTCATGTGAGCAATGATGTAAAGGAAATGAAATGTTACGGTTATATGTTTAGCACACTTTGTGTGAGCTATCCCGCATATTTAATGATATTCTAAACGGTTCAATGGGCATGAAAAGGAAAGAAACAGTAAGTATTCAAATGATTATTGTCATGAATCTATGAAAATAAATGAAAAGGGAATGTTCGTTTAAAGTATGTATATGTTCATGAAACTGATTTTTTTAAGTGATGTTCATGTATAATCAATTATCTTATGTTAATTCAAGTGAGTTATGAGTTGGTGTACTAATATATGCTGTGGAGGTGCTTAGGCTTGTGCCAAGCTTATGGTTGGATTATATCATGCTTAATCTTAATGATATACTTTGAAATGGTAAGTTTCCAAATGTAAATATGCTTATGTTCATGAACAGGTTGCATGAATCAAAAGATATATTTTTTTATGAAATGGCTTATCATGTGGTTGATCCCAAAAGAGTTATGTATAAATGCACTAAATTGTGTATCGATGATGATATTTATGCTTATGACTTGTACTATGCAAATGGTACGAGTAAGAATAGGTAATAAAACGATAAATTCATAATTGAGATGTAATATGATAAAAGGATTGATGAGTTGAATGGCGTACTTATATGTGAAAAATTTACTTATACTATAAATGAATTTACTTACGTTATGAATAAACACACTAATACGTGAATTGATAATGTTATTTCAGCTTATGCTAAGTAAATGAAATGGTAAATAAGTAAATGGAATGTTTTATAGTCTTAAGAAAAGGTTGATGATTATGTAATACAACTTATAAGATCTTAATATGTCATGAATGGAAAGTATACGTGATGTTGAGGGATTTTCTCATTTATGGGTTGATGGTTATGTAATTTTATAAATCCTATGACATTGGTATAGGTTTATAATTATCCTATAAAGTTTATCATTGAAATGGAATATTATGTTTAAAGATTATACGAGCTTACTAAGCATTCATTGCTTATATTGTTATTTTCATTCACTTTACAGATTATCAGAAGCTCGATCAGTTTGGAAGCTCGTCGGAGTTCTATCAAACATCCAGCAATTATATCGGTAGATTTTGATGTTTTGGTCAAGGCCATAATGGCATGTATAGGTGGACTTGTGTTTAATGATCTAGTTATTATGTTTGGCATGTATATGTTATTATGGTTGATGTACTTATGGTACTTAGATGCATTGATGATTGGTGCTTTATGGCTAAGTTGATGTATGTTTTGAATGACAAATTGGGTATGTGATGGTGTAGTTTCAATGGTCAATTATGGTATAATTTGGTATGGAATTAAGTTAGATATGTACGGATAAGTTATGGTCAAATATGTATAAGTTTAGGTATATGTGTTTGAGATGCATGAGAGCAATAGTTCAAATGGTAAGTTATATTGACATGGTATAAGTCAAGTATGGTATGTTTTGAAAGGGTAGCAATGCAAACCAAATATGCATATGTGTAGTTAAGTAGAATGCTTGCTTTTAAGGTGCTTTATATGGCATATTGGTTGAATGAAATTTGGTAATTTGAATTGGTCATATTATGTATGTTTTGGTATGTTTATGATGCTTTGGTCATATGTGCAAATGTGTTTAGGTACAGGCTTGAAAGGGGTGATAGAAATGGCTTGATTTTGGCTAATTTCATGTCCACACAGCCTAAGACATGGGAGTGTGTCTCAGCCGTGTGTAACACATGGCCATGCAACATGGCCATGTGTCCCTTGTAGGTTTCAAACAAGTCAGGCAGCTACACAGCCTGCCACCCATGGGCTTGTGAGGCCATTTTGAGTGTTACACGGCCTGACACATAGACGTGTGGCTTGGCAGTGTGACCCAAGTCAGAGAGTTACATGGGTATGAACACGGGCTAGGAAACGACCATGTGTCACTATTTTAATTGTTTCATGGCTTGAGACACGGACGTGTGTCTTAGTCGTGTGAGTCACACGGCCGTTTGACCCCTTTAGTTTGAATTTTTTAAACTTTTTCCTTAATGTTTCAAATGTTTTTGAATTAGTCTCGAATTGTTTCTAAAGTGTTTCTAAGGCCTTGAGGGCTTGATTAAGGGATGAAATGAATGTGTATGAAAATAATATGCTATGTTTATTGTAATGATTGGAAATGTATGTTTTTATGTTATGATTTTACGGTAATGCTCCGTAACCCTATTCTGGCAACGGATACTAGTTAGGGGTGTTACAACGAACCCTCTAAGGAACTTGGTATTTCCATACTAGCTTCTATAGATCATATTTTAAATTCCAAGCATTATCCTTGACTACCCTATAGGCGCTTTTGATAGAGGAAGATCTTGATGAAGTACTAGTCCAAGCTACTCCATCTGAGCCCACAGAAGAATCTGAAGGAGGTAAGCTTATTATTGTATCAATAATCCCCTCTGGTAGCCAAATCTTGAAGAGATCCAAATTCCAAGCTCCATTCTTTATGACCATCTCCTTAAGAAATAAGTTCTCATCGATGTTATTCTAAGCTAGGATAGAGTTGATAAGAGGCCCACTCTAGGTACCCAACAGTCCTTCTAGCATTTTATGCTTTCCCCATTTCCTATTGACCAGAGAATGTTCTCACGAAGGAGTGGTCAAATCTTAAAGATAACTTGCCACAAGAATTAGCAATTACCCTTAAAGATACTCGTAGGAACACCTTCATCCATCCTATATTTAGAACGGAGGACACGAACCCACAAAGAATCAGTATTGACAAAATATTATACTCCAATTTTGACATAAATGAGGAATTTTGGTCCGTTAATGTTTGCAATCCAAGTCCTCCACAAGTTTTAGGTTGACTAACAGATTGCCAATTAACAAGAGCCAACTTATTTCCCCCTCCAAAGTTCCCTCAAATGAATTGTCTAGCAATGCATTCAATCTCCTCACAAACACTTTTTGGGATCATCAAAGATTACATAAAGTAAGTTGGAATAGTGAAGAGTACCGATTGAGCTAACATGACTCTACCAGCCAAAGAAAGTTGTCAAACGTCTCATCTCTGAAGCTTGGACTTGACTTTCTCCACCAAAAACCTCAAGGAGCTATTAGTAATTCTTTTGTGAAAAAGTGAAACTCCTAAATATGATCCAAGATCCCGAACCTTACAAAACCTTAAGAAATCATAGAGTATTCCCCAAAGAACGTCATTAATACCTTTAGAAAAGAAAACGTTTGTTTTCCTAGAGTTTATTTGGTGTCCTAAAAAATCACAAAAATTGGTTAGTAATTTTTACTAAGCTTAGCTTGTTCTGTCTCAACTTTGGTTAAGATAACCAGATCATCTGCAAAGAATAAATGAGAAAGTGTCGGCCCTGATCTTGATAGCTGATTAGGTTCTAATGTCTGAAAGTAATGGAGGAATGAATAACTTGCCCCAACCAATCCATATACAACATGAAAAGATAAAGAGACAACGGACAACCATGTCGAATACCTCGAGCTGATCTAAACATTTGAGTTAGAGTTCCATTCCACAAGATTTACATGGTTGTATTCGTGATTGTTGACATTATCACCTTAATGAGAAAAGTCGGAATCTTTATTACTTTCAAGGAAGCTTCAATGAACTCCCATTTCACCTTGTCATATGCCTTATCCAAATCAATCTTAATAGTCATCCATCTATTACTTTTACTTTTACTCCTCATGTAATGGATCACTTATTGTGCTAAAATGATATTATCGATAATATTCCTCCTAGTAATGAATCCATAATATTTGGAAAGACAACCTTAAAGTGATTCGCAATAATCTTCATAACTAGCTTGTAGAGAATCGAACATAAATTGATTGGTCAAAAATCTACGAAGCTCTGAGGATTTTTCACCTCTGAGATAAGTACAATCAAGGTATTCTTGAAAACTAGATCAATGTCATGGCTAGTGAAAATGTTCTGAACCAATTCACAAATCGCTTCACCAGCATGATCCTATTGACTTTGAAAAAAGTGGGCATGAAAGCCATCACTACTCGGTGCCTTTAATGGAGCCATGTCAAAAAGCGCAATCCTGATCTCTTTATTCGAAACCTCTTTACTTAAAAAAGCATATCTCCATAGTCAAGATCAGGAAAAGAGCTTCTTGGAAGTCTGACATTTGAACCTACTGCTCACCATACAAACATTGAAATAAATTAATTGCCTCTATTTGGAGCTCATTATCATCATAAATCTATTCTCCATTCTTATTCTTCATAGTAGACATTCAGTTAAATTTCTTCCTTTGAATCGTCCGAGAGTGGAAGAATTTAGTATTATGATCCCCAAGATACAACCAATCACATTGAGCTTTTTGTTTCCAAAGAAGCTCATCGTGGTATAAAACACTTTCTAATTCTTCCCTAACGAAAACTTCTATTTGCTTCAAATCGTAAGACTTCGACCATTCTAAAGCTTTTTGTACCTGAGACAATTCTTGCAAAAGAGCCCGTTTACAAGTACCAATATGTCCATAAATGTTCCTGTTCCAAATTCTAACATCCGATGTGAACTAGTGTAAAGTCTCAGCCATGTTACCCTTATAAGACCATTTATTGTTGACAAACTCTGAAAAATTAGGGTGCCCCACCCATCCAGCCACAAATCTAAACGGACTTCCCTTGGGAAATGAACTCATTTGCATGAGAGAGAATAACAAAGGCTTGTGATATGATTTAAGCCTATGAAGGTGAGTGACGAGCAGCTAGGGACTCTAAACCGTGCATCATTCCCAATAGCCCTATCAAGTTTCTCAAAAGTTGTACCTCATTGGCAAGTGAAGAAAGGGCCCCTAAACACCAAATCATGTAAGTTGGCCCTTTTAAGAAAATCTACAAAAAAGGACAACCTTTACCAACCTTACTACCTCCTTTTTTATCACTAGAGGTAAGTAAAGCATTAAAATCTCCAATAGCTGCCCAAGGAGTGCCCTCTGATAGAATAACTAAAGAAAGACCGTCCTAGCGTGTAACACCCTAAAATTGGGTCTAGAAGTTTTAAGGGTATTTTAGGAAATTTAACTTATATGCACTTGGAATTTCGTAAGGTTGGTAATCGATAATGTTTTCGACAATGGCTATTAGGAAATTAAATCAATTTTTGAAAATGAGTTTTAAATACCTTAATTTTGAAATTAGGATTGGTTTGTAAAGGAATCAAAACTTACAGTTTTTATAAAATAATACAACCAAAATTCAAAATTAAACCTATTTTCTTCCCTCACGCACGACAATTTATGTTAAAATAATCACAAAAGTTTGTGTTTGTCGTCCCTTGCTCTCCTAATGGATTTTTTATTGCCAAACTACATTATTTTGATTTCCATCATTCCCAAAGTCTTAAACCTTCATAAATCTTCAAGAATACATCCTAAAACCTCATTAATTTCATGATCTTCTTCAAGAGTGGGTTTTCCTGGATTTGTGTCAAATCTAATTTTTCTTGCATTTAAGGTAACCATTTGTAATTCTAATAGTTCTAAATGTTATTTAGTTCTTTAAATTAAATTATTAGCCAATAAAACACATGTTTAAATAAAACCCAAAAATTGAGTCGTTAATGATGGTATTTGAGATTGTGGATTAAAATGTGGTTTAAAAGTGTTTTTCAACTTTTTTTAACATGATTAGAAGGTTTCTAAAGTTACTTTTAAGTTTCATTAAGAATTTCTCGAGTTTTAATGAATTTTCATCATAATTGCCAAAACTTGTCGAAAAATGTCAATACCTTGAAATATGTAATTTTGTGTAGTTTAAAGGTTAGGAATTAGTCGTAGATGAATATGTAAATGAATGGAATTCATTTAGTGCAAAAAGATTAAGTGTAGGTCGATATATTCGAATTTAAAGTTTTTCATGTCGAAGGTTTCAGTTAATAAATGAATGTAGCTTAGACTATTGTTTTTGACTGTTTAAAGTGAGATAATGACTGGTTGTTGATTGTATGTTTGTTTGGTTTGTCTTGTTGAATTTTTGGAGTTAATAGGACCTTCAACAAGTTGACACAAAGGCAAAGAAAAACTTGTCTAAGCTTTCGGCTTTCTGACGAAAGCATATTTTGGTGAGTATTTTAGAATAGTAGCTCGTAGATGATTCATTGTGTAATTGGGAATTTAGAGGTAGCCTAAATCCCTACTTTAAATTCCAAGAGTTAGTGTTCCCACACTCATGGTTAAATTTGATATATGTGTGCTTGTGCAATGGTGAAATATGAGAATATATGAGATGCTATGACATGTGCCATAAGCTTATGATAATTGTTATGAAAGAGAATATGTAGTATGTTATTCATACCATAAGACAACAAGTATATGGGTATGTTTTCATACTATGTGGCAATGATTATAATGTGCTAATGATGTGAATATGCAGTGAATATGTGCGAAAAATTGGTAAGTAAATATGTGATAATAATGTGGATTTTTTTCCTTGTGATATTATGAGATATTGGATATAGTTGGCATGCCATGGATTATGAGTATTGACCTTTGTGATGTGATTTTGGGGCATTAAGGCCTAGGGATAGTTTTCGGAGAGATAAAAGAATGTGAGCTAAGCTCCATTCACAAGATATGTGTATTCGTGTGGTGGAGAGTGTTAGGTATAAGCTTCACTTATGGGACATGATCGACTCTATGAGTCATTTTGGTATGTTAGAGCTCCGTGTATCCAATGAGTGGTGATAAAGTTCACTTTACGTTTCATAACCTCAAAAGCCAAACTAATCTTATAATATGACTCAATGTGATTAAATATGGTTTATATGGGCTATGATATATGCTTAAATAATCAAGTGGTTAAAGTGATAAATGTGAAATGGTAAAAATGGAAGATGATTAAATGTGTGAATTATGATACTAGAGTTGAATATGATATGAATATGTTACATGTCTGTTTAGTCAATATATGATGATTTGTCTATGTAATGGTTGTTCTGAGCATTCACTGAGCTTGTTAAGCTCACCCTTTCCTTTTTAACCACTGCAGGTAAGTAGTGTCGGTGTGAGCGGTGTGATCTCGAAGGGTGATTCAAGCCAAAAACTTTAGTTGCTATTATTAGGCATTCTTTTATTTATTTGTATTTTTGGGAATAAAAGGCAATGTGGTAGACTTTCTGTTGGTTTTGCTATTATTTTTGGTTGTTTGCATGCCTATTGTGTTTGGTAATTTGGGGACTTTAAATATGGTGTTTTAGGACTGTTATTTGAGACATCTGGGTGTTTATTATATGAGACAATTGGTGCATGATATTTAGAACCTACTTGGAATGAACTATGTGATGATGAGTGCTATGTTTTTATGGTCTGGAATAGAGGTATCGATATTTGAGATTTAAAAACGATACCTCTGTGATTTTTGAAAGTACAAGATACAGTTTTGTAGATTTGTATCTATATTTTATCATGAGTATCGATACTCGGGGCAAAATTATCAATACTTTTCCAGTGGTACTGATATTTTCCGAAAGTTGGGTTTTTAAGTCAAGAAATAGTAAGCTAATTTGGTATTGATTTTCCAAGCGGTATTAAAACCATTTGACAAAATTATTGATATTACTCTTCTAGTATTGATACCTACGTAACAATTTTGGGAATTTTTCCAAATGGTCCTAATGCATGCTTAGTACTAATTTTATGATTAATCAATGAATGTTTAACATAATTCAACCTTGTAAGAGCATGTATGACTTACGTTTCATGTGAATGCTATTATATTATATTAAATAAAGAAAAAAAAGATGCATGTGTAACAATGTGACTGTTTGTGATGAATATGAAGTGAGATGGTAGTGTAGCGTCCTAGTGGTTATGCTCGGTGACCGAGCCAGGTATAGGGTGTTACACAGAATTTCTTCCTTTTCTATCTATCAAGACTACCATAAACAAACACTATAAAAAAGTCAGGAGAATTAGCTCTTTTGACACAAATAAATTGAGGATGAGTCCGTATTACTTCTAATGAAACTAAATCATTCTAACCAACCCAAATACCACCAAAGAAACCTATAGCCTCCACCCTGTGAGAATACTGAAAACCCAAACTAGTGATAATTTTATTTGCTTTACACTAACCCTTGTCTCAAGAGACTGACAATATCAAACATATATTCTCTGTTGTATTCGCAGACAATCCTGGGAAAATTGATGTTGGCAGGCCCCTAAAAGTTCCATGAAAAAATAGACAAGTCCATAAAAATAAAAATAAAAATTAGGGAGCATACTTACTGTTCAGAGGACTCGACCTCCTTCAAACACTTTTCGTCAGAAATTGACGAATCACGTCCCTCCTCACTACTCAGTTGGGCTTTAATTAAATCAACCACGGATTTCAAAGAATCGATAATGACACACGAGCATTATTAATAATTTAAAATGATCCCTCCGATCTTTAACGATTTGGTTGAGTTTTTGATTGATACGAACTTATCCGTCTTTGATTATTTTATTTTTAGGACCAACTTTACCACTTCCTCCATAAGCTTTAATAGTTCTACTTGAAACATCATCTTTGTTGGGCTCAAAATTTTATTTGAATGTGATAGCTAAATGCTTCGCTAGATCTAGAACCGAGCCATTTAAAGTGACCATCGTTCTACAATTTTCTCCAAATGTGGGATTAAAATCTGTAATGGTTAACGTCTGAATAGAGGGAAGTTTTGAATTAATGCAAGAACCATCTGTCAAATCTCCTTTCGACGAATTTATGTTGTTTGTGCCAAAACCCGAAGTAAAATCCTTGCTGGAAATCGACGCGTGCCCAACTTCTAAAACAGAAATAAAATTTGAGATATTTGGGTTTAAAAAATCCATACCTTTATGTACTGAACCTCCACGGTCTGGTTCAAATTCATTCATCGACGCTTCCTAGTACCCTTGCTTGATGGTCCACCTTGCAAGCAGCCCAATCTAGTTTCCATTCCAATAGACACCCCAAGCTTAGTGGTAGGCCCATTTTTTTTCCCAAGCCCAAAACTGTCAAAAGGTCAACTCCAGCTTTCAATGCCAATTTATTCTTATAATTTTCCTGAACCCTTGCACCTTTCCCTTTATTATTCAAGGTTTCCTTAGTAATAAACCTTTGCCTCGAAAATTCCTCAACAGACCCTCCTACAGTCTCTTCAAAATCTCCTTCCCTATTTAAAGTTGCAAATCTTGAACCCAACCTTGTATTGCCTGAAATCCCATCCTTGTTAACTTGAAAATCTATTTGATTATGCTGAGATTTCCATTCTACCAACATCCAAGGCCTAGACTCTACTCTCGGCGCTCCTCCAATCTGATTTTCAATCTCACTTGAATCGGTCGCCTTCTGCTTATCTTCTTTCCCCTGGTTAAGATTCATCAACGCCAACGGAGACATTTCTTTTGTGTGTCCATACTTACCGCATGAAAAGCAGATAGTGGGTAATGATTCAAACTCTACTTTTTGGATTTCTCCATTCACTAAAACCTATGAAACAAGTGGCCTTTAAAGGTTAATGTATATAGCTATCCTCGCGAAACGTCCTTTAGTCTTCCTGTCGGTTTAAAAATCTATTTTTGCTACCTTATCGATCGTGCTGCCGATTGCTTTTAAAATTGCTCTCTTGTACATGTATCCTGGAAGGCTCGATAGGCTAATCCAAGCCATTACCATTGATTGATATGGCTATATCGGGATAAAGTCCTTGGTCCAAGGTTGGACGGTCAGATATTGACTGTAAATAATCCACGGTCCTTGAGATAGAACTCTGTCATAATCGTCGGTACTCTGAAACTGAGCCAGAAAGTACCCATTCTCTATATCCATAAGATTAAAGGGTTTGGTCTCCACAAACTGCTAATTCTATTATGAAGGGATGCATAACCAATGCTTCGACCTAGCAGTTTCAATACTACCATCTTCTCCATTTATTTGAAGAGGATCTCTTTAATACAATCTGAGAAATTGAGTGTCGAGATCCTGTTAACAGTGGATTTAACCACGTTGCCTTTGAGTAACACAAACTCTTTATCCGTTTCAGCCTTAGCAACGCTTTCCCTCATACCCGAACTAGCTGATCCTTCCCCTAAAAGCTTACCCTTCCAAGATAAAGTCAGCGTTGGTTCAAGAACCACAACATATCAACACTCTCTTCACCGCTCCCTTCCTTAAACCTAACTTTCTTATTGAAATGATCCTCGAATGATGTGGATTCCTCACCACCGTTGCAACAGAGCAATACAATAGATACATAAATAAAGTTTTTATCAAACTTTAGGTGCACTACAATGTCCATAATAACTCATATTAAGCTGTATGTATTGAAAAAAAAGAAACGACAAACATGGAAATGAAAAATTATTTATTTAATTTATTCTTTATAATATATATGGTAAAACATTCACCTGTGGACATGCCCCTCAGAAAATGGCAGAGCTCTGTCAGCTTACATGACTCAATCTCATTCCTTTGGAATTTTTATTATATTAGTTTTTTTTCTTTATTTTTATGTATTTATTTGTAATTTGTTACCCATATTAAATAAAATTTCCAATCTCTAAAATGGTATCATTTTAACCACGCGAATTAAAAATTTTCACACTATCATATAATATCATCATTGTTTTTTTTTTTTAGAAAATAAATAATCTTATTCGAAATCTAAAGGTTGGGACAGAAGTTAAGAGCCAAATTGCAAAAAAAATATAAATGATGGGGCAATTTTATCATCGTAAAGGGTGAAATAGAGAAAAACGATTGTATCTATTAAAATTTAAATTCAAATTTATAGAATGATTTCTTTAATGAAAAGATTTCATTTCTATACAATTGAAGATATATCTAAGCGTTGGATACAGAAGAAAAAATAATAGTGACTAAGTATCCAATTAATAATTGAAGAGATCTAACCCTAAGCATATATAATCAATGACTTAATAGACGTCACTAAACATCATTTTATTGCTTCAATTAAAGAACCTTATAATGCGACATTCTCCAAAAGGACAACTTTTAAGACTCCGTATAACAAAATTTAAAAATTTTTGATATTAAATTATCAATTAATAATTTAAAATATTAAATTAATAATTTAAAATTGGGTAAACTACACCATTAGTTATTAAATTATAGATAAGCTTTCGTTTTAGTCACTTAATTAAAAAAGGTTACAACTTGATCATTAAACTATTTAAAAGTTTTTATTTAAGTCATTGGGTAAACTATAACAAGCTTTTAGCGATGATTTGACGATCAATACAATAGATCAGTTTATGAACGAGTAGAAGAACATGCCTTAGATTCAAGTTGATATGACGGTCAGTATCAGAGATCGAAGAAAAAAACTACTTAAATTTTAGTTCACAAATTATGAAGCGAGAAGAGAGCTTTCAATTGGTGCAAGCATTACAATTAAAGAAAGCCATATAGCATCAATTTTGACAATCTAATGACTTAAATAAAAACTTTCGAATAATTCAATTACTAAATTATAATTTTTTTTAATTAAATGATGAACCAAAAACTTAATTTAATCATTAGTGTGATGATGTAGTTTAGTCTTCAAAATATAATGGGTACGAGGGTAATAAGACTGCTACAGTTATGTAGTTTAAAACTTCATTTTCCAAAATTTCGTAAATATAAAGTGTGGGCTTGAGTCTCCCCCTACATAACTTTCTCGAATTTAATTTAAGTTTAAATTGTGATCACCGTCTGAATTTATTTTGATTTTTAATTTAATTAATCAATTTGTTTTATTTATAAATATTTAGACGTTTACTTGTAAACCCTTCAAAACAAATAATAAGTTAAATGAAACATCTGTTCGAACAATCATAGGATGAAAAAGATAAATGGAAATTTTGCAAAGGAATAATGTGACCTTCCGAAGCACTTAATTTCAAACATCTCCAGCTTAAAAACCGGCATTATCATGTGCTTCTTACCTGTCCCTTCCCTGTTGTCCTCTATATATTAATGTCTCACTCAAATGCCTTGCTTCTCTCTCTTTGTCTCTATATTTTTTCATTCCTTCTATCTGAATATTCTTTTCCTTTTTCCTCTTTGTTTCACATCTGAAAATGGGGAATTGCTTCACAAGTAACAAAATTCTAGCAGAAAACGACGACCCACAAGGCTGCAGCTGCAACCAACCTAATCAACTCATCAAGGATATGGGAGATGTTACAGTTTCCAAATCGGAAGGGGCTGCTGATGGAGTTAAGACCAACAACAACAACATGGAGAAGAAAACGAATAATAAGAAGAAGAAGGTGGTGAGATTCAACTTAAAAGAAGAAAACAGTGGTGATGATAGATCAGGGAAACAAGATGAATCCAAAAATGGGGTAGTGAGAATAAGACTTGTGGTGACACAGGAAGAGTTGAAGCAAATTCTGAGTTCCAACAAAGATTTGAGGCAGTCTTCAATGGAGCAATTGATAAAAGCTGTGAAACTGAGAGGTGTTAGGGTTTCTGAAGATGGAAGAACAAGTGATGGAGCTTGGAGACCGGCATTGGAGAGTATTCCAGAGGAACATTAACAAAAAAAAAAAAAACACTGTTTCTTTTTTAACTTGCTATAGTTTTTTGTCCTGATTATTAACTGATCTCTCTTATTGTAAAGAAACAAACCCTTTGATTGTATATCTTGTGTGACTGCATTTTCAATGTCTTTTGGTTCTTGGTTTTTTAGTCATTGATGAAGTCGGACAAGATCTTATCCTGTATCCATACTTGTATTAATGAAAATCTCTGTCGTGTTTGCAAAACACTTCCAAATCCAAGTAGATATCAATCAATTATGAAATTATGTCTTTTATTGTTACAAAACATCAACTCCAACAAGCACAACTTTGGTGAAAAATCCCAACCTTTTAAAACTTGAAATTTCTTCAGTTTAGATGTTTTAAGGTTTATTATTAAATCTTGCAAACGAGATGGTAGAGAAAAGGCAAATGAATTTGCCATTATATTCACAGTGAAATTTAAGTAATCACTTTTCCTTGCTTTGGATTTTGTAAGGTTTAATTGTACGACTTTAAAAATACGTTGAGTTACTTAGGTTGATGTCAAATAAGCAGGTGAAGCTCCTAAGATTAAGGATAATTCTAGTATTGGAAAAAGAGCTGTTAAGCAGCAAAAAGAAAGGAAAAAGAAAAGTCAACAGTTTCGAAGTTTTCTTTTTTCACAAAGGAATTTAATGACTAATCTTTTGTAAATTATACACTAATCACGAGTAACAGTTTTGAAGTTTAAAATGCTCCAATGCACATATGTTGAAGAAAATTTCTGAAAAGCTTTTGGTGAATTGACTGATCACATCACCATCACCAAATTTATAGCATGAAATTCTTATTTGTGACAAATTAGCGACGTCTCCGTGATTGGAGGTCAAAAGATGGGCTCAAATTAAGAAAAATAAAGGTTTTATGAGTGACGTAAAGAGTGTTTGTGTTGCGGTTCTGCTGGCATGAATTTTATTCCGGTGGAACAAGGGTTTGCGGTGGTTAATCACACATAACTCTTCAATTATTTGATTAGAAATTTGATTTTCACTTGTATTACTTGGAAAAAAATCTATAAGGAAAGGATTAATTATTATTATCCACCAAAAATATAATGTTTCGATTCAAAAAGAGTTTGTTGCGTTTTATCACTTGATAATGCAATGCTTTGTGGTTTTCCAATGACGAGGAGTGAATTGTGAGACAAGGGTGCGACACTAGAGTTTGTTTACAGTTACGACTTAGATTGTAGGTTGGAGGGGGTCAAGGGGTTGGTTTTATGGTTAACTTAATTCGTTTGTTGCTTATTAGGGTTTTATAATAAAGGGAAGGTCTGAGTTTTGATTAATAAAATTTTTCTGTTTAATAACATTTATGATTAATTTTCCATATTATTTATGTTGAAAAACAAAAGAAATATGTTAGAAAATGTTATCAAGTTGAAAACAAACTCAAAAACACTTTGTTAAAATTAATTTTACTCGTGTATTATTTTCTGTTAAAAATGTTTTAAACTCATTTTTGGCTATTTTGACATTTTTTTCATATAGAGCGGATCCATCCCCTAGACATCCTCTCTATTCCCCATGGAAGTCAGTAACTAAATGAAGTTTTGAGAAAAGGGGTGAGGGATTGAACCTCCTCTCCACCCCCTATCAAGTAGGGCTATTTATTTTCAAACAATTAATGCTTCCAACAATTATTTTAACCTCCAACAACCTCAAATAGCTAGAATTTAATCAAAACTATAAATAGAGTATCATGGCACTTCAATGAAGACAAAAGACAAATTTCAAAAATCAAACAGCTTATATTTTACGATTTATTCTTTTATTCTTCTCATATTCACACTTTGAATATAAAAAATACTTATTGGGTTTTTTTCGTTTCTTTAATCAAATGTTTATTTGAAATCAAGAGCTTAAACTTGCAAATGCTTATCTTAGAGAGATTTATCATTAATTTCCACTCTTTTATTCTTATTTGTGAAATTTTTCTTAAGATTTTCCAAGATCTTAAAAGAAAACTAGTAGTTCTATCTTAGCCTTCAAAAGATAGAGAGATTATAAATGTTATACCTTCTACTTGAAATATATCAATCTTAAATGAGATATTGATAAAATCTTTAATGAGATAAATTAAAGTAGTGAAGGTAGACAATTGAGGTTGAACCACAATAAATTTTTGTGCCTATTTATTTTCGATCTCATATAAACACCAATCCATCCTCTTCGTAATTTTTAAATAAGAATTGGTATCAAAACTTTGATTCTAAAGGTGTAACACCCCAACACCCGATTTGATCGTTGGATCCGTGTAACACCCTTAACTTGTCTTCATTGTCAGAATAGGGTCACAATATATTACAACGAATAACATATCCGATAATACTTAAACACAGATAAAAAAACAATTTAAATATCATAAATCAATGTCCAATCAACAATCATAGCATTCATACAAAAATGACCTTAATTCGAGTTTATGGGACCTTAGAAACAGTTTGGAAACAAATAGGGACTAATCTGAAACAAAATAGAAAAATGTGGAAAAAATTAAAAATAGGGGTCCATGGTTGTGTGACAAAGGCCAGCCTGTGTGGCTCAAAGACATGGTCGTGTGGCTACCCCATGCACCCATGTGCTCAGGCTATGTAATTGATTGTAACTGTGTGAAAAATCCTGCACTTAAAATTAAAATGACACACGGCCATGTGGTATGACCGTGTGTGGCACACGACCGTTTTGACAGCCCATGTGCTACCAAAATGACCCCTAATGCAAGCCAATTCATCAACCAATTCTTAGGCACTAAGCGAACCCATTTCCAATCACCTTTACATGTTTAAAACACATTCAAACAAGCTTAAAGCATACAAAAAAACATTCAACCTAGGTGCCTAACCAATGTACCCTCATTGGTACCAAAATTCAAACATTTAAAATCTAATTCACATACATCATTTACTAAATCACAAAACATGTATCCAAGCATCTCAAGAACATGAAACATACAACTTATACCTTATTGACTATACCAATCCTAAAATTACCTATTTGGTAGTATCTTAAACATTTTTATAAGACATATAACATATTGTCAATAACAGTTATATAGACATACCATTTCCATTATACACCACAATCAACCAAATACTAGTTGAGATTCGCACCAAATAACACATCTCATACTTCAATTAACACAAAACATATCTATAATACTTATAACATATATACCAAAAACCTTATTTACATGCCACTTATAACCGGATCAAAATAAACAATTAGTTACCAAATTAGTTGTCGGATAGTATGATCTCCAAAAGCAATCCAATCAATAGCTCGAATTCGATGATCTACAAGGAAGAAAAATAACACAACGTAAGCTTACGTAAAACTTAGTATGTTCATGATAAACTTAAACTTTAACTTACAGTAAATGATGAAACTTTAAACATATTACAAGATAATTCAATATCATGATCATGAGTTCGTTAATTATCTATACACATCACAAGTCTCACAAGATTAGTGAGTTCATGTAATGACCCGAACTTTACGGTTATTGAAAAAGTATATTTTCGGGTCTTCATTTCTGAAAAATGGATTAGTAAATATTTATTATAAATATTTACGAAGTTAAGTGAGTGGTTAATTAAAGTTTAATTAAGTGAATTTAACTTAATTAAGGATAATTGGATAAAAGGATTAAATTGAATAAAGTGTAAAGGTTTAATTATAGATTAATAAAAAAAAGAGGGGGACAAAATGACAAATATGCCATTTGATATAGTTGAGGCGGCAAATGCATAAAAATCTTTGATTTTTATGCATAAATATGTATTTATTATTATTATTTATTATGGTTTTATATTTTATATTTATTAATATTATTTCTATTAAATTGATATTATATTTTGAAATAAATTAAAGTAAAGACAAATGTATGAAAATAAAAAAAATATACATGTGTCATGATTATATTGGTACAATTGTTATATGTTTATTTAATTACTTTTTTATTTAAGTAAATAGATTTTTATTATAATAAAATATTAAATAAATAGAATAAAGAAAAGAATGACAAATGCATGGTGATATATGGATACATATGTATTAATAATGTACACATGTATAAAAGTATTATTTATTATATAAGTATATTATTATTGTTATTATATTATATTATAAGATTTTTATGTAATAAATATATTAAATTATGACAAGTGTCTGGATAAAAATGGATACAAATGCAAAATAAATATTTGATATTATTTAGATATTTATTAAGTTAACATATTATATATATATAAAAAGTAAAACAAAAGAAAAAGAAATGAAAAAGGATAGAAAAGAAGCAGAATGAAACGAAATAGAGAGCAAGGGAGGAAAAGAAAGAAAGGAAGAAAAGGGAAAATTGGGGGTTTGATGCTTGAAGCTTAAATAGGTAAGTCAATTTAGCCCTTTTTACTTAATTTTGATATTTTAGAAACTTTAAAATAAGGTTTTGATGAAATTAAGTTGATATATTGAAAGTTATTAGATTTTCAAATATTGTTCATGTTGAATAAAATGATGAATTAGGGATTAAATTGATAGAAATTCAAGTTAGAAGTGAAATAAGGATTGAATTGTAAAGTAATTCAAAAGTTTTATGCTTTAGGGACTAAATTGAAAGAATTTCAAAATTATGGTTTTATGCTGAAATTAGAGAGTTGAAATTAGTTTAAAGTGAAAATTGAATGAAAATATTGAGTTAAAGGTGAAAAATAAAAGTTAATCTCGGTTTGGGACCAAATTGGAATTTAGACAAAAGTTGAATAAAAATTGAAACATTCAATGTGAAAATTGTACTGTATTAATGATTATAAATTGTATTAATTTCGTAGCTAACGAGGTGCCGGAAAATCCTAGGTTAAGAAAGAAAAACACGAAGTCAACGAGGGTTAGCTTGGAAATCATGGTTTGTGTTTCTATACTCCGAAACTTATCTATTAGTTGTTGCATTTATTATTTCATGTATAAGGTATGTGAAATAAGGTGAGTATGTGATATCATAATGTTGAATTGAATGTGTGATTATTGGAAATGAATTGAAATGTATATTGTATTGAAAGTGAATTGCATGTAGATTGATATGGAAAAATGTAGTAAATTGAATTGAAATTAAATTGCAAATGAAATTGAAAATTTGAAAGTTCACTAAATACCCTATTAACTGTATCGGGCTAGTCGGATATAGTTGGCATGCCATAGAATTGGAAGTGTTCAGGGATATTCCGACTGTGTGTCGATGAGACACTATATGTGTCGACTACTGTGACTGTTCTGGATTCGTTCAGAAGAGGTACTCTGTGACAGCCCAAAATTGACCCTAGTCGGGAAGTGGTTTCGGGACTGCTAAACCGAGTCATCGAAATGTTCAAATGTGATATTTATTGTCTAGAATATGTAATTATGAATGTGTGAAAATTTCAAGCTTCGATTTAGTCGATTGCATGTGAGTTTTAGTAAATAGGACTTATGTGAGAAAATTTTGAAATGTGATAGGTCAAAGCATAAGGACCTATTAGTGCATGTTGAAAAAGGGGGGACTTGCATGTCAATTTCCCCCCCTCTATTAGTAGTGGCCGGCCATGACAAGCATGGTAGACCAAGTGTGATGGGCAAGAACATGTCATAAACATGTTGAGTTAGTGTTTCATGGGAAGTATGATAATATAAGGAGCATGGGCATAAAATAATGAAAGGGAATATGATGAAAACAAAAAAAAAAGTGTGTGGTTGTTTCCCCCCCCCCATTTTGTCGAAACTAGAAAGAAAAACAAAAAAAAAAGTGTTCATCCTTTGGTTCATCCTTGGCCAAAGAAAATTTTAAGGAGGAAGGAAGAAGAAAGGTTGAAGAGGTTCGGCCATGCATGTAACTAGGCTAAGGTATGTTTGATGATGTTCCATGAGATGCATGCATGTTTTAGTTGTTAGCTTGAGTTCTACCTAACCCATGGTCTAAATCTTGCTATGTGATGGAAATGACACTCGGCCATGGATGCATCATTCTTGGTTGATGTTTGATGTTGTGGTGATGAGGCATGAAGATGAGTTAAGTTTCGGCTAAGGTGGATTTGTGTTGATGTCATTTGCATGCTAAGTGTAAAGCTTTGTAATGATACATGTGATGGTGATTGATGACTCTTGGATTTTCTTTTTGACATTTTTGAGTTAGACATTAAGTTCTTTGTGTAACCCATGACCAAAATTGAATGGTATGGTGTCTTGATGCATTCGGCCATGGTAGAAAATAGATGTGAAATGGTAGTAAGGTGAAGTGCAAAATGATAGTATTTGATTACTAGTGTATATATGCGTATTAGCCGAGTTTTGAACTTGAAACAAGATGATATATAATCAATACAAGTAACCATACTTGTAGGAAGTATTAAGCATATAATCGGCCCCAACATAGACATGCATATTCGGCCATAGGAAGGAGATTGGTGTTGCATGTATTCGGTTAGAGGCAAGCATATTGATGCTTTTGTCTTGGCTTAGAAAATTCGGCCAAGGGGGAAAACTAGCTAAAATGTTGAGTTTGATTCATGATTTCCGTACATATGTGACTATAATGTCTAATGTATAAATATGGGCTAAGTGCCTTGTGTTCCTCTTTTCGATGCTCAAATGATTAAATCAATTTATTTGTTTAATTAAGCTCAAGAGCAAAGGGGAACTAAATCCGATAAAGGGAAGGAAAAAGTGGTCGAATAGCTATCGGAATCGTTCGACAACATCCGAGGTAAGTTCTTGAGTAAAAGAGCTTAAATTATGATTTGATGAGATCATGTTTTAAGCAAATCAAAATCATGCTCTTTGTGTGTGGCTATTGAGCCGAAATTGCAAGAATGATAAGTGTCTTGTGTTTGAGTTTTGCTAACGAAAACGAAATACGAATGTGCCATGATTTATTGTTAAATGTGCATGGTTATTTGAATGATGTCCGGGCTAAGTCCCGAAGGCTTTGTGCTAAGTGACCATATCCGGACTAAGACCCGAAGGCATTTGTGCGAGTTACTAAATCCGGGTTAAGTCCCGAAGGCATTTGTGCGAGTTACTAAATTCGGGTTAAGTCCCGAAGGCATTTGTGCGAGTTACTATAACCGGGCTATGTCCCGAAGGCATTTGAACGAGTAGCTATATCCGGTTAAATTTCGAAGGTACGTGATTTGGGAATGAATGATCTTGCTGTAAAAATTTCAGTTAATACGCTTGAAACATCCCAACATTGAGGTATGTTTCGTATGTGCTTTGAATTAGTTGAGCCCTTACAAATAAGTATTCGCTCAGTTGATAAATGAGCTACCGACCTTTGGCTAAGTTGATCTTTGTGTATGAATAAAAGGGTTGGTAATGTGAAGTAAGTATGATATTGAAAAATTGTGCATATGAAATTATCCGTTTAGCTACACGAATGCTATACTTTTGTTGTGCTGGAATCCCTTGCTCAAAACTTACTAAGCATAAATTGCTTACTCCGTCTCCTTGATTCTCTGTTTTATAGATTTTGGTTCTCCAGCTATCGGACTCGGGATTTTGAAGTCGAAGTCGCCCACACTATCAAAGCCCCCCCTTTTGGTACAATTTTGGTTGAGCTTCGAAATGGCATGTATAGGACTACCCTTTTGTTGTGGGTCATGGACCCTTTGGACTTGTATAGTTTTGGATAGCCATGCGAAAATGGCTTATATATGTTTGAGTATAATGTTATAATCATTTGGTATGGATATGCTTAACAAGGATTGGCCATGGGAATGGTTAATCACTATCATAAATTGTGCTATTTATGCTAAAAGGGCTAGTTGAATTATGGAAACTATGAAATAGGTAAAGTCTACCTTAAAGGCAGATGCTGACAGCAGCAGTGATGTAGATTTGGAAAATCACTAAAAATATTAGGAATGGAATTAAATAGTGAATAAATTATGTAAACGAACCTTGATGAATCTATTTTCATAGGAAAGTAACGAAACGGTCATATGGACAGTATGTTAAGAGATATTCAGGTTCTCGTGAGACAGGGCCAGAACGGTTTCTGGATTTCCTGTTCCGACTTTGGAAATTCATTATAAATTAACCAGAGACAATTAGGAGTCATGCCATATATTTATAGATTCCTCTCTGAGTCTAGTTTCTATAGAAACAAACGGCATCAGTATTGAAGCTCTGTGCAGGGAGATATCCAAGTCGTAATGCGCAAAGGTCAGTGTAGTCGATCCCTATAACATAGGAGACTTTTACTAATAAAATGTACTAATTGGCCCAACCAAAAATTCTAGAAAAAAATATGTAGATGGGAATATGAGTCTAGTTTCAGGGAAAATTTACGGAACTGGATTCTGAGTTTCTGAACTCAAGATATGATTTTTAAAGCGACTAGTACGCAGATTGGCAGTGTCTGGGAAATTTTTTTTATAAGTGGTTTAAAGTCTGTTAACACCTCGTGTTCGACTCCGGTGACGGTCTCGGGTTCGGGGTGTTACATACTCTGTACCTGACTGTTACTATTACCGTTACTGTTACTGTTGCCATTATGGTGTATTCCTGCGTTGGTCGATGAAACACTGTATATTATCCCCGGTGTGTGGGTTGGATCCGTGTATCCGTCCAGGTCCTAGTAATGTTAATAGGGGCAAATAAAGGTACTAAAAAAATTACTGCTACTGAATATTTGACTGTTACTGAATAAATAAATGACTGATACTGAATAATAATGATTAAATGATTGTTATTGAAAAATACTAATCTGTCATCGAATAATTAATTGTTACTGAGTAAAGGATCGCTACTAAACGAATAATCGTTACTGGATAACTAATTGTTATCAAATGACTAAATGTTACTGAAAGAAATTGATAAACTAATCGATACTGAAATATGTTTACTGATATTGAATAGTGAACAGAAACATAAGTAAGACATATAAATAGAGAATATTATTGTTGTGAATTAAATGAAAAAGTTAATCAAGTTATTAGATGATGAAGGTTAAATGAGGTGTAAAGAAATTACTTATGAAATGAATAAATGAATATTTATGATTATTATAGGATAATAAGTGTATGTTATGTTTTAAATGTAAGGATTATGGAAACACCATTGAGTTCATACTCAGCGTACGGTTTGATTCCGTGCGCAGGATAAGTTAAAGTCAGATCATTGAATCAGTATCCCAGGCCGACCCTGAACTCAATAAGGTAAAGTATATTAATTGTTGATAATGGCATGTACCTAGGATGTCTTAAGTGTGTTATATTGGATTGTGATTGTAATAGTGAAATAAGTACATTGGTAATTGATAATGATACATGATAAGTGTTTAAAGTTAAGTATTGGATAGTATATAAAATACGTTTGAAATGGTTTAGTATTGGTATTTGTATTGGTTGTGGATTAATATTTACAGGGTTGGATAATAACGTGTGAAAGGCTCATTATTGAGTCCACATGGCCTGGTACACGGGCGTGTGCCTTGGTTGCCATGGCCGTTTCTTAAAGTCAATTTAGTACACGGGCAGGTCACACAGACCTGTGTCATGGTCGTGTTTAAAAGTCAGTGTTGCACAGGGCTGAGGACACGGACGTGTCCCAAGCCACACGGGTATGTTAAATTAGCCACACGAGCGTGTGGTACTGTTCAAAAGAAGAAAATTTGAAATTGCAAGAACAATTTTCTAAGTTCCCAATCAAGCCTAGGTTTGTTTTATTTATACTTAATAAGTACGGTGGGTCCATTAAAGCTATGATTAGATATATATATATATAGTATTTCATTTATTTTGTTTTATTTGCAAATGCAGTGTAAGGATCGGTAATGCTCTATAACCCTATTCCTCTAACGGGACAGGGTTAGGGGTGTTACATTTAGTGGTATCAGAGATAACCAAGTTTAGCCGATTCTAAGATTAAGTTGAGTACAAAAAAGGAGTCTAGAGGTACATGCCATAATTAAGTCGAAATTGAGTCGAGATCAGATGCTGATATATTTGTTTGGTACTGTTTTATAGTTGAAAATGTTAGATGAAGAAATCGATGATATTGATTATGAAATGTAAACTGGAGACGAATAGTCTCGTGAATTGAATGGAAATTGAATCAATAATGTTAAGTATTAACTCAATGAATAATTGATTACTGAATGTTGACTGATGAAATGATAGAGAAAAGATGATATAAAATTATTTAGAATTATAACTGATGTTCTACAGTGAATAGAAGGAGCTGTATCTGTTACGATATCTACCCCTCTTGTTTCTCAATCGGTTCCTGAAGTGCTTCAAGGAACAGAGTTTGTCTGAACAAGTAAGTTATCTGTTGTTCCATAAATATAGTGTGGAAGAATTGAGAATTTCAGCTGAAAATGATCTTGAAAGAACTGAAATCTGGTTAGAGAATATTATCAGGATTGTCAATGAACTGTTCTTTCATTGATTAGATGTTAAAAAGGAATGATATTTCTGTTAAAAGATTCAGCTTATCAGTGGTGAAAAATATTGATTTATATTGTAATTAAGAAAGGGATATTTAGAAATTTTCCGAAACGAGTTCTGAAAGAAATATATAACAGTGAGAGATTTCTTGATCAGAGATGTAAAGAATTTCTGAAGCTTAAACAGAGTTATATGATTGTAACTGTATCCGAAGGGAATTTATTTGATTGAATAAATATTTTAGAGGATGTATTTTGACAGAGGCTGTATGGTACAAATTGTTTGAAGACGGTTTAAATAAGGACATAAGGCCAAAGAATGTAGAATAAAGAGTAAGATATGATTCTTTTGATTATTATCTTAGTGATTGCTTGAAGAAAGTTGAAAAAGATATTATTTAGATTTCAAGACTGAGTAACACAGCTACTAGAGGTAGATTACTTTGTAACTCCGTAAAATACGAGTGATAATCGAAGACAAAGGATTCACTATAAATCTGGAGAATGAACATCAGCCAGGGTATATTTTAATTGCATATAAGAAGATTTATCTCTACCAGATGTCATAACAGGTACTTTCTTCTTTATCGACACTAATATGATTATTTTAAATTGATATTGGTTTGACTATTCCTATGATTACATGAGTTCAGTATCTATTAAAGATTTGCCTGTTGAATTTGCTGAAATTTTTGGATTGAAGCATTAAATTTTTCGGATCAATATATATGGGTTGATAAGATCTGCAGGAACTATTTGATAATGATACTACTGTTTTCTGATCAATTTGATGTTATTACTGTTTGATGTGATTTCAAGAATGGAATGGTCAATTCTGCATGATATGGTGGTAAATTGTAAGCAAAAGTATATTATACTGCAAGGTTAAAATAATGAAATGTTTTGTTGAATCAGAGAAGATTGAACTAATTGTTTATTGTGATATTGAACATGCCAACACAGACATATGCCGGAAAGGGGTCATGGTATTTACCTTGCTTATGTATTGAATATTAAAGTATTTAAGTTAAGGTTTAAATCAGTGGCAATAGTGCGAGAGACTTCTGATGTGTTTCCGGACCGAACTATTGTTGATTGAAGAAGTTGAACGTGTTATATATTTTGTGACTGAGATGATAGTGAAAAATATATTTGAAATCAGAGATTTTCTAAAACTAGTCGGTTATTACAGAAAGATATGGAATTGGAATGATCTGACAGACGTTAGCAAGCTTATGATTAGTTGAAAGTTCAGTTAACTGAAGCACTAGTTCTGGTTTAGTCTGAAATCTGATGAAGAAACTTGTAATTTCCAGGGATAGCAGTGTTTTGATACAAGAAAGAGAATTAATGGTTTATGTTATAAAAAGTTAAAATCACATGAGAAGAATTATTTGATACATGATTTGGAAGTGGTAGCTATTGTCCATGCATTAGAAAGATCATGATTTGATAATTGATTATCATTCAGGAAAAGCAAATGGAGTTATATATACACAAAATAAAAAGTTTTGCTTTGTGTTATGACTTATGAACACTCAGCTGTTATCACTTGATGATGGTTCAATTTTAGTTGGGATAAAAGTTAAACTGATTTCTTTACAGCAGATCTGGAATAAGATTAATTATTAACCTTTTATTTTAACCTTTTATTATAATTATTAACATAATACTTTTAATTTAAACATATAAAATACATATTTTGACCCATTAACCGGTCAATAAGTGTAACACCCCTAACCCGTATCCAACACCGGGATAGGGCTCGAGGCATTACCAGAACTTACACTTTTAGTATACTAACTCGGGTCACAAAATTTCATTTGAATTTAAAACCTTTCAATCATGAACATCTCGTCCCTTGTATAGGCCTTCGAGACCTAGAACATATCGAAAGGCAATGCAGGACAAATACGGGCATGTTCGGTTAACCTTGGGCTCCTCAGAAAATTTTCCTTAACATAAAGGGACACACGCCCGTGTATCTTGGGGCACGCCCATGCTATTCAACTGTGGGCAACACTGACTTATCAACACGGCCATGGAACACGCTCGTGTTGCCTGCCCGTGGACAAAATTGTCATTTTAACATGGCCATGGTGCACGCCCGTGCGGCCTACCCGTGTACAACTTTGAGCTAAAATTCTAAATGCAGGGGACACACGGCCATAACACACGCCCATGGGAAAGAACCGTGTGTCCTACACGGCCTAGACACACGCCCGTGTGTCTAACCATGTGGACCTTAATAGGCTATTTTCCAAGCCTTTAGTCACCCCTTTCTACTACTTGTGCCTAATGGTTACCAAGTTTGAGAGAAAGCATGATTATACACTTGTAAATAATCTAAATGAAAATAGTTGTATAGAAACCTCATATCATTGATTTCATACATGAATGGTTATTTCCTATTAGTTTTATGGGTTCCCATATTACATTAATCCATCTAAAATTGGCTCATTCATGTGATTCATTGCCAATTGATAGTAACCCATCATTTGTAATTAAAACCATGCATAAAATCGTAGATCATAGCCTACTTAAATTAAGCTAATTTTCATGGCCATATATAAAGAGATAAACATATTTTTACATGCCTTTACTGGGCAAATCAAATGACACATATAACAAAATACTCAAAAATACTATACATGCCATTGAACAAAATAAACAGAGTCTTTATACCAAAGCTTGTTTAGTTAATAGTGTGTTGCTTCTCCCACCTGTCTTCCAATCCTTATGAGTCCTCGAGCTCTGTAAAACAGGGAAAAGAGAGGGGTAAGCATTTTCATGCTTAGTAAATTCAAATAACCGAAGAGTAAACATACCGAGTAATTAGCATACATCTATACTTAAATCATGAAATCATCCAATATGAAATGATTTCCTATCACATGCACTCAATCAATGAGTTAGTCACATAATCATGTATCATGTAATTTAACTAGATGAGCTCATCATTCAACATTTCATTCAGAAATGTATCCTACGTTAATCTCGTTGAGTTTCTAGGAAATCTCGATGGAATACCCATTATCCGTCAATTCACTCAAATGATCTTCCCATATATGCGCTCCCGCGAACCTCACATCATATGGCGGGATTACCAGTCCAGGCTAAATCCCCATTATATGAACTCATAAGGTGATGTCGAGATTACCAGTCTAGGCTAAATCCCTTATAACAACGAACAACCTTAATGAGCTCGGATCTGAGTTATCAGTCCAGGCTAAATTCAGATCCTAATCGGATTACCCATCCGGGCTAAATCCACAATGCACATATATTCTTCGGAAGGCTTGATCATTCAAGGAACACCTGTCCGGGTTAGATTCCTTTCCATACTCGAGATCACGGATTACCCGTCTGGGCTAAATCCTTACTGCAACACATGCAGGATCTCCTTTCACATGTAAAACATGGTTTATCCATCGAATTCCCTTTTAATCTCAACCGAGACGGTTATCAACAAGTCATTATCAAAGATGAATTTCATGCATTTTTCATGCCATTAATAATGCAATCATCATGCATTCATAAATCATACAAGCATGCATATTAGGGGTTTACTTTATATTATCCGAACTTACCTGGTAACAATTTTAGAGTTATGTTTCGGTTATTCCGAAACCTAGCGCTTACCTCGATTGGCCTCCGGAATTTGTTCCTCGGGGTCTATAACAACAAAATTAGATCATTAATATCCCACATTATACATTTTAAGTTTAATATCTGCCCCCGGTCCAAATAACCGTTTTGCCCCTAACCTTTGACATTTTTACAATTTGGTCCTTAGACTCATATAATGAAACACATGCAATCTCTATCTTACCCAAGCCTAACCAAACATTTTTCTCTCTTATGGAAACCCACATTTTTCATTATTTTCCTCATTTCTACCACACATTTACATCTTTTGCAAAATAGTCCCTATAAGGGTTTCTCATGAAAACCAACTTGGAAAATATGTTTAACACACATTTATCTTTTATATTCCTTCATAATCCATCAAAATACCAATAACTCATATATGGGTAAATTTGTTAACATGAACTCTAGCATGAAATATGGGTAGAAATGGAGAGAACAAGTTACCGGGATTTCAGAAATACAAAGAACATGAAAAATGAGGCTTGGGAGCACTTACTATTGAGCTTGAAAATTAAAGAAACCCTAGCTATGGTGTCCTCCAAATTTTGGCAGCTATGGGAAGAAGATGAGCATATTTTTGCTCCATTTTTCCCTTTTTATTTCATTAAAATGACAAACGACCAAAATGCCCTTATGCCCTTTCTTTACAATTTCATCCATGCAAGCCCATTTTTGTCCAAAAATTTAGAGTTTGGGAAAATTGATCTCCAAGACCTTCTAATTCATAAACTATAGCAATTTCATACGAATTGCTTCTAGAATCTGAGTTTTTCAATTTATTCAATTTAGTCCGTAATTTCCAATTGGACACCTTATACTTAGAATTTCTTCACAAAACTTTAACACATGCATATACTCATATTCTAGGCCTCATAATAATTAGAAAATAAATATTTTTGATGTCAAATTTGTGGTCCCGAAACTACTATTCCGACTAGGCCATATTTCGGGATATTACATTTCTCCCCCTTAGGGACTTTCGTCCTTGAAAGTCTTACCAGAAAACAGATTTGGATATTGGCTTCTCATGGTTTCTTTTGGCTCCCTGTGGCTTCTTCTACACCATGTCTATGCCATAAAACTTCTACAAGAGCTGCATCTTTATTTCTCAACTGTTTAACTTCACGAGCCAATATCTTAACTGGTTTTTCTCCATAGGTCATGTCCAGTCGAATTTCGATCTCAGTCGGCAAAATTACATGAGAGGGTCTGATCGGTATCTCCTTCACATGGATACATGGAACACATCATGAATCTTTTCCAGTTCGGGTGGTAACACCAAACAATAGGCTAATAGTCCAACTCTTTCGATGATCTCGTACGGTCCGATAAATCGTGGAATCAATTTACCTTTCCGACCAAATCTCAATACCTTTTTCCATGGAGATACTTTCAAGAATACTCTTTCTCCAACTTGAAACTCAATTTCTTTTCTTTTTAGATCAGCATAAGACTTTTGCCTATCTGATGCCGCTTTTAAACAATCCCGTATCATTTTAACTTTTTCTTCTGTTTCTTTAATCAGATCAACTCCATAAATCTGATTTTCCTTGAGTTCTGTCCAGTACAATGGAGTTCGACATTTCCTACCATACAAGGCCTCATATGGCACCATCTTCAAACTTGTTTGGTAACTATTGTTGTAGGCAAATTCTACCAATGGCAAATATTTTTCCCAACTACCCTGAAACTCAAGGATGCAACGACGCAACATGTCCTCGAGAATCTGAATCATCAACTCAGACTAACCATCGGTCTGAGGGTGAAAAGCTATGCTAAAGCTCAACTTTGTACCCAAAACTTCTTGTAACCTCTTTCAGAATCTCGAAGTGAACCTCGGGTCTCTGTCTGAAATAATCGACAGTGGTACTCCGTGCAGTCTTACTATCTCAGAAATGTACAAATCGACCAATCTATCAAGGGAATAATCCATCCTTACCGGGATAAAATGAGCCGACTTTGTCAGTTTGTCCATTATAACCCATATGGCATTTTTCTTTTTCGGAGTCATGGGTAATCCTGTCACGAAATCTATGGTAACTTTGTCCCACTTCCATTTGGGGACCATTACAGGCTGTAATAGACCTGAAGGCACTTGATGTTCATCTTTAACTTACTAACATACCAGGCATTTTGATACAAATTCAGAAACGTCTCTTTTCATGCCGTTCCACCAGTACATTTTCTTTAAATCGTTGTACATCTTGGTACTTCCTGGGTGAACTGGCAAACGACTGTTATGTACTTCTTGCAAAATCTTCCGAATAAGTTCATTGTTTTTGGGTACACAAACCCTATCTTTGAACATCAAAAATCCATCAAGACTAATTCGGAAATTGGTCTCAATACCGACTCACATTGAGCCCTTTTTGCTTGCAAGTCATCATCATTAAACTGAGCATCATGAATTTCCTGCAGAAATGTCGGCCTAGCCTCCAGCTCGGCTAGAACTGAACCATCATCAAGCAATGTCAAACAAGTATCCATGGCTCTCAAGGCATACAGGGATTTTCTACTTAATGCATCGGTATCCACATTTTTCATTCCCGGGTGATAGTTGATAATCAAATCATAATCTTTAATTAATTTTAACCATCTTCGCTGTCTCAAATTTAATTCTTTCTGAGTCATCAAGTATTTCAAACTCTTATGGTTTGTGAATTTATGACAAGTCTCACCATACAAATAATGTCTCCAAATTTTTAAGGAAAAAACAATAGCAGCAAGCACTAGGTCGTAGGTTGGATAACTTTTCTCATGAGGCTTCAATTGCCGTGAAGCATAGGCTATCACATTGCCATCTTGCATAAGCACACAACCCAATCCATTTAAGGATGCATCATTGTAGACCACAAATTCTTTTCCCGGTTCAGGTAGCACTAAAACAAGAGCTTCGGTCAGCAATGCCTTTAACTTTTCAAAACTTTGCTGACACTTTTTCGTCCATTCAAACTTAACGTCTTTCTGTAGCAGCTTCGTCATCGGAGTGGCTATCATGGAAAATCCTTTTACAAACCTTCGATAATAACCGACTAAGCCCAAAAAGCTTCTAACCTCAGTTACATTCTTAGGCGATTTCCATTCAACAATTGTAGAAATTTTACTTGGATCAACTCGGATGCCTTCACCTGAAACTATATGACCCAAAAATTCAACTTCCTGGAGCCAAAATTCACTCTTGCTAAACTTAGCATATAGTTGTTTTTCCCGCAAGGTCTGCAACACAATTTTTAGATGCTTCGCATGCTCCGTCTCATCTCTAGAGTAGATTAAAATGTCGTCAATAAACACAACGACAAACTTATCCAAATATAGCCGAAAGATCCTATTCATTAGATCCATAAACACGGCTGGTGCATTCGTCAGCCCAAACGGCATGACAAGAAATTCATAATGGTCATACCTTGTTCTGAAAGTTGTCCTGGGTACATCCGAGTCTTTAACTCGCAACTGATAATAGCCAGACCTCAAGTCTATCTTGGAGAATACGGTGGCTCCTCTCAATTGGTTAAACAAATCATCGATCCTTGGCAAAGGATACTTATTCTTGATAATCACCTTATTCAATTGTCGATAATCGATACATAACCTCATTTACCCATCTTTCTTCTTCATGAACAACACGGGGGCACCCCAAGGTGAAAAACTTGGCCTTGCGAATCCTTTATCCGTCAGCTCTTGCAACTGTGCCTTCAACTCTTTCAACGCAGTTGGTGCCATTCTATATGGAGCAATAGAAATTGGAGTCGTCCCTGGCATCAACTCAATACCAAACTCTATCTCCCTTTCAGGAGGTAGACCGAGTAATTCTCTCGAAAACACATCTGGATACTCACATTCTATCGGTACAGACTTAATCTTTAATGCAATTTACTTAGTGTTTATCACAAACACAAGGTAGGCTTCGTATCCTTTCCTCATATATCTCTGGGCAACCATTGTCGTGATTACAACCGGCGACAAACCCAATTCTTTTGATTTGACCCGTAGAACCTTACCATCTGAACATCTTAACTTAATATACTTACTACTGTAATTCACAGTTACATCATGAAGGGCTAACAAATTCATACCAAGTATTACATCAAATTCATCAAATGGTAACAACATAAGGTTAACCGGGAAACAACAACCTTGAATCGTCAAAGGACAATTCTTACAGACTTTATCAACTAGGGTTGATCTGCCTAGTGGATTTGACACTCTAATAATATCTTCCGTATGTTCAACAGGTATGTTCATACTAGACGCCAATCTCATGCAGATATATGAATTCGTCGACCCCGGGTCAATTAAAGCAACAACACTTATATTAAAAAGAAAGAAGGTACCCATAACAACATCAGAAGTAATGGTTTCCTCTCAAGCACATATCGTATACTTTCTTGCCAGGGCTCGAACCTCTAGTTTTGCAGCATCCTTCATCACAACTCGACTGCCACTAGCATTCCTAGGGTATTTCTGAGGTCTACCTTGAGGAATAGGAGTGCTCGATTTCTGGGTTACATCCACTCTTTTTTCAGCTCGTTCTGGGCAGTCTCTAAGGAAGTGATCAAGAGAACCACATCTGAAACACACACTGCTCTTCATTCGGCACTCACCGAAGTGAAATTTGTTACAGCGCTTACATTTCATTTTTTGATCATCTACACTTCCCACACTAGTCTCCATCGGGGAGGAAGACTTTTGACCTCGTCATTTAGAGATTCTCGATCTACCCGAATATCCCACTGACGAATTGGAGCGTTCATGCAGGCTCCTAGCTTTCTTTGTGGAGAACGAGAGTGTTTTACCACTAGACCTCTTGCTCACAACTCGAGCCTCTCTCTTAGCTTGTTTTCTTTTATTATTAAGTTTCTCAGCCTTCTTGGCTCAATCGGCCAATGCGGCAAACTCCCGTATTTCCAAGATCCCAATCAACAACTTGATGTCCTCATTCAGACCTTCCTCGAAGCGTTTACACATTTTTGATTCCGTTTGGACCTGCTCGGCTGTGTACTGACTTAGTCGTACGAACTCTCTTTCGTATTCCGCTATAGTCTTGTTACCTTGTTTGAGTTCCAGGAACTTTTTTCACTTCGAGTCCAAAAACCGTTGGCTAATATATTTCTTCCTAAACTCTACTTGGAAGAATTTCAAAGTAATATTTTCCTTCGGCACTACCGAGGATACGGTTTTCTACCAATTGTATGTAATGTCCTTCAAAAGGGACACAACACACTTTAAACATTCCTCGGGTGTGCATGACAAATCATCTAACACCCGTGTAGTATTTTCGAGCTAAAACTTGGCTCTTTCAGCGTCATCATCAACTTTAGCTCTGAATTTTTTAGCCCCATTCTTTCTAACTTATCTACAGGGGCTTTACCGATTCTCACCAGTGCCACACCTTCTAGCACATCCTCATCAGGTTGGTTAGGGGGCGGGGGTGGTCTTGGTATATTGGGGTGATTTCTTAGATAATCCCCAAACCATTCATCCATCATATCAAAGAAGGTAGCTTGGGCCTCTTTTCGGCCTTCTAACATCAGCCTTCTATGACTACTAGATACAACTCATTGTACGGAAGCTGAAGCATGGCTCTCGGCTCCCTTGGACTCATCTTGTGCTTGATTGGAAGACATTTACTATATTCGAAACAATTTAAACAATTAGGAGACGTTACACTATAAACATTTGAGTAATGGCATGTATACCAAACCTTTAACGTCCTCTACGGTAGTTCTAGAACCGACTAAATCGTAGCTCTAATACCAATAAATGTTACACCCCTAACCCTATCTAATACCGGACAGGGCTCGAGGTATTACCGGAACTTTACACTTTCAGTATACTAACTCGGGTCACAAAATTTCATTTGAATTTAAAACCTTTCAATCATGAACATCTCGTCCCTTGTATGGGCCTTCGAGACCTAGAACATATCGGAAGGCAATGCAGGACAAATATGGGCACGTTCGGTTAACCTTGGGCTCCTCAGAAAATTTTCCTTAACACAAGGGACACACGCCTGTGTATCTTGGAGCACGCCCATGCTATTCAACCGTGGGCAACACTGACTTATCAACACGGCCATAGAACACGCTCGTGCTAACTGCCCGTGGACAAAACTGTCATTTTAACATGGCCAGGGCGCACGCCTGTGTGGCCTACCCGTGTACAACTTTGAGCTAAAATTCTAAGTACAAGGGACACACAACCATAACACACGCCCATGGGAGAGAACCGTGTCCCACACGGCCTAGACACACGCCTGTGTGTTTAACCATGCAGACCTTAATAGGCTATTTTCCAAGCCTTTAGTCACCCCTTTCGACTACTTGTGCCTAATGGTTACCAAGTTTGAGAGAAAGCATGATTATACACTTGTAAATAATCTAAATGAAAATAGTTGTATGGAAACCTCATATCATTGGTTTCATACATAAATGGTTATTTCCTATTTAGTGTCATGGGTTCCCATATTACATTAATCCATCTGAAATTGGCTCATTCATGTAATTCATTGCCAATTAGTAACCCATCATTTTTAATTAAAACCATGCATAAAATCGTAGATCATAGCCTACTTAGATTAAGCCAATTTTCATGGCCATATACAAAGAGATAAACATATTTTTACATGCATTTACTGGGCAAATCAAATGACACATATAACAAAATACTCAAAAATACTATACATGCCATTGAACAAAATAAATAGAGTCTTTATACCAAAGCTTGTTTAGATAATAGTGTGTTGCTTCTTCCACCCGTCATCCAATTCTTATGAGTCCTCGAGCTTTGTAAAATAGGGAAAAGAGAGGGGTAAGCATTTTCATGCTTAGTAAGATCAAATCACCGAAGAGTAAACTTACCGAGTAAAACTTACCGAGTAATTAGCATACATCCATACTGAAATCATGAAATCATCCAATATGAAATGATTTCCTATCACATGCACTCAATCAATGAGTTAGTCACATAATCATGTATCATGTAATTTAACTAGATGAGCTCATCATTCAATATTTCATTCATACATGTATCCTACGTTAATCTCGTTGATTTTCTAGGAAATCTCAATGGAATACCCACTATCCGTCAATTCAATCAAATGATCTTGCCATATATGCGCTCTCGCGAACCTCACATCATATGGCGGGATTACTAGTCCTGGCTAAATCCCCCATTATATGAACTCATAAGGTGATGTCAGGATTGCCAGTCCAGGCTAAATCACTTATAATGATGAATGCCCTTAATGAGCTCGGATCTGAGTTACCAGTCCAGGCAAAATTTAGATCCTAATTGGATTACCCATCCGGGCTAAATCCAAAATGCACTCATATTCTTCGGGAGGCTTGATCATTCAACGGACACCCGTCGGGGTTAGATTCCTTTCCATACTTGAGATCACGGATTACCCGTTCGGGCTAAATCCTTATTGCAACACATGCAGGATCTCCTTTCACATGTAAAACATGGTTTATCCATCGAATTCCCTTTTAACCTCAACCGAGACGGTTGTCAACAAGTCATTATCAAATATGCATTTCATGCATTTTTCATGCCATTAATAATGCAATCATCATGCATTCATAAATCATACAATCATACATATTAGGGGTTTACTTTAAGTTATCCGAACTTACCTGGTAACAGTTTCAGAGTTATGTTTCGGTTATTCCGAAACCTTGCGTTTACCCTGATCGGCCTCCGGAATTTGTTCCTCGGGGTCTATAACAACAAAATTAGCTTATTAATACCCCACATTATACATTTCAAGTTTAATATCTACCCCTGGTCGAAATGACCGTTTTGCCCCTAACCTTTGACATTTTTACGATTTGGTCCCTAGGTTCGTATAATGAAACACATGCAATCTCTATCTTACCAAGCCTAACCAACCATTTTTCTCTCTTATGGAAACCCACATTTTTCATTATTTTCCTCATTTCTACCACACATTTACATCTTTTGCAAAATAGTCCCTATAAGGGTTTCTCATGAACACCAACTTGGAAAAGATGTTTAACACACATTTATCTTTCATATTCCTCCATAATCCATCAAAATACCAATAACTCATGCATGGGTAAATTTTTGAACATGAACCCTAGCATGAAATATGGGTAGAAATGGAGAGAACAAGCTACCGGGATTTCAAAAATACAAAGAACATGAAAAACGGGGCTTGGGAGCACTTACTATTGAGCTTGAAAATTGAAGAAACCCTAGCTATGGCGTCCTCCAAATTTAGGCAACTATGGGAAGAAGATGAGCATATATTTGCTCCATTTTTCCCTTTTTATTTCATTAAAATGACAAACGACCAAAATGCCCTTATGCCCTTTCTTTACAATTTCATCCATGCAAGCCCATTTTTGTCCAAAATTTAGAGTTTGGGCAAATTGATCTCCAAGACCTTCTAATTCATAAACTATAGCAATTTCATACGAATTGCTTCTAGAATCTGAGTTTTTCAATTTATTCAATTTAGTCCGTAATTTCCAATTGGACACCTTATACTTAGAATTTCTTCATAAAACTTTAACACATGCATATACTCATATTCTAGGCCTCATAATAATTATAAAATAAATATTTTTGATGTCGAATTTGTGGTCCCGAAACTATTATTCCGACTAGGCCCTATTTTGGGATGTTACAATAAGATTAATTAGAGTCAATTTATCACATAAGGCCTTCAATTCATACTTTTATATTCATTTGACACAATTAAACCTATAGCGATTAACTTTTGTAGTATTTATGGTTTAGTTATTTTTCTTTAATTAACTATCTAAATGTCAAAATTTATGAACCAAATTTTGTACACTTATATAATCAATCCATAAATATTTTATCGTAAATATTTTTATTAAATATTTACGGGCTCAATTTATAAAAATGAGGTCTCGATGCCTCATTTTCTAAAACCACTTGGCTTTAGAGACAAAACAATTGTACGTAAATATTCATTTAGTCACCAAAAATTATCAAAACAAAATTCAATATAATATAATATTAGACTCGTCAATGTTAAATAATAATATTTATGGATTCGCTCATTAGATTTGTGATATTGAAACAACTGTTTTCAATGCCACTGAAAAACAAGTTGTTACACTATACCCGACCCGATTTACCAAACCCAGTATAGGTTGTCACCATACTTAAATACTTAACAAGAATTTTACAACTGACAAAAACCATACTTCTTATTTATTTATTTATTTATTTTCTTTTCTAAGTCAAAAGATTTTAAAGGAGTTGTTTATTAAAATACAACAAATTCTCGAGAGTAGTATAAGATATTATAACTTAAAACTTTTTTAAAACCTACTTAATCATGGTGTAGAGTACTATTCACCATATTATAGCTAACATCCCTCTGGATGCATAATATCGCTCGACGAACCTCCACCTTGGCGCATTCTTGGCTTGGTCTCTCTTGGCGCACTAGTTCAATTCCAAGAACCCGCGTTATAAATATATGTCTCTAAGTTCAAGGAACCTAGATTGCCTTTAAACTATATTGCTGAATTGCTCGAATCAAGAATTTTGGACTTCCTTTTAGGCATTGGTGGATACTTTTCTGATTCCTTGCATATAACTATATGCCAACCTTTGCACTTGACCCCTTTATACACATTCCGGTCGATTGGTGGTGTAACGCCCCGCACCCGAGACCATTGCCGGAGTCGAACACGAGGTGTTAACGAACTTAATTCATTTATTTACACAGTTCATTTTAAAATTTCCAGACAAGCTGGCTAACTGCGTCACTGTCACCTTAAAAATCATATCTCGAGTTCCAAAACTCAAAAAATGATTCCGTGAATTTTCCCTGAAACTAGACTCATGTATCCATCTAAATATTTTTTTCTAGAATATTTTGTTGGGCCAATTAGTACAGTTTATTAGTTAAATTCTCCCCTGTTTCAGGGTTCGACTACTCTGACCTTCATACATTACGACTTAGATATCTCCCTGTACAGGGCTTCAATACATATTCCGTTTGTTTCTAATGAAACTAGACTCAAAAATAAATCTATAAATATAAAGCATGACTTCTAATTATTTCTGGTTAATTTATGGTAAATTTCCAAAGTCGGAACAGGGGATCCAGTAACCGTTCTGGCCCTATTTCACAAAAACTTAAACATCTCATAAAATACGGCTCATATGGTCGTTTTGCTTCTTTCATATGAAAATAGACTCATCAAGGTTCGATTACATAATTTATTCATTATTTAATTACATTCATAATATTTTTAGTGAATTTTCAAACTCACATCACTGCTGCTGTTAGCATCTATTTTAAGGTAAATTTCACCTATTTCATAGTTTCCATGATTCAACTAGCCATTTGACATACATAGCACCAAATATGATCGTGATTAACCATTCCAATGGCTAATCATTGCCAAGCATTTCCACACCTCTCAATAACCATATATATACAAAATGATTTTAATACTATGCTCAAAATATTTAAGCCATTTTCGCATGGCTATCCGAATATATACACATTACCAAAGGTACTTGATTAACAACAAAGGTTAGTCCTATACATGCCATTATCAACGTTTAACTAAAAGAGTACCAAAAGGGCTTAGATAGTGTGGACGACTTCGACTTTGACAATCCCGAGTCTGATAGCTGACGAACAAAAATCTATAAAACAGAGAATTAAAGAAACGGAATAAGCATTTAATGCTTAGTAAGTTTTGAGTAACGAAATTATTTATGACTAAAGTATAGCGTTCATATGACTAAATGAATAATTTCATATATGCACATTCTCAAAATCATAATTTCTTCACGCTTCAACCAATATATTCATACACAGGGTATCAAACCTAACTAGAGGCCGGAAGCTCGTTAATCAATTGAGCGAGTACTATTTGAAAGGAATCAACCTTTCCGATGCATATACGAAACATACCTTATCGTTTGTATTTTATGAGCGTATTAATTGAAATTATTACAGCAAGATCGCTCGCTTCCAAACCCAAGTATCTTCGGGATTTAGCCGGATATAGCAACTCGCACAAATGCCTTCGGGTCTTAGCCCGGATATAGTCACTAGCATGAATGCCTTCGGGACTTAGCCCGGATATAGTCACTAGCACAAATGCCTTCGGGACTTAGCCTGGGTATAGCAACTACTCGCACAAATGCCTTCAAGACTTAGCCCGGATATAGTAACTTGCACAAATGCCTTTGGGACTTAGCCCGGATATCATCCGAATAATCAAGCACATATACCAATAAATCATGACACATCCATATTTCATTATCATAACTAGAATTCAAACACAAGACGCTTATCAACCATTACCATTTTCGGCTCAATAGCCACATACAAATAGCATGATTTTGATTTGCTTTATAACATGATCTCTATACACATTTGGCTACCCGTCATAGGTATAAACTAATCACCTCAATATACAATTCAAGTAGAATCATTATATCACCGTTTATTTGTTATACTTATATATCATGACTTAATCAAATCATAAACTAAGTTTCATTACTCGAAAACTTACCTCGGATGTTGTCAAACGATTTCAACGGCTATTCGATCACGTTTTCCTTTCCCTTATCCAACTTTGATCCTCTAAGCTCTTGAGCTAAATCAAACAATTTACTTCCCAATCAAACACAATCACACGGCATCCATATACATTTTAGAACCATTCTTAACATATTTACTACTCATTTACAAACAAAATACTCATATCACATTTATAAAACTACAAGCCGAATATACCTATGTGTGACCATCCCAATTTAATCGATTTCTTGTTTTATGCACTACCACATATTCACACACATATATATATTATGCCATTTACTCATAAACCCCATTATGCCGAATATTCATTAACCAATAGTCACACACACTACTTATGTACAAAAATTTATCCACCCTAGCCTATAGTTCATTCGGCCATTCATCACTCAACCAAACAAAATTTCATAGCAAACTCCTATGACCAAGCACACACATATACTTACATCCCAATACTCATAACATTCAAAATCACATTTTAAGTAAATTATCTTAAACAATGCCGAATCCTTAAGTGATTAAACATCAAATTTTACTCAATTCCCAAACATATAAACAACATTTATTCATGACATCAAGCATATTCATTTCGGCTATTACACATATATACACTAGCAATCAAATATTAACATTTGCACTTCACCTTAATAGCTAGCTTAGCAAACCTTAATTTAACATATAATTGTTCATAACACAATTAAAGCATCCTCTCCATTCCATCAATTCAAAACACATACATTGCCCAATAATATCCAAAATCATATTCGGCCTTAGTACTCAACTTGCTAGCCGATTTTTCTCCATCTAGCAACTAATGCACATATGTGCTCATTTGTTAGACTCTACTTCACCTAACTACCAATTTTTTTCTTTTCATCCAAATAACATGAACAACAACCATTTCTTGAACATTTTCTCTTAACCGATTACTCATGTTACCAACAAGATTCAAAATTTGGACATGGGCTAAGCAAGGAGCTTAATGACTAACTCAAAAAAAATGCTAGAAATCCAAGAATCATCCTTGAACTTACCTTGATTTAGCTAACCACCATAGCTGAATTTTTCCAAGCTTGTTCTCTCCTAGTCACGGCAATGAGGAGCAAAGATGAAAACTTTGGTTTCTCCTCCCATTTACCACATGTTTTATTATTCTTAATTCCTTATTTTATTTTGTAAACTAATAATGCTAATAGAAAATACATATTATCATCAATGACCCATACCATGGCCGGCCACTACTTATTATAAATGGAAATTTGACATGCAAACCCATCATTTTTATAACACGCATTAATAGGTCCTTATAGATTAACCTATCACCTTTTAAAAGTGTCACACATAAGTCCTATTAATTAAATTCACATGCAATCAACTAAATCGAAGCTTAAAACTTTCACACATTCATATTCACATATTTTAGACAATAAATATCATATTCAAATCCTTCGGTGACTCGATTTAGCGGTCCCGAAACCACTTTCCGACTAGGGTCAATTTAGGGCTGTCACAGGTGGATTGCAGACTTTACACCATATTGCGGATCATATTTTACAATCTCTTTGAATATAGAAGTTAGATACATTTATCAGAATGATATACATACAGATTCTTAGACTGGCTTTGGCGACTGTTAAAAGGTCAGTCAATACGTATCATTAAGTAGATCCAGACAACGAACTTATTGCGATGAATGCAATATTTTAGAACATCCATTACAATCCCAGATAACTTCTACATGATGTGAGAATTCTCAGGTTTGGCAGACACTTACACTACCCGTAATTCCAAATATGCCAAGTGTAACACTCCTTACCCGTATCTTATGCTGGGACAGGGTACGAGGCATTACTGGACTTAAACTCATGCATACAAACATTTTTGGGTCATAAAATTTCGCTCAAATTTAAAACTTTCAACCTTCCTCTTAACGTCCCTAATATGGACCTACGAGGCCCAAAACATGCTTTGGTAATGGTTCGGGAATAAACCGAAAACTTTAGAAAACTTTGAAAACTTTTAATGCAAATAGGGGCACACGCCCGTGTGGAAGGGCATGCCCATGTGTCCTCTTAACATGGCCATGTTGAAGGTCCGTGTAGCTCACACGGCCTGAACGTATCGGGACACGCCCTTGTCCCTAGCCTTCATGGATTTATTTCTCAATTCGAACCTACAGGGGTTTTCACATGGCCTGGCACACACGGCATGACACGCCCATGTCCCTCACACGGCATGACACGCACATGTCCCTCACACGGCCATGACACGCCCGTGTACTAAACCTTGACATTCTATTTCTGACATCATCAACTATTTAGGGGCACACGGCCAAGGCACACCCGTGTGCTGGGATGTGTGGCGAATTTAATTTCGCATTTAAGGTGCAGACTTCATACGACTTGGGCACACGCCCGTGTGCTATGGCCGTGTTCTCCACACGGTTGAGACATACAGTCGTGTCTCTGCCTGTATGGTTACTACTGGACATTCTGTTTTGCCAAATTTAAGTGCAGGGGACGCACGAACGGGCCACACACCCATTGGGCAGACCGTGTGTCACATACGGTCTAGACACATGTCTGTGTATCTACTCGTGTGGACAAAAACAAGGTTATTTACCAAGCCTTTTTGTCACCCTTACACCAACCTAAAAAGCATCAAAGAATACCAATATCACAAAGACATGTGACCATATCAGCCAATACCAAGGCATCCACACATCATTTCCTAGCTACTTTTAATAACATACAACATCTTCTACTTATCAACACAAACCATGCAACAACCACATCCATGAAAATTCTCATCAAATACATTTAACAATAATCAATATTAGCCAACATCAATGGCATATAGAAAATGAATATCACATCAACATGAGCCAACATTCATGGCTAAACCAACATGACACTTAACAAAAAGACCAAGTCCTTATACATGCCATACTCAAAATGATAAATCTAAATATACCCAATTGTTCCGATTAATAGTGTGATCGAGCCTCCAACATCCTTTGATCCTCGAGCTAGCTTGGCGATGCTATAAGAAAATGGAAAAGAAAGGGAGTAAGCACAAAGCTTAGTAAGTTACATATAAATAATTGGCAACACTTTACAAAGTAATATCATACTCATAACATATTATACACTTGCACAAGATTCTCGAATGACCATAGACATAACTTACTCATTTTCATCCTTACTACTCATGTACACAACCCGAGCTTATTCTCATGAGTTTCGTGTAAGTACCTGTACCACTTGCAACATAATCATAACTTTTCTCAATCATGACATAATCTTTAAATCACTTGTTAAACCAGTTGGAATACTAAAAGATACCTGATAAGCCTTGTACAAAAGGGTAAAATGTCGATGCCATGTCTCAAACATGGTCTTACACTGCCTTACATATTGAGGCCAATGCCATGTCCCAGACATGATCTTACACTAGCTCTCATAACAATGCCGATGCCATATTCCAAACACGGTCTTACACTGGCTCATATATTGAGGCCGATGCCATGTCCCAGACATGGTTTTACACTAACTCTCATAACAATACCGATGTCATGTTCCAAACATGGTCTTACATTGGCTCACATATTGAGGCAGATGCCATGTCCCAGACATGGTCTTACACTAGCCTACAAATAACCCTAGTATCATGGCATGGACATCCGATCTATTCCTATAGTTCAACCGGGAGTTTTACCACATCAAGTCCCGTCATGCATATTCATAACAAAAATCGCACATTCCATTCGATAACAATTATTCAATACCTAATAACAATAGAATGGTGAAATTTACGTGCAACTTACCTCGGTATACAAAAATATGGGCGACTAGTTTGATTTAATCCACTAGCTTGGTTTTCCTCCAGTCTAGGTTCGGATTCCGTATTTCTTGATCTGTAATGACAACATTTATTTATTTAACCATCACATAAATCAAGATATTCCAAAATTCCTACTTTGGCAAAATGACTGTTTTGCCCCTAAACTTTTACATTTTTACAATTTAGTCTCTAGGCTCATAAAATAATTTTCATCGAATTTATTCATTAACCAAGCCTAGCCGAATATACTTTAAGCCTATATCATCTCACAATTTCAATTGTTTCACACCTTTACCACCCATTTTATAACTTTTACAAAATGATCCCTTTTTGGGGTTTTTCATGAAAGCCTCTTCACAAAAGTTGTTTATTTAACAACCATAATTCATTTTATTCCTTAAAAATTTAGCAAACAACATGAGTTCTCAAATGGCAACACCCTAGACTCTTAACCATTTTGTAAAATAGTCTCCCTATTAGTTAGTTTATACTACAAGGGTCCCAAAAATACAAAAAATCATTAAGAAAGACCATCAAAATCACTTACTTGTAAAGAAACCAAGTGGCTAAAATTTTCAAGCTTTAAAAACCCCTTTTTGCTATAATTTTCGATGGTAAAGAGAAGGAATGAAAAAGATGATAGCTAGTCATTTAGGTCTATTATTTTATTATCAATTAAGTCACCTAACATTTGACCATCCCTTGAATTAAGACTCCATGTCCAGCCACTAATATTTTATTGGTCTATTTACTCAATAAGGACCCCTAATTTAATGTTCCATAGCTATTTGACACCTTTAACTAGTAGAACAAAACTTCGTACTTTATGCGATTTAGTCCTTTTTCAAAATTAAGCATGCAATCACTGAAATTAATTCACCAAAAATTTTAAACACTCATACAATCATGCTATAACACATAAAATAATATAAAAAAATTCTCCGGCCTCGAATTTGGGGTTCCAAAACCACTATTCTGACTAGGCCCAAAATCGGGTTGTTACACCAAGTTCCATGTCATGACGGGTTACTATGGTGGATTCATCAGTCGGGTACATTGTCGAGAACTCTTTCAGAAAATGCCTTAAAGGCATACCTAGATCTCATCACCAAGGCAGATTGACAACTCGCCACTTAGACATTACAAAATTCACCACACAGGCTTTCCAAATAACTTGCCACAAAGGCTTTTCAGATAATTTCGCCACTACAGCTTTCCATGTAACACCCTATACCCAGTCTGGTCGCCAAGCCCGAATATCAAGATGCCACACCACCTTCTAATGCCATACACAACAAGTAAATGCTCATTCTAAAAGAATCGTCTTTCATATTATCAATTGTATAGGTTTTAAGTCAATCATAATATTTAATTATCATCGTTACATGGTAAACATACATCAAATAGTCTTGTAATAATAATTAAACATGCATAAGTACATTTAGCAAAATTTTAAAACCAACCACATAGGTATCGATACTCGTAGAGTGGTATTGATAATTCTCTCAAGTGGTATCTATACTGCTTGGAAAATCCATTCCAAATTAACTTAATATTTCTCTTCTTAAAAACCTAACTTTAAAAAAATATTGGTACCACTAAAAAAGTATCGATAATTTTACCCTGAGTATCGATACTCATGGCAAAATATCGAGATACCAACTAGCAAAATTCCTACACTTCAAAAATTATAGAAGTATTATTTTTAAATTCCTAATATTGATACCTCTATTCCAAACCTTAAAAACACAACATAGATCATCACATAGATCATTCCAAACTAATTCAAAACATCATGCATCAAATACCACATAAATTTAGCACCAAAATGTCTCAAATATCATCTTAACATCATATTTTCAAGTCCATAATTTCCAAGTATAATAGTCATGCAAACAACTAAAAAAAATCATATCAAAGCCAACATAACATCTACCACATTGCCTTTTATTCCCAAAACAAAAATAATCAAATAACACCTACTAATAGCAACTAAAGTTTCTGGCTTGGACCACCCTTCAAGACCACACTACTCACATCGGCACTACTTATCTACACTGATTTTAATAAAGGAGTGGGTGAGCTTCACCAACTCAGTGAATGCTCAGAAATAACCACAATGTGCATAGAATATCAAAGGTTAATCAATAGCATACTACAACACGCTCACAAATTCTAGTCAAGTCAAAATATCATATTCACGTTTCATTAAATCATAAAACTAACATATACTCCTACCTACAATAACACTCAACTCGCTTATATATAATTCATAATTCATCAAGACTAAACAACATATACATGCTTTAATAACCCACAAGTCTAGTTGATATATTCACTTGCATTCACAAGTTAAATCGAAACAATCCAAACCACAATTACATACACAATTTACTATAAGAACATAATAATATTTTCAGGAAACTTAAGTCGACTCATTTAACATATTATTCGCATGTTTTTGCATCCATCTCATATTGTATTATTACAACATATAAGATCACATTTAAATGATAATTTGCATAGCAGCCACATACTCATTTAGGCATACATCACATTACACATATATACATTTTAAAGGTAATTTGGCACTTGAGGCTATGAAACATAAAAGTGGGCTCTATCACCACACATCGGATACACGAATCTCAAACACACCAAATGACTCATAGAGTTGAATATATCCCAAAAGTGAAGCATAAAGCTAATACTCTCCAACGCACCAAATGACTCATACATTCAAACATATCCCAAAAGTGAAGCATAAAGCTAACACTCTCCTACACACCAAACATGTCCCATTGAATGGAGCTTAGCTCACATTCCCTTATCTCCCCAACATGTTCCAGGGCCTCAACGCCCAAATCACAGAACACATATAGATGAGTAATCACAATCCTATGGCATGCCAACTATATCCAACGGTCTTATAAGGTCATAAGGCCAAAATATCCACAATTACACAATTTTAATTACTAATTTAATGCACATCATCTCTGTTCATATTCATCAATTCACATCACAAACATGTACAAAATACATACTTATCGAATTCACATTTAATTGCACTTAAAGTGTCACAAAAATGCTCATTGAGCCATCACGTATCCAACCACATATGAGTGCATTAAAATCAGTTTATCACATACATAACACTTTACATTAGCATCACATTTCATAATTCAACACATACATACTTACTGGTTTTTGCACACTTTCACTGCATATTTATATTGCTACAACATCTTCACTATTATGCCCACAATACAATATAATTCACAATAGTCATCGCACATATCTCATATCACAATATCGCATCATAATAATCAATCCAAAAATATTCTCATAATCACATAATTTACCAAAAATAAAACAAGGGAAATAGCAAGTTTACACACAGAACTTAGGATAGGGGTTTAGGCTATTCCTAAGCTCCCAATTAACACTATGAATTGTGTCTACTAACAGTGATTCCAAACAGTCAACGATTATGCTTTCGTCGAAAAGTCGAAAGCTTAAACTAGCTTTTCCTTGCCTTTTGCCTTGCTTGAAGAAGGTTCTAACAAATCTGAAGCTTCAGCACAATATTTTACACAACAGTACAGTCAAAAATCAGCTAAGGACTCACCATAAGCAATAAAAAAAACAGAAGCCTAAGTTATGTTTTCATGTAGCCGAAAACTTTAACATAACCAACTTGAAATCCAAATATCTCGGTCTACACTTAATCTTTTCGCATAAACAAGATTCATTCATCTAATTATTCGTCAATGACTAATTTTCAACCTTTAAACTACACAAAACTACTCAATTCATGGTATCGACTTTTTCGACATGTTCATGGGAATTTTAACGAAAATTCATTAAAACTCAAGAAATCTTTAAGGAAACTTCAAAATAAGTTTAGAAACCTTAAAATCATGTCAAAACTAATTGAAAGACACTTTGAAACCACATTTTTACTCAAAATCTCGAAATCCACCATTAACAACCCAAATTTTGGCTTTTATTTAAAACATACGATTTAATGGTTAAAATTTCAGTTTAAAGGATCAAATAGCATCTAAAACTAACATGGAATCGAATCGTTACCTTAGTTGACGAAAAACCAAGCATCTGAATGAAAACTCGAAAGACCCGAAAGCTTGACAATGGAGAAAACTATGGTGTTTTGGGTGTTTTTCTTAACTTCTATGGAGGTTTATGACTAGAAGGATGAAGAAAATCAATAGAATTAAGGTTTGCAAACAAAAAGTGAAAGAGAGAAGCTTGGGAAGCGAGGGATGACACAATAAAAAAGATAGAGAAAACTAATGTGGGTTTTGTGAATATAAAAGGTGGGAAATAGGATGAAAATTAAAATTTGGTTTAATTGCCTCTTAAAAAATCTATGTTTTGACCCTTTTACAAATCAGTCCAATTTTCAAAATTGAAGGTCTTTAAAACTCATTTTCAAAAATTTATTTAATTTTCTAAAAACCATAATAAAAAACATTATCAATATATCATGTTACAAAATTCTGAACACTCTAAGGCTAAAATCCCTAAAATACCCTTAAAAATCTTAGGCCCTATTTTTAAAACTCTCTACTATTCATAATTATAGAAATTTTACACCAATTTTAGAATTTATACACTTTAGTCCCTATGTTCGAAAACTAGCAATTAAACTTCATAAAGTAGTTCTTTTTCACTTCTAAGCTTAAAATTTAACAATTTAGTACCAATTTCTTCAAACATTCAACAATGAAAAATTGTATAAACTTTATTTATTTTTTCAAATTGGTACATGGCTAGCTAAATCATGTTCCCACGACCTCAAAAACATAAAAATTTCAAGAAAAACACGAATACATACTAAATTGAAGGACCGACAGTTAAAACTCCAAAACCTTATTTTCTTCTTTCTTATTTGGTGATGAAGAAAATGAAAAGAAGAAATGTTTTGTTTTGTTTATTTTATTTTATTTTATCTTTTATACTTAATTTCTTATATATTTAATCTTAATTAATTTAACTAACTTTACATAATCAACCTTAAGCATAACTAACTAATTTGGTGGATTACAATTTTCATCCACCATCGATTGGCTACATATTAGTGGTCTAATTGTTTAGCCCTTCAGTTAATTAAAAGTCCTTAGCAATGAACTTTTACAACTTTTATGATATAGTCCATATACGTTAATTAACTATCAATTTTACTAAAATAAGGTATCAAACTTTGATTAACATTTATACTAACCTCGTAAATATTAAATAATATTTTTTACAGGATTGAACATAAGAAATGGGGTTTCGAAACCACCATTTTTGACACACTGACAGACAGGTTATTATAGTGTCACATTTATTGTTAAAGCAACTACAATAACCTATATTCAATTTATACTATTAAATGATCAAATCCAATTCATTCATACATATCATACAAAATACCACAGTTTTTGAGTCTCGTCCGAGCTTACGAAAGCTTTAAAACTAACTTGAGGTTGAAATAGAACCAAATTGTAAGAATTTCAAAAATATCGAGTTGACGTCGTGACGTCAGGGAGTTTCTCATCATGATGCAACATATTGTCAAGCCTCATCCCAACAACCAAAGTTCGGCATCGCACCATGTTGTGGCATTGAAATCTCATTATGATGATCACTGTTCGACATCGCGACATGACATTCTATTTTTAAAAGGGTAAGTTTTAGGTACTTGATTGCAATGCCTAAAACCTTTCAAATTTACCAACACATATTATCAACAAAATCTATATACCTATGTATAATGAACCAATTATACAAGCATACCATCACCCATTTTAACAATTTCAATTGAATTTGCTAATAATTTGTCGAAATATTTCATTTAACTAATTAACATTTACAAAAAATGTATATGAACATAGAACTGATTATGATACCACAAATCATGTCAAGTTATAGTTTTAACATTCACATACTTTAGCAAATAACCAAATCAAAATACTAATTTCGACTCAACCTAGGTACATGTCATATAAGCAACAAAAGAAACTATACACATGTTCGAGACCTCCATATACTATGGTAATGAGTCGACTGGAACAGAAGCACCACCGCTCATTGGTGGGGGAGCTGACTGAGGTCTCCATATACTATGGTAATCATGTGATGCCCGTAGGAAGTCAAATAGAAGATTCAAATTCTATTTGACCGTTCTAGGACAATGTTGTCTTTCACTATCACATGGGCCATAGGGAAATAGAAATTGTCTGTCTAGCTTTCAAGACGAATCTCTTTCTATACGCAATTTCGATAAGAGTCTAGCCAGCTCGTCTCTGCAATACTGTATAGATATGTGTACCATACCGAAGACGAATTTCCTGGCGAAATATCTCAACCGGCTGCTATTATTCAACAAATTATGGACTGGCTGAAATTAATAAATTACCATGGTTGCCGCCGGCTAATAGGGCGAGCAGCGTAATGGAGTCCCCCGGACGGACGACGTGAGTGAGAGCCCAGACCATAGCGGCTTTAGAGACTTCTCTCTCGGCTTTAACGGCGACGAAAACGTTGTCCGAGAGGCTTTCCTTTCTGCTTTACTGTGGTTTACCCATAACCATCAGCGGAAAGGATTACGTAAAAGGCCAAACCAACCCAGGTACATCACAAGTAGATAGGGTTGGAGCAGCAGATCCTATAGAAACAAAGACAAAGCCTGTGGAAATAGAGGCCCTCGAGCCGAATTTCTTTACCGAGTTCCCTCTCGGCTGACACGCTGCTCGGGATCAGCGCGAATGGCGGTGAAGCTGCGATTTCACTACGATCTTGTACATGCAAGCCGTGAGCTGTCTTCTCGCCAGGGGCCCAGGAAAGGACTATTCCCACTAACTAGCGCTTCGCCCCTTCTTATCTTATGCGGGAGGCAGATTCTTGCTACTCCCATGTGCTGCTACCTAAGAGAAGATAGCGACTATCAGCTTACTACTGGAACGTAATAGTAGAATCGCTAGCCTGCTTCACCCCTCTCGCTAACTTACTACCTCCGGCAGAAAAAAAGGCTATCTGTCAGGCAAGAAATCCACATTGACCGACAAGAATGTCTCAACCCAGTCTAGAATCGTCGATTTTGGCCTGATCTACTGATTGACAACCAGCCTGACTTTCTAAGAAAAAGTCCCTTAGGGAATGGTCTTATCTGGCTTTAGACTCCTTTCAACGACACAAGGGACAAGGTTATGAAAGAGTTTGCCTAAGAAGCTGAAGGGCCCATGCCGCAGCACAGCGCTAAAAGCCTTTCTACTCACCGCCCATCTTCCATGGGATGGCTGGCTTCGTCTTCACTTTCAAGCTGGAAAACCTGGAACAGAACATCAGTTGACAACCTTTAGCTTCTACTACAACAACAATAGCCCTATCCTTCCTACTTAACCACTTAACGGCAGCTAAAGAGTGTGACACTCGAATCCAATCTTCTAAGGAGTAAAAATATTACCCTTCTTCGCTTCACTGAACAAGATTCAATCTCGGGACAGGCTCCGTGGATCCTTTAAAGAAGAATAAAAAACAGCCGAAGAATCAACTACAAGACTGGTCTATGATCGATCAGTAGATCGGGTACAACTTGACCTTACCCGCTTCCAGGCGCAACTAAAGACGTGACGTTTGAATCCCACCTTCCATGGGGCGGGCTTCAAACTCCCCTTCTCAAGATAAGTCCCGGAACTGACGTACCGTACCTTGTCAACCTTTAATATTTTACAAAACGATAATATCGGCACTCAAATCAATAGGAAAAATTTTGATTGTCACAACCCGGTCTTCAGGTCTTCTTTCAGAACCTAATGCCCTTTACGACAGGCGCTAACCGCTTTCTACTAGCTAAAGCAGCTCGGCTTGAACCCTTCTTATGGGATCGGCTTACCTCACTTTCAAGCATCCACTGGATCAGAGATCTTTCTTCCTTCCCTCACCTGTCCCACGTGCTCTAATCCTCTGAGCTACAGGCCCCACCTCGTCTCCACTGGATCTGTTCCCAGGAATACCCTAAAAAAAAAGAACCTTACCTCTCCCCAGCCATTTCGGGTTAAGAAGATGTGAAAGCGCCTTTCTCTCTATAAGAACGGTGCGTTCCGAGGTGTGAAGTGGGAGAGAGAGGGTTTCATAATTGGTGTTTTGAGTTGTCGTTTTGAGTGGTGGTATAAATGGGGCTTTGTAGGCCCCATTGCCTTGTTGTTGTGTAGTTTTTCTTTTCGAGTGTTGGAGCTTGGGATTTCCTTAAGCGAGTTCAAGGAAGTGACGTGAAGGTAGCCCCACGGAGCGGTAAGGAGCTGACGAGATAAAGGTGTCTCCACTTTGGTAGTGGGGGATCACTCTGGGCTAAGATAGTCTCTTAAGTACTAGCGTAGCGGGAGAGCAAATAGAAATGAACCTTAGATAAAGTCTTAGTTCCCTCCTACCAAGAACTACTAGAGCTCTCTATGCGAGGAAAAGGGTACATATAGGTGGATTGACGCATCTGAGCAGGCAGGGAATACTTAGTGCTTGGAATATGAATGCTGTGAGGCTTGGGCGAGAGAACAGGTCTAGGAGGCCTAGATATTGCATCATGTGAAAGCAGCGCTAAAATACCCATAAGAGCTGTAAACAAGTGAGATAGGCAAAAAGGGGGGCATTTCTCAGCAAGCAAAAGGGCTAAAGTGCCTTCTACCTTCTCTATTGGCAACCACTAAGACTGAGTCTTTCTCTTTGGATGATGCCAGCAGAGGCAATTTGGGAAGTAGAAGCATCTCAGCTTTATTGACCTGATTAAACATTTCCCTTTCATTAGTGCTAGTACTTGTTCTAGTAGACGCAAGGTAGCTTCCCTTCCCTCACAGCTCCCTCTCTCAGGGCATTCTCCGCCTATTCTCTTTCTCTTTCTATTCATTCGTATTTAAGTCACTTCAGGATAGCTAGATTCGATAGCAGCTTATGCCTTAATGCCATCAGTCTTCTCAGTCTTAGATGTTCGATAAGGCAGATCTTTGGGCATTCAAACAAGAATTTTCGGGCTTGAATGTGAGACACTATTTGAACTAGAAAAAGCAGATTCTGTAACAGCAAAAGCAGCACTGACTTCTTTCTCTTATACCGCTTCAGGGGCTTTGCTGCTCCCTCAGACACAGACAGGACAGGAACTAGTCTTTTAAAAGCCAGGACTAGTACTCATTCTTCCTCGAGTTCACGAAATAGCCCTTTGCTCTAGCTAATGAATCCCCCACTTTTTTCTCGAAATAGATCTTGTTACTTGGAACAAGGCGGAATGAAACCCGGGGCCCTATCTGGTTCACTTCATATATCCCGCTCGTTGACTGACTCGCTTAGCTATCACTCCACCTGCCCGAACACTCGCTTCAGTAATGAGGGAAAGAGGTTAAAGAGAGAAAGATGATTCAATCTCCATGTCGTGTCCCACCGTTAGGGTGCCCTAAACTTGTGTTTTGATTTACAGGAGGTATAGCCAAAAAGAGAAGTTTCGACTTGTTCATCCAAGTTGTGGTACCACTACGAAGCCAATCTTGCCAAGTCTTTCACACTGGGATTCTCACTGAACGAAGTCTCACAGCTTGGTATTTTTACTAAAAATTCTCCGCTACACGGAATAGCAAAAGCAAAAGATTGATGATTTCAGTTTCACAGCTTGACATTCCACATTCCTTTGTCATTCACTGCTGAGAGTAAGACCCCTATAGTACTACCCGTTAGTTGTGATCAAATCTAGTCGGCATCAAACTAATCTATGAGAAAGATTATCAATGACCAGACATTCGGAACATTGCTAAGATGCTGGGTGCGAAAAGGTGCTGTTGAAGAGTCTCTCTGAATAGGGTCAGGGTTAAGACAGAAGACCGGGAATCTCCAAGTCAAAGATATGAAAAAAGGTTGAAAGATTGGAACTTAGCCCTAGATATAGTATCTGGTATGAGATGAGTGTATGGTGATACACATTTCCAAAGAGAGAATGGAGGACTGAAAGAAGGCTAAGGAGCTGCTACAATAGCATTGCGCTTCCAGGCACGCTTGCCTATCACTTCTGCTTCCTTCATCCTACTCTACTTCTCTTTCTTTCATGCTACGGCTGCTTCTTTCATCCTGATGAGCTACCCGAAGAAATTGCTTCTTGCTAGCACAGGAAATCTAACTCATTTTATGCCATCGGTCTATGGCTTCCTTTCCTTGTGAATATGGCTACTTTACTAGGCGCATCGAAGAAAGTAAGGACGTTGTATAAATAAGGGCACTCTCTCTGGGCTCTCTCTCTTGCAAGTGAACTAAAGGCTAGGCTTCTTCATACCTTTGCTCGAATGCCTTGTTCTGTACTGTAGCACAAGAATAAGCTGCTCTCGAAGAAGGAATAAGCACTCCTTGAACGGAGAGGAAGCAGGCTAACTAAACCTCTCTGTAGGCATTAAAAGAAGAGGAGTAGCTGGATCAGAGCGGGAAGGAAAGAAAATCAGATATGGTGTAGATGGCACTAGGCTGAAGACATGGCTTAACACATGAGCGACGGGCGAAAAGCAGGGATAATTTTAGTAGAAAGGACAACTGCTCTCAAATCAGCAATGCCACATCTGACTCAAAAGGGATCGATAAGCCTTTGCACATGAGAATAGGATTAGACTGAACGAAAATAACCCCGTAAGGGCATTCTCTCCATTATTGAGCTAGGTAGGAAAAACCTCAATTTAGATAGCACCCACGCAAGGCGCCTCTCTAAAATAAAACCCTAGATGCATCGAATGCGACGCTCCTAGGAGGTGTTCAAGAGGAACTGATCCCACATTAGTAAGGGAAGGCAGCTCTTTCAATTGGTGTTCCCTATTCCAGACCGGCTTTGGCATCGACTTAAGCTTCAACTTAGGCACCTTCTTTAGCTTGAACTTTGACTTAGGTTTCGATTTCAGCCTCGGCATCATTCTCTCTTTCTTATTCTTCATCCGAATCCTATTTCTTCCTCCTTTTTTCTCCCTCTCTGGATGGTTTACTTCTCTGCCCTTCCCCTCTCTCTGGAGTTCGCCGCTTTCTTTTTTTTTTACCTTTTTCGGGGGTTGGCTTCATTCTTCTCCGCTCCTATTTTGGTTGTCTTTAGTCTTCTTCCCTTTGGGCTGAGTGGTTCTCTTTTACATTCTCCCTTTCGTCCTTGGGTATTGGGTCTTGGCTTCTCTTCGTTGTGCATCCTCTTTCTTCTCTACTTTACTAAGCTTTCAGTGCAGGAAGTCCTACTAATTGGCAGAGCTAAGAGATATTTATTAAAGAAAAGACAAAGGCGCAATCAACACATTCATGCACACGAGACCTGCTATGCGCGAAAGCACTACCTGCTTACTTTCTCTCGGGACTTGCTTGCTCTCATCTTGCGAAGATAGTTAGCACTACCTTATTCGCTTACCAGAGAGCTAACCTCTAAGAGATATTCTTTAAACCAAGAAAGCCACCCCCACCAAATCAATAAGAAAGGCACCGCCACGAGAACATGGTTACTGCTTACAAGGGGGGCTGCGGTCCCCAAACCCCCAGCATTACTACCTGCTTCTAACTACCCAAAGACGCCTCTCTTCTTTTCGGAAGAGAATAAGTTTTTAGAATGCCTCTCAGTGATCCAAGAATTGATCCCAGCAAGTGCTATGAGTGCTTCGTACTATAGAGAAAGATGAGCATTTCTCCTTCTTTGTATATCGGTAGTGAAAAGTTCCTTTCTTCCTTGTTTTCAAAGTGAGGTCGGAGGTAAAGACTTTTTTAATTTACGTACGTTCTATGTTTGACTGTGAGCTATTTTAGAAGTCTTTTCTGAGTCTCCTCACAAGAAGTTTTGAATGAATCGGAGTCAAGGAGTAGATTATTGGCATTCTTAGTTTTAGATTCCTGTTATCTCACCACGAATTGGATTCGAACCACTCTGACGTTCCTTTCTTTTCCTTTATTATCTCGTGATTGGGTCTGTCGTCCTCCTCATTATAGTCCTCCTAAAAGAAATAGCATTTCGTCGGAATACATCCTGTCTTTTCACCGCTCCGTGGGTAGTCCTATGCATAGTCAGTACTATAGCCCCAATCATGGCTACTAATAAAATCAGACTAGGAACCAAAAACCAGACGAAATAGTAGGTATAAAGTAAATTGCCCAATGTTTCCAAATTAGTCCAACTTCGTACCTTTACAGCATAAACCGTATATCTCAGAGAGGTCGTATTTCTTTGGGTTGGTAGTAATGGAATGGTTTCATTATCTAAAATGAAGAACATTTCCCACCAAAAGATCAGTCCAATAATACCACTCACTGGTAAATAGCGCAATACTTCTTCGTGAATCTCCGCTATTTGAATATGGAACATCATAACAACGAATAGGAATGAAACGGCTATAGCTCCTATATGAACTACTGGGAAGATCATAGCGGAGAAGTCGAGACCTAACAAAAGAAGTAAACCTGAAGTGTCGCGAAAGACTAGGATGGGAAACAAAACGGAATGTACCGGATTTTTAGCACGTGCAACCATCAAACCAGAGACCAAAGCAGGGCTCGACAAAACAGAAAGTATCATGGTACATCGTCCTTCCCTGAAATGGAACTTTCATGCTGGAGCAAGAACTAGCATGAAAGTCGATCTATTACGACCAGCGCGGTTGTTCGTATTTCATTTTCTTTTTCCCTTAGAAAGCACTCACTTTGTTACTTACGGAATCTCAAATCTTTCTCGACACCGAGAATTTTTTATGTGTCTAGGTCGATCAGAGGTTCGGCTTGCTTCTCCCCCTTGGAAACTGGCTAATCAAAAGGGGGCATTTTTAGAAAATGGGTCCTCAATAAATAGAATACCTGTGCGGATATGTTCAGCTTTGGGTTGAAAGGTAAGGAATTTGATTCCGACTAAGATTATTGTCCATGGTGTAACGGACACAGCCCAAATAACCCTCGGGTACAACATGCTACAGATGCTTGTGGATCGCTGAGAGGCGTACATACAATGAATGTTATTGATGCTACTCCTTACCATCTTTGACTGGGGCGACCCTCCATTGATCTTGGCTTGCTTCTTTGTTCTTGGCTACTGCTTGGTTAACTATTGCGAATTATTTAATGGTAGAAAGAAATCCTTCTTCCTTCCCTCATCGCATCCTAGAGGGGCCGCTCGGACGAATAAAGTAAAGTAGGGAATGGGATAGAGTTCGAGTGAGGCATCAACCATAGATTGCGGAACTTTCGAGATGCTTCCTTGCGAAAGCCAACGGAGTCTGTAACTCAACCTTCTCATCCATGGGAGGATTCCATATTCGATGATAAATGTCAATCGAGGGCAACCTCATTTCCAGAGATAGAATCAGGCTGCACAGAAGGGGAAAGCCCTCCTACTGAGCAAGATCATTAATGAATAAGGAAGCACTTAACTTAGGGCAGCCAGTCTCACTTCACGCAGCATAGCGCCTTGCTATTTGCATTCATCCTTGTAACTTACCGAAGTGAGGAAAACCACATTGGGGATCGCGAGTCGGGAGGGTTGCGAAGATATTGTGTGTGTCAACGAAGTCTTTCCGGGGTTGAAAGCACGGGTTGGAAGCATGAGCGATGAGCTTCTCGACTTCGATCTTTTTCTTTTATTTTAAGTTATGGGTTGATTGTGACCTACTATAGGACTGATCCAGGGCAATTCAAAGGCTAAGCCCAAGAATTCCAATAGTTCGCTTTTTCGTTTTAGCGCTACTTGGATACTCCAAGCCAAGATCGGGTTGGATACTTCAAGCCAAGATCAGGACGATGGGTGGGGGATAGGGGCATCCATGCATCCAAGAGCGTATTTTCTCGTTGTTGCTTGTAATATTATTAACGAGAAAAGTGGCTGGCTCTATTTTCATGCTTCATGTTGTCGCCTTCGAAATCGATGCTTAAGTCGATCCACTTGCATTGGTGGTCTCTCTCTTCCCTCATCGCATGCGCTTCGCTTCGACCAGGGTGCTTTTAAGCTGGCTTCTTTCTTTGATTGTCCGGTACCTTCCCTCGATCTGGTCTTCTGTAACAATCTGATCTTTCACTTTATTATATTATATATTATGCTATTTTTTTAGGGATCCTAGGTGGGGAAATAGCTATAGCCAAGTGGTGCAGAACAAAGAGGAGTGGAACAGACTCATTGGCTACGGTTCCGGCCTATTAATAGTAAAATTTTCATTGACCAAGCCTGAATGGGCTGCTCCTGCTCTTGGTTCCCGGGGAAAATGGGGTGACAAAGAGCAGCTTGCTTCATTGGATCATTGCTCGACTCGATGGGTACTTCTAGTGGTTTGCCGGACGGAGAAGCTCTTGTTTTCTTTCAGGAGTTGGTTGGTGGCATGGACACCTAGCCTTTTCTTATTTATAGTAATAGTCGCTAGGCGTTCTAGGCCGAATCTGATGTTATGAAAAGGGCAAGCTCAAGCCTTAAGTTAAAGGGAAGCTTCTTACATACTTATTTAGCTAGGCTTCCTCTTATACTGCTAATAAGCTGACTACTTCGAGTGACTTTTTCTTCGGTATGAAGAAGAGGCCTATCCTGGTAAATTTTGATTCATAAGGGGACTGAGCCTAGGGGGGACGGGGAAGCAAAGCTTAGGAATTGACAAGACCAGCCTTAGGAACCTACGCACGACGCTTCCAAGAAAAGCAAGAAGTATGACGACTGTCCTATAAAGTCAAGAAGCTTCCTAGTAGTAGCTTCAGTGACATTGGTTGCTTTCAGGTATGCCTGAACATCGTTCCAATTGATAAGATTGGTCATCATATATGACCATCACGCAAAGTAGGATACTTTTTTTTTGGTATGGCGGTGAAATAGACAGAATTTTCAATAGTTGAAAGCAGGAAGGGGATAAAAAAAAGGGAGGGGGGAGGGCCTGAGCCCTTTCTTAGAATCGAATTCTAAACCGGCGCTGCTTGATGCTTCTGATCAATAGAAAAGGAAGCCGAGCAAAGAGAATAAGGAACTCGGGACGCCATAAATGGATCTGGAACTCATTCCTTTCCTTTCGTTTAAGAGTCCGTGGCACTAGCCTTTCTTTCTTTACTTTGAAGGGCTTTTTCCCTTTTGGAAATCAAGGGTAAGCTTTTTTTTTTTATTTATAAATATAATAATAATAACGGATCTTGAATAAGAATCTTAAATAGAACTAATGAATCTTCCTTTGTAGGAACTTCACTTTCACTCCTGAAGTCAGGTCTTCCTTCCCCCACAGAACCAGATTCTGTCTTCTAATCCTAATAGTTTGGCGCCGCGGAGTCTGCTTTAGAGGAGAAAACTTCTTTCCCGGGAAAGGTTGATCTATAAAGAGGTCACTTAATCAGAGGTTGTCTCCTCATCGGTTGATGTCTCCAATCAGTAATCGATTCTATAAAAATAAGATAGTATAACTCTAACCGCTGAACCAGTTTTTGTTGCTCGATCATATTATATCTCCTAATCCTATGAAGAAACATAGTATGCTACCACTTGTCTTTGTTGCTGAGTCGGTTTCTTTTGCTCAACCATATTCTGTAGAGGAATCGGAGAATGTTTCCGAATCGGCTGTGTTCCTTCTACTGATTTCATAGCTGGGATGGGTAGGCTTTTCATTTTCATTTGAATAAGATCCAATCTCTAAGACTAAGATAAGTAAGATACCACATCACATATTTTTACGTTCGTAGATAGAAAAAAAAAAGAGGAATCCTAGCCTCGAAGCGGCGAACTCGACCAGAATGGGAAGTAAAGTAAGCGCGCGAATGACATTGGTCTTTCTTGCTTTCAATTTGAAGAACGTGTTCCCGCAGTGGAAGGCCCTACCCATAAAATTAGAGAAGGAAGCGGAGCTGGCATCGATCTTTTCTTTAGAAACTGCTTGACTTATGATATTCTTGACTTTGCATCTTTCAACTTCAAGTCAGAATGTGTTCCTGCCGTCAAAGAAGAAGAATTACTTTTTATAGAATCCGCTTATTCTATAGCCGGAGATTCAATAGCAATTGCTGTTACTTATATTTTTATTTTTAAATAGCTTAGAGGGCTTGCCCTTGTTCTGGTTCTAAAAGAAGAGTTCGGAGAAGAGTCAACCTAGAAGAGAAAGAGTTCTCCTGGGAAAGGAGAAGCCTAGCTAGGAAGGAGTTTTGTTTGCATAGAATAGCGAAAACTAGAAGATGAATCCGCCCAGAGAAGATTAGAAAGCGATTTCCCGGCAAGCTGGCTTAGCTTCGAATGAATATAAGATTCAGAGAGCAGAAGAAGACTTTTGAGTGGCACTTGGTCGGTCTTATTTAATTTATTTAAAAATGCGCTCCTGCTGCTAGGGTCTTTTTTCCGGGAGTAATAAAATGTTAGTCGGGAGCCCGCCTAGCCTACGAGGAGAGGAACCCCAGAAGAGTCAGAAGCCTAGAGTCAACCTAGAAGAGGAGGCCTAGTAGTTTTCTTTCCTTACTTATTGACCTTGAGGGCCTTACCTAGAGTTAAGTCCCGGGGAAGTAGTCAAAGAAGTACAGCCGAGAAGCCAGACACTATTGAATTGACAGGACATACGGTAATTCTTCTTTATAATAAAAAAAAAAGTACTAGGTAAAAGTGAGTTCACATTGGGACGGCTGTAGTCAATGTATGACTGAGGCATATGAGGATAAAAACAAGGCTATATCTTATTCCAAAACCACTGGGTAGTTGTATGAGGAGAAGAAATGCTGTCTCCACCGTGCAATCGAATAAGCGCAATACCTACAACTCCTCCCCCCCTAGCTAAGGCAGAACTGAAAGTCTTCTCTACTTCACTCCGCTACTAGTTCTATTTTCGGAGGAATACTTTTCTGCTTTCTTACTCTTATTCTGTCACATCGAGGTAGTGCTAACTCATCGAAAATCTCCTTACGATCTGTCTTCTCTTATGAAATTGATAGTTAGTGCGTAGTGGGACTGCTTGTTCGTGAGGTGGATGCTGGCTGACGAGCCAGGAAAGGACTCTTCCCACTAACTAGCGCTTCGCCCCTTTAATAGAATAGCATGTACCCATCTTCCTAAAACCGATGCCTTAGCACAAAAAAAAGTAATATTAGAGACAACTGGCCAAAGGGTTAAGGCTAGACGCACCTCTTCCTGTTTCTTACTTGCTCTCATGCAGCGAAGAAAGCTTTCAGTCTCGCTTACCCGAGAGCTAACCTATGAGAGAGATTCTTTGACAACAGACCGGCTATGCGCAAGGTCAATACGGCTTAAAGAACGGCGCTATGCCTCGAAGAGTGACTTCTTACCTCTCCCTCTCCTTTGGGTTAACTCAGATCTTTCTCCTTCTTTAAGCTAAACCTCCCAGGCGGCCTTTCTTTGGGAACCTCTGTTGCCTGACCTTGCTGCCCTGGTGACTGCTTACCAGAGATTGGTTCTCTCGGCGGGTTGATCAAGTTCCTTTCAGCTGCGGGCTAAATAAGAGGGTCCCGAAGAGAGGGGCGTTGAATGGCTTCCACGATTGGATGAGAATACAGGAGCACAAGAAGGCGGAAATGGATCCTGCAAGTCGCCGGAAGACGATCCTACTCAGACTCTTCCAATCGACGTCTTCAAGAATCTCTCTTCTTTCTCTGACCTGGAAGGAAGAGGTCTCCCTCCCTATAGGCTATAGGAGAGTGCAGATGCATTCCTTCAATTGACTCGATTGGTCAACTAATCCATGAATGGTACGAGTACTTAGACAGTCTAACTAGTCAATGAGTCTATCCCTAGACTCTGACCATCTACAAGGACCTTCCCTAACAATTCTTCTAACCCGGCTCCTCCTAACTCATAGGGAAGACCAACTCACTGACCACCTGACCCATACGAGGTTGAAAGCGTAATTCAATTGTTAGGCATAAAAAGCTAGATGAATATTGGAATATTAGAAAAGAGCAAGAAGACGGTCTATTCCCAAACGTCTGCAAACCAAAGACCGGCCAGGAGCCGCTACTTGACTGATTCATTGCCTGGCATCATGAAGTGAACTAGACTGGCTTCGGTCTCTCTCTACATGAAGCACCCGAGCTTCATACAGGGTCTCATTAGGTTCTTTCCCCGGTCTTGCCGGCTCACCTCGACATTCAAGGTTAGCCCCTAATCCGAGTGAAGGTCACTCCTTTCGTTCCCCTCGGGTTCTGTTCTATTAGTGGAATCCCCAAAAGCGGAAGAAGCGAAATGGTAAAGGTCCCTTCCCTCAGTTACTTCTTTGCCTTCCCTTACCAATGGTTTTTTAAAGACTGCTTCATCCCACCATCTTCATCCTATCCTCATGTCCGATAATCTCTGCTGTTGAAGCTGTTGAGAATCGCCTCTTTGACACTACCAGATCAGCATCAGCTAACTCTCCAGGCTAAGCCAATAAGATCGAATAAGAGGAAGTTTCTCTCAGAGAAGGAGCAAAGCAGTCCCAATGCCCACAGATCTGCATTATTATACGAGGATAGTGGCTAGCTTCGATGAATAGATTGTATCTCTTTTTTCAATCGGAATGGATAGAGCTGAATCCCCTAAGGTTGAAAGAGCTATGCTAGCATTGGTCACATAGGCTTGAACCGCTTAGGCTCGACTCTTTTCTTTGCAAGAATGCCTTGTGAAAGAATAGGGATAGGCAAATTAGACTGATTTAGTGAAGTATGCCATGCCATCAGTAGCAAAGTAGGCAGTTCTCGAATCATCTGTGGCACTTGCTCTTAGCCTTGATCTTTTTCTTTTTTTTTTAATCTGCCTATTGTTTCATCAGATGTGATTGGAATGCTTTCCTTGGTTTCAAAGGCTTAACTAGACTGCTTTCAATGGCTAGATGGTAAAGATCCCACACCCGAAACAAGAGAATCAAAGGGGCGTAACGACGGAGAGATCTTTTAACTCTTTCTCGATGCGACTCGATAAAGGTTATTCCCAGATATGTTGATAGCTTACAGTCAGAAGCCAGCTCTTCTTCAAATCGACTGGAGTAGAGGGAAAAAGACCGACTCTTTACTTTAGCATCCCGAAGAGTTCCATTTCTAGGCCCTGGCCCTTCGAAGGCGCTGCTCTGTCGGACCTTTTCTTTGACTTTCCTGGGATGAGTCTTTCGCACGAGATGAAGACCGCTCTTTCGAGCTGCATTCGTACATTTCTTTCAAGCGAGCCAGTCCAAGTCCAGGTTTAGGAGTGAAGATGGGCAAGAAGAGGAGTGTAGGGAGAAGTCATGAAATGAAGACAAGACGAAGGAAATCGGGTTTAGACGGATTCAGACTTCCTTCTGTGATGACTAATTTGTTTTTGTATAAGTTTCCGCTTTCCTTTTCTAATGAAAGAGGCCAAGAGGGGTCAATGCTGGAGACTTCAAGGGAAGAGTGATCGACCGGACTTCATTTCAAAGGAAAGTTAGCAAATTCGATCGAAAAACAATACCTCACTCTGACTAGATAGACACCTACCTTCATTCCATACCAAACAAAGGTAGACAAGACTGCTCTATCCGTAACGTAAGAGAATGCTCGAGAAAGTTCTAACATTAACTAGATTAGATCTTAAAGATAGAAGAAAGATAGGGAGACCTCTTCAGATAGACTACCACATCCTCTCGGATGAAAGGCATGGGATAAAATAATTTGAACCTGAAAACTGTTGTCCTTTCGTCGACTATTAGACCTGCTTCAATCCAAACCTCAAGGCTAAGACCACTTATTTCGCATCAACAGAAAAAAGACTGGCATATGTAAGAGCAAAAGCACTGACACTGACTACCGCTCATGCCCCCTAGCCAATTCAAACTCGGATCCTAAGGCCGATGGGTGATTCTCTATAAAGTTTTAATATGACATCACTTTTAGCTGTTGGGTACGAAACTAGACTAGGCTATGATTCACATCTCGAAAGTTCTCAGATCTGGACCTAAGGCCTGGGACTGCTTCTTCCTTATCGCCCGACTATTGCATCGCCTTGACTTGGGCCGGGAACTCAAAAAGAAATTGACCTTGAGCCTGCTAATTAAAGTCAACCTTTGCCTTTTAAAACAGCTATTGCTTGTCTTTCTAAATCATTATGAAGAGTGCCACATCTCTCGATCTCTATCTTCTTTAGCGGACATCGAGGCTTTAAGACCGATTGGCACGTGCCCAAAAAGGGAGACCGGAGACCGCGTCTGAAGCCTTTGCCAACTTTCCGTCTCAGGCAAGAGCTACGGAACTAAAGCACCAACGGCTCCTCTTCCGACTCCGACATTGGCTACTGCTATCGGGTATGAACTTATAAATTAAGCAGTCGATGCCCTGATCCCGGGAATAAGAGAACTTTATCTTCCAGGTATTCACTCATCCCCTCTCAGTGGCAAGAGTGAGTAGATAGCAGAAGTTCTTTCATTCCCCATTCCTGGGATATTAGTGAAGCTTGCCCCTTAAGGGTGTTCTCACCTGTGCTATCAATAAGAAGGAGCCATTTCCCTGGTAGGCTAAGCCAGAAAGAGAGAAAGAGAATGTTAAAAGGCTACGCACCTTGGTCCAGAGCGAGGATTGGGATAAGTTGAACCCGTTCTCTTTAGTTCTATTTTCACTAAGCCGAATCGCTATCTCTGGAACCAAAGTCGTATTTATTCCATATCCTAATGTAATGCCCTTTAAACCACCAACAGGTCCTATTCCGCCAACACTGAAAAAAGGGCTCTCTGCGGCTCAGTTGGTTAGTACCTTAAACTAATTAGCCATTTCCAAGCTGCTCTTTCATAAGCTGTGATGGCTCTTTTGAATAAACGGCATAGTCTATGTCATCTTCCTTTTGCCCAGGAGCATTCGACTGAAGAAGTATGCCATTAGTAAGACTCTCTAGAAGCCTTAGGAGCAATGGAGTCTGGTGAGGTAGCTCTTGTCTCTTGGTCAGCTGTTTCCGCTCGAGTGAAAATGCTTGATGGGGCGAGATTTGCCTTGGGTGAGGTTTAATAAAAAAGTAAAGTAGGACAGCGGTGACCGCGAATGGCTATAGTTCGTCACTCGCGGTATAAAAAGAAGTAAGGAGCTTTCCTAAGCTAAAGCGCTTTCTAGTTGAGAGATGGAAATGCCTAATCAAGTAGCCAAGAATCATCGATTTCGGAGGGAAAGAACCCAGCTCCAGGGAAATGAATTTGGAAGGATCCGATCCCAAGTGACATTGAATCAGTTGGTGTTGGAGGAGTGAATGCCAGTCGAAAGGCGCATCTATGACTTAATACCGAATTTGCCATAGAAGGGCTCGATCCCAGACCTGGGGCGAGAAATGCTTTTTGATTGAACGAAGCCAAGGGGCGAACGGGAAATGCTTTAGGGAACAACCAAGTACCATCCGACAGTCTTAAAGAGTGAAAGAAGCAGGTATTCATAAGCGGGACGACAGCTCAAATCGCACATTTAGCTTTGTCTGCCAGACCCTTAGTTTCAAGCAGCAAAGGGGAAGGAGGCCTATCGAAGTCACTTTCCTAGGTTAAGGTAGGTTCAGTGCCCCAGAAGAATCGGTAGTTGTTAGACTAGCTCTGGCTTGATGACTGCTTTCCTTGGTTTCAAAGGCCTGGCTAACAAAGCCAGAACTCCTAATTAAGGGCGGAAGCGAAGTCACTAACTAGACCAGAGGAAGAGAAAGGATCGATCCCAGACCTAGGCAAAAGGGAATTGATTTAGGTAGGTAAAGGCTCAAGGCCGAGCTCTTAATATTAAAAATGAACCCCAGCAGCAAGCCTAGCCCTTAAGCTTTGAAGCCTGCTTAACTTCAAAAGTTGCGTAGGTAGACTATACTATAAGGAATAGTTTAGGGTTTAAAGAGAAGACAGATTTATGCCAAAAGACAGACTTTCTCGTGTTAGGAACTGGAACTGGATAGCTCGGTATTCATTGTTCATTCTGTAGGCTTTCTCCGGTGATATTGATCTCTTGGAGTAAGATAAAGTACAGGGAATAGTGAGATAGCCAGGAAAAAAAAAGGAAAGGTTTCACTGCTATTAAGCCTAGGAAGGCCCAAGGTGAGAAAGACCAGGGGTAACCACCTTTCTAAGGACGAATGGAACTGAACGA